>NC_139948.1:6464209-6794209 GCF_963454915.1 Gymnoscopelus microlampas
TGTGTGTGCGCGTGTGTTTGTTTCTATATTGCCGTGCTCATCCCAGGCTCATACGACGGACGGACGGACGGACGGACGGACATACGGACAAAGTCAAGCTTAGAGCGGTTGGCACCGCTAAAAATAGCAGATCTACGAGCTCGTAGATCTGCTATTTTTGAACAGCCAAAGTGTAAAAATAATGAGTTCCAGGTCTTAATGTGTTAAGACCTGAGGCCGGTTCTGCAAATGCCTTCTAAAATCAGTACCGAACTTTCAAGATGTTTTGAAAACATTAAAAAAATAGCAGATGTACAAGCTTTGTGCCGCGCTGCGAGCTCGTACATCTGCTACTTTTGAATATAGCCAATCTAAAATGATCCGGTTTCAATGGGTTAAAATCACTCAATATTCATTGTTGTTGTTGTTATAAATACATTATGATATGTTATTATACTTTATTTTCGTACCGCGCCACCGTCCAATTCACTCAACCTGCGGTGGGCCTTTACCTTTTCATTGGTCTGTCTTGTGCATGCGCACACACACACACACACACACACACACACACACACACACACACACACACACACACACACACACACACACACACACACACACACACACACACACACACACACACACACACACACACACACTCTCCTCCTCCTTATCTTTCGCTCCATCTCTCGTGCTCTTTTTCTCATCAGAGGTGTGTGCATGCATGCGCGTCTGTGTATGCGTGCATGTGTGTGTGTGCGCGCATGTGTGTGTGAGTGTGCATGCGTGTGTGTGTGTGTGTGTGTGTGTGTGTGTCTGTGTGTGTGTGTGTGTGTGGGGGTCAGGCTGAGGTGCGGGGTGGATCGGCTGGGGTGGAATGATCGTGTTAGAGGGGGGTTCACAGAAGACCGAGTGTTTATTATTGTCTTCGTCCCACTTAGCGGTGACAGTCACAGAATGAGATGGGGGCGGGGGGTGGGGGGTGTGGGGGCGGGGTGGGGGGGGGAGATCCCCAGTTCAAATATGATTATCTTGGGAGGTCCCGAGTTCAAATATGATTATTTTGGGAGGTCCCCAGTTCAAATAATGATTATTTTGGGAGGTCCCCAGTTCAAATAATGATTATTTTGGGAGGTCCCCAGTTCAAATAATGATTATTTTGGGAGGTCCCCAGTTCAAATAATGATTATTTTGGGAGGTCCCCAGTTCAAATAATGTTTATTTTGTTAGGTCGTGGAACCAGCGGCTTAGCATAGGAATGTTTTCGCTAAAGAGAAAGAAACGAGAGAAAAAAAAAAAAGAGCTTGGCGGCTGGCAGGCAAGCAGACAGCCACCGATCTGTCAGACGTCAATCTCTCCCGCGAGTCAGCCCCACCTCCGCGGCGGTCGGAAAAGCACCGGGGGCCCCCGACGACGCGACGCCTATAGCTCTCCTCCCCGCCCACTCCATCGGGGGGCTGATTGACAGCTGCATCTCTGAAGTCTCCTCTCTCGGCGGTGACAAGCGACAGCGCACCTTTCCCTCCGCTATATATCAGTGACACCCAGATGTGCGACAGCAGCTGTCCCCCTGATTATTCCTCAAGTGCCGTCCGCCTCGTCACCCCCCCCCCCCGCCCATCTACACAGATAGACCGCCTAAATATTTAATCCCGCCAGAAGGCGCGGCAGCCGCGGCGCTTCAGTCTATATACTTCTCAAGCCGCGACCGCCTAAAATAATCTTATTTGAACCGGGGACCCCCCTACCCCCACCCTGACAAGTTGTGAGCTTGCAGAACTGGCTATTTTCACAATGTTTGCCTCTTTCTTATGTAATAGTTGACAATTTGGCAATGGTTTAGAATGGTCTTCACCCATTAAGACCTGAGGCAGCACCTAAAAAAATTCAAAATCCTAACAATTTTTCGGAAAAAAATATTTAAAAAATATTTTCACAATTTTTCAAAAATAGCAGATCTACAAGCTCGTAGCGCGGCACTCAGTGCCGCGCTATGAGCTTGTATATCTGCTATTTTTGAATAGCCAAAGACATCTAAAGTGACACAGATGCGTTCCAGGTATCAATGGGTTAAAGGTCCTTAAATCGTCACTTTAGATAATGTGCAGATATCCCTTGTTGCACATTAAGCTAATCATCTGGGGACCATCCTGGGGGTCCACGACCCCCAGGATGGTCCCCCTGTCTGGACACACCCAGGCTCAGACCAGGCC
Source organism: Gymnoscopelus microlampas (assembly GCF_963454915.1). Lineage (NCBI taxonomy): Eukaryota > Metazoa > Chordata > Actinopteri > Myctophiformes > Myctophidae > Gymnoscopelus > Gymnoscopelus microlampas. Next base: position 6,466,402 of record NC_139948.1, read on the forward strand.
AGAGAACACAGTGACTTTGATAATTACAATTATCCACGTGATTTTATGGCATATTCGGTTAACCCATTCAGTCCCGGAAACGCATCTCGTGTCATTTTAAGATTTCTTTGGGCTATTCAAAAAATAGCAGATCTACAAGCTGCACAGCTTGTAGATCTGCTATACGTGAACATTTGTGCACATCTTTGAATATATGTTCTTTAAAGCAAACATTTGTAACTCAAATCTTTGCTTCTGGGGCTTTGCTTTATAAATAATAATACAAATATGAATACATCAAAACATAATAATATTTAAGGATTTGCAAAAATGTTCACAATTCCTTTCTAAAATTGTGCATTTCTCTGTTGAGTTGCGGGTAAAACATAAAAATGGAGCCGACAATAATATGCCAGCATTATTATTATTTTTTGACAAATGACAGTGTGGCGTGGTGTGGTGGATGACAGGTGGCGTGCTGTTGAATCTAGTCCCGAGGACATAGTCTCCACTCCACATCACATGTCTAACAAGCCAGACAAGACCATTCAGATTTACCTGCTATATGCTATACCTTCAGGGACAAACAACACGGACCCCCCCTCTGCGTTTGACATGGCTAACCGCAATGCAAAGATTGCCTTTTGCGCACGCACGCACCCATGCATGCACGCAGAGGTGTGTGTGTGTGTGTGTGTGTGTGTGTGTGCATGTGTGTGTGTGTGTGTGTGTGTGTGTGTGTGTGTGTGTGTGTGTGTGTGTGTGTGTGTGTGTGTGTGTGTGTGTGTGTGTGTCTCTGTGCGTGCGAGTGTGTTTGTATTACTATACTTGTGAGGTCCATCATGTCCACACAAGTACAGCAGAATATGAGAAATAGACAACGTGAGGGCCATGGGCTCCCTAGGCTGGTGGGGGGAGTGTAGCGCCCAGGATCACTTAGAAAATTGGCACCGGGTGAAATAAGGGTTACAAAATCGTGGGATAAAAAAATGGGTGTAAAAAAATAAAACATAATAAATATGAGGACCATTGTCCTGGTTCTCACAAGGAAATTGAGTTATGCCTGATTTACACCTTAGTTGTGCGCTTGTGTCGTGCATGGACAAAAGTAGCCATTGCTATTTTTTGGCTTTATCCTTATAGTTCAAAACGGCTTTATGTGTTAATTTCAAATTCACACACATTGCTGTCCAAAACGTTGACGTCCCCACAAATATAGTAATGCAAACATTACTATATTTGTGTGTGTGCGTGTGCGTGTGCGTGTGCGTGTGTGTGTGTGTGTGTGTGTGTGCGCGCGCGTGTTCATACATCTGCCTGTCTGTGTGATGCAGGCAGACAGCTACGGCACACGGCGTGCGTCTGAGCATGTGTGTTCATCAGAGGGTGTCATCGTTGTTGACAGCTGATCAGAATGCACACGGCGCCCGAGGTACTTTCTGTAATTCTGACTTTTTTTTATTTTATTTTCCCTTTTTCTGTCTTTTTTTTAACCCATTAAAACCGGGAAAGCATACTGTATATATATATATCATCATTCATTGTAACAACTTTAACCATATGTTTATAATTTGGCTATTAACACTTAACCTGCTTGAATTATTTCAGATTTTTTGCTGTTGTCTGCCAGAGATTTTTCATTGAAATTAAAAAAGTACTCAGGATCTCCTTGGTCTTTGGGTCAAATTTAAAAAAATTAAATAAATACATTCTAAAAGTGCATTTATGCGTTATTGGCAGGCAAGTGATAGACTCAATAGAACGCATATATGCGTTATTAGCAGGGAATGAGTTAAAAAATAGCATATATACAAGCTCAAAGCGCGTCACAAAGTGACACGCTATGAGCTTGTAGATCTTCTATTTTTTATATATCGTGAAAATGTGTGCAAATCTTTGAATATATATATATATTTCTTTTTTTACTCAAATCTTTCCTTTTGAGGGGGTCCCTGGAAGTCAATATTTGGAGATGGGGGTCCGCGGGGCCAAAGGCATATCATTTCGGGGGGTCCTTGACGTGAAAACGTTTGAGAACCACTGATATAGCAACATTTAGGATTCAGAAGACATTTTGTAGGCCTTAATGGGTTAAAATAAAGCCTTGGCTCGGCCCCAGCAGCAACAGATTGCCGCTGTCGCCGGAGCTGGCGCATCACAGATGGAAAGCTAGCATCACTTCCTCAGGAGGCTGACAGGATCAATCCAGGAGCTCATTCGCTCGCAGTCAATTAAGCCATGTTAGTTTTGACAGGGAGCCCGCGGGCAAAATAACAGCCGTCACTGTCAGAGCCGCGGAAATATTGTGACCAAACAAAAGTGCTTGTTTACTTGAAGGGGGGGGGGGGGGGGGCTTTCTCAGCGATAAGGGGGGGAGCCTGTTGGCTTTATTGTGTCACCGAGAGAGAGAGAGAGAGAGAGAGAGAGAGAGAGGGAGAGGGAGGGAGAGTTCCGTGGGATGTGACGGGCAGACTATGGGCCTCTAACCTCGGCAGATGCCAAAGCCGAGTCGTTTGTTTGAGGGGGAAGATAAAGAGCGCCGCACTTTTTGATGTAACTCGTTAAGACCGGGAGCGCATATACCGTGTCATTTTAGTCTTTTTTTTTTTAGCTATAACCGTTATTCTATACGTTGGGGTATTCAAAAAAATTGCAGATCTAGCGCGGCACTACAAGCTTGTAGATATATATATATTTTTTAATCTTGGAACATTTTGTGCAAATCTTTGAATCCATACACGTATGTATATTTTTTTACTCAAATTTGGGCTTCTGGGGGTCCCTGGAAAAAAATATTTGACAAATATTATATATATTTGACTTTAAAAAATACATATTCAAAGATTTGCACACATGTCCAAAAATTAAAAAAAAATAGCAGATCTCACTCGGTGCCGCGCTATGAGCTTGTAGATCTGCTATTTTTTTATTGGCCCAAAGAAATCTTAAAATGACACGGATACCTTCCCGGTGTAAATGGATTAATGAAATCCCAAATTAGGACTAACGACGACCTTCACAAATGTCCGATGGCCATATTCATCCCCGCCTGTCTGTCTGTCCGAAGGCGGTATTTATAGATCCAGCCCCAGTTTTCCGCACCGGTACGTTTCCGGGAGTTGTTAAAACCCGCGAAACGCCGTTAACGTCCGTGTGAGACCCTTTAGTTCAATTAATTAGCGAAGAAAAAAGGGACACAAAAAAAAAAAAACGATTCCATGTGATTAGTTAATGAATTGAATTACTTCGGGAAAGCGAGTCCTGAGCGTCCATTTATCAATTTTGTACACGCTCCCCGAGTTAAATTAACCCATTCAGACCGGGAACGCATCTGCATCATTTTAAGATTTCTTTGGGCTATTCAAAAATAGCAGATCTACAAGCTCATAGCGCGGCACAAGTGCTAAATCGTGAAAATGTGTGCAAACCATTGTATATATTTTCAAAGCGAACATTTTAACTCAAATCCACGGCCGACTACATATCATTTTGGGGGTCCTGGACTTGAAAAAAGTTTGATAATCACTGATTATAGCAACCTAAGTTTAAAAAGTAAAACTAGCGCGGCACTCGGTGACGCGCTATGAGCTTGTATATCTGCTATTTTATTGTATAGCCAAAGAAGTCTAAAAATTAACACAGACGCGTTCCTGGTCTTAATGGGTTAACCCTCAGGATTGTAACCGTGTAGAAAAGAATGGTCCGGGTATACGTGGGGACCCCCCCCCCCCCCCCCCCCCCCCCCCCCCCCCCCTGAGGTTGAGCCGGCGCTGACTTTGAACCCAGCTTTCACCGAAGAGGGAGAGCAGAGCTCTTTGATTAGGAACACGGGAAGCACGGGTATAGCTGTGGGCGATGGACTATGAGAAAACACCTCGGCATCTGCTTTTCCACCAAGTCTCCACACACACACACACACACACACACCCGGTGAGCAGGTTGAGGAGGTCCGGATCGTCCTCCTCTACTACCCTGGGCTTCAATACAGACTATATACACCGCACCGGCCTCCCTTTGAAAGGGTTATCAAGGCCCCCCTTCATTAAAGAATGTCCCTGGATTTTCTTGGTTAGATGTGCTAAGGGCCCCCACAGGCCGTAATGTAGCCTCTCTTTAACCCACTCACTCCGGGAAGGCATCCGTGTCGTTTTTAGGTTTCTTTGGGCTATTCAAAAACAGCAGATCTACGAGTGCCGCGCAATTTTTTTTTGCAAATCTTTGAATATATATATATCTTTTAAAGCCAACATTTGTAACTGAACGTGTTTATTCAAATATTTGCTGCACAGTTTTCAGAAATAGCAGATCTACAAGCTCATGAGCTTGTAGATCTGCTATTTTTTTCAATAGGGGGTCCCTGGAACAACATTTTGGGTGGTCCTTGACATGAACCAAGTTTGAGAACCACTGAAATTATAGCAACATAATACATTAAAAAAAAATGTTTTAGAAGACATTTTGTAGAATCCCCAGGAGCAAAAATTTGATTTAAAAATGTTAGCTTTAAAAAACGTTTTTTCCGCAAAAATATCAGATCTACAAGCTCTTAGCACAGCTCTCGGTGCCGCGCTATGAGCTTGTAGATGTGCTGTTTCTGAATAGCCAAATAAAGCAAAAAATGAAGAGGCGCGTTCCCGGATTGAAGGGGTTAATTAGTTTGCAAACTCATTAGTGCGCGCCGGGGCAATTACACGTCCTTTTCCTTCAGAGCGCTTTTTTTTTTTTTGCGGCAGGACAAAAGGAGAATCCCAGGGGCCGTCAAATGAAAAAAAAAGCAGGGGCTTTCAAGCCAAGACGGGGACGGGGGGGGAGGTGGGGGGGACACTCTGGCCTTAATTCTGCAGGGGGGCTGTCACCAGGGAGCTCCATGGCGGAACCAGCAGCAGGCTGGCACCTTTGGCAACATCGACAGCTCCAGCCGCGGTGCACCGAGTCCACCGTCCACCTCCCAGTCCCCACCAGATGACAAACTAGTTTTCGTTGCTGTCGGGGGAAGAAACCTCCTATCTCCGTATTCTAACGTTTTTTACCGAAAGTTTATGCAGGGGCGTCACGGTCATTCACTGTGCGTACGACGCGACACCCTCACTCACATAGATCCGGGATTTCATACTACCCACTTTTTGAAAAAAATAAAATAAAAAAACAATTCATTTAATTTTTTTGGATAATAAATCGGTAAAATCAGGCAAAAATAAGAATTAAATAACCTAACCCTACCCTAAAACCGAAATAAAGTAACCAAAACATGAAAAAAAAACTAACAAAATCCGCCCAAAAAACGCAAAATTTAAAAAATACAAAATGTGTTTACATTTGACAGTTACATAATGTTTTTCACGATTTTTCAAAAATAGCAGATCTACAAGCTCATAGCGCGGCACTCGCTCTATGAGCTTGTAGATCTGCTATTTTTGAATAGCCAAAGTGTAAAATGAGGGGTATAGTCCACCGAAAGTCCATCCCCCCCACCTTCTGAGAGCCCGTGACGTCCCTGAGTTTATGCCCTAGGCTACTTGATCAATACCACAGCGTCACAACAAAAGCATCAAAAGTAGCATCATCCGCATGTCGATCTGCTGCTTTTGCCTCTTTTGAATTTGAATCCTGAAAAGCAACAGTTTTGGACATAATGAGGCTTCCACCCAACAGAGACGTTTTGCTAAACCCTTTTTTATTTACACCCCATGATTATTTTGTTGTATATGTCAACAGTGGAAACTTTATAGAGGGGTTTAAACTCGTTTTCTAAAAAAAATGTATTTTTCTAGAAATATTTTGCGAGAAATGTGATGTAAAAGATATGGACAATCTTGTTGTTGTTTTTTTTAGCTTTGTTGTTTTTTTACCTTCTTATTGGTGTATGTAAACTTGCAAATATTTTTTCACCCGGACCGCCTTGTGCGTTGCACCGAGGTCCCGTTTATAAGGTGACACTATTTCGTATGTTTCACACACGCTGAGGAAGGCCTGTGAGGCCGAAACGTCCGGCATACGCGTGCTGCTGGGGGCTAAAGACTTATAAACTTATAGAGACAATAAAACAAGATCCTAAATGGATGAAAATGAGTGCTGGTAGACTTTTCAAAGAAACTAGTTCTGCCTGAGCCGCGTCTGATGAGTTGCTTGCTTCTTTCTTTTTCAAACAGTGGAAACAGCTCATCTAAAATGGCCGATCACTAACACTCTGTGACCAAGCCCCCAGAACTACGGTAGAACAGTGAAGCGGCCAAGCCTGGTGGTCAAATCTGAGAATTAACTTAAATGCTACTGCGCGTGCGTCTCCGACGCACGACCCATGGATCCATTCCATTGGTTCATATTGGTTCCATATTGGTTCCTATTCTTACTTCCGGGTGCTTCAAAACGCCACTGAGCACTTTAATAGAAATGAATAGCTGGGGGGCGGGGCAATCCGCCCTCTAGATATATTATAACTCTATGTCTGTGACGCGCTGTGAGCTTTTAGATATTTTTTTTTAAATACCTCGTGGTTGCAGTCAAAATGCACATCAGGAGCGTGATGAATAAATAATCCGAAGATTTTGTCGCCGGTTATTTCAAAGACTCGCCGTGCTCAGTGGTGGAAAAAGTAAAAGTATCAATACTGCAATGTAGAAATACTCCGTTACAAGTAAAAGTCCGGAATTCAAAATTTACTTGAGTAAAAGTACAAAAGTATTGGTATCAAAATGCACTTAAAGTAGAAAGTACTCATTATGCAGAATGTCCCATTTTATAAGTTTTCAAATGTATTTCAATTATTTGAAAATAGCCCATCTACAAGCTCACAATGCGTTGCATCGCGACGCATTGTGAGCTTGTAGATCGGCTATTTTCAAATGGCCGAAATGTATATAGGGCTGAAGTGGATAATGTATGTGTTGTAATAATAATCTAAATCTATAAAGTAACTAGTAATTAAAGTTTAAACATTTTTTAGTGGAGTAAAAGTACAATATTTGCCTCTGAGATGTAGTGGAGTAGAAGTAAAAGTACAGAAAATTGGAAATCCTCTAGTAAAGTAAAAAATCCTCAACATTGTACTTAAGTACAGTACTTGAGTAAATGCACTTAGTTACTCTCCACCACTGGGCGTGATGATATACGCTGGCGACGGCCTGCGGCCGAAACACGTCCATTTCTGTTATACTGCTGCTGCTAGCTAAAAACAAAGCACTGTACTGGGGAGTCGTTCAACTTGTGAGTGCGGTCCATCTTTTGAGGTCTCATCAAACTATTGGAATAGACGATGCCTCGTTCATGCAGGTTGATGCCTCTACTCGTGGTGAAAAATCAACCTCATTCAGAATAAAAAACGGTGTCACTTCATTATAATACAATTGATGTTCTATGTGGATGTAGCCTACTCAGGACACAAACAATAGTTTGAAATATATATATATTTCCAGGGGAATTAAATAGGAAAAAAAAGCTCCGGGTCCGTAAGGACGTTTATTCATTATTGGCTCAACAACAACAGTCATGGACTGACACACACCTTCCCGTCACTGCAGCCCCCCTACGCATCAGCGGCTCTAAACATGATTGCCTTTTTCACAAATCTCTTTTTTATTCATCTCTGAAGTGGGTAGGAAAAAAAAAAAAAAAAAAAGACGGGTCCCTTGTTTGTAAGGATTTTTATGTGCCTTCATCGTCTGAGGTTCATAGTTCCGTGCTTTCACCAGTATAGTGGTCCACGAGGGGCCCCCCTCCGGAGGCGGCGCGTTCGCCATGCATGCACCGCTGGCTCCCCATAAATCCAGCCGGCATGAAATCTCAGGAGCTGTACAGTCTGAGGATAGAGAGAGAGCCAATCGGCCTGTTTTACACCGTCTCGTCTCGCGCAGAAGGCTCGGCGCCAGCGTTGCCATGTCTGCTTATTATAAGCGACTTGTTTTTCTGTAGAGCCGCTTGAAAATATTGGTAGTTGTGGGTTGTGATTTTTTGGGGATTAATTGTTTCTGGAGTGTAGTTGTTTAGTTTGGGCTTGTTTCCTAACATCGTTTGGTGGTTCTCATGTCAAGGGCCCCCAAATTAATTAGTATTTGTCCACGCATCCCTATCTGAAAACATTTCATGCGAGGCACCACCGTACCTAACCCTTTTTTCTTGCTTGTAGATCTGCCATTTTCAAATAGCCGATGGTAAAAAGGTTTAAACTGCTCATGTGTTAAAGTCGCTTCTTTTGGGGCCTTGTTTTCATATAGACCCGGTGGCTTATTTATCTCATAAAGTCTGGCAACGCTGCTTGGCTCCTGCACCCGCAGAACCCCCAGCACCCCCCCCGCCCGCACCCCCCCCCCCACCCCTTCCATCTGACATGTTTGCAGAAGTGGAACAAAGTGATCGTATCATCTGGGCTCATTCTTCCGTTTGTGCGACTGACTGACTGCTGCTGCTCCTTGCGGAAAGCAGCCGCCCCCCCCCCTCCTTTCAAGCTGTGTCACCCTGCACAACGCAGGCGAAGTTTTGAAAAATGGAAGGAGGAGAAACCATGCGAAGTATGGACACATTCTCCAGCCTGCCGTAAAATAACTGCGGCGATGGACCATTAGCCGTTGACCGCCAACGCCGAACCCCCCGGTTTCGCCAGATCTCACATCTGCAAAAGCAGAAGTTCAAAAAAAAAAATATATAAGCACAAAACAGAGGCAATAATTCTACATCTTAATCATGTTTTCTTTACAGACAATATGTTTAGGAGAGATGTGCATGGGGTCGAATCACAAGGATTTAGCGTTAGCTAGCGCTAGCTCTCTCTCCCTCTCCCTCTCCCTCTCCCTCTCTCTCTCTCTCTCTCTCTCTCTCTCTCTCTCTCTCTCTCTCTCTCTCTCTCTCTCTCTCTCTCTCTCTCTCTCTCTCCCTCTCCCTCCATTAGCGCAGAGACCAGGACAGACTGGACCCTGTTCCTTCACTTTTCGCAGCCCACAAACCAGTCAATTTGTCATCCGGTGAAGAGGTTGAACCTTTAATTAAAGTGGAGCGGCCGGCCGTCATCTGGGCTTCGGGTAAATGTCACATGATAAATAACGCCAAAGGAGCTGAAAAAAGCTCCCTTGGAGTCCCCCCCCCCCCCCCTCCACTCCGGGGGAAGGGGGGAGGAGGAGGGGGTGTAAAAGGCCACGCACATTACAGGGTAACTGCATATCAATATGTTAAACAGGTTCAATTGTATAAATAGATTAAATGACCCGATTGCGAACCCCCGGCATTGCTTCAAAGACCCTGTTGTTTGAGCGGAGAATGTTGACAATGTCACGTAGCCCGGCTATTAATGGAAACCAAGCAGGGAGAATGTGCCGGCGGAGCGACATTATTAAACCAAGATGATGGGTTTCTGAGCAGATCATTCACTGAATGCAATCGATATCTCGGCTTTTTCTAAAACGCCCGGGGAGAAATTACACTTCAAGGCATAGTGTTGCTCGGGGGGGAGGGTGAGGCGGCTGGCTGGCTGGCTGGCTGCTGCTGCCATGGAAATGCATTGATATGGGGCGCTATTAAAAATGACTGGCTAATTACATTCACCTCTAATCTTTGTTCTGTTTTCTGTTCGCCCGCGTTGCATTGTTCGTTTTTTCTTTTCTTTTTCCATTTGCGGCGGAACAAAGGCACTTTTGGTTGGAGAATGAACGCCAAGTGGAGATAATGATACAACGTGATGCACTGGCATTTTTCATAGCACACGGTAGATCAGGCTGAACGAGGCTCGGGCTTGTTGTGTGCAATCAAGTCATTTTAGGAGAAGCATTTTGGTGGAACAGTCTCTTCCCTCTCGAGTCTCTCGCTCAAGATTTCCATCTATTTTCTGAATTGGGCTCATTTCCTCCCCGGCTATCAGACGGCTTAATCTTGACCCGTCAAATCGCCCGAAATTATTATCACCCCCGTCGCTTGTCACCTCGCTTTTTTTTGTTCCGGAAAACCCTTGAGCGCGCTGTCAATTCCGCTAAACGCTCTCTCTCAGCTTTCTGTACTTGATCCCCTAATCTCGCCTTTGTGCCACTCACTCGACGGAAACTATTCCTTCTGCGACCGAGCGAGCAGCTCACGGCAGCCGGCTCCCCCCTCTCTCTCCCAGTCTTAATTCGCCTTGATCTGTCGCCTACTTCGGGATATACACATGCACTCTACGTGCACCTCATTGTTGCTGAACTGCCAGTTCGTTGGCACATCTCTCCCCCCACCCCTCCCCACCCCTCCCCCCTCTACCCCCGAGCTGTGAGCCCGAGACATCTCCCCGAGAAAAAAGAATAAGGAATAACGCACAGTCAGCCTCTAACTAAGGATCAGCCAAATCCACTGGCAGTGTTCTGTATTCGCCACGACACACCGACAGCACAGTCTCCACAGACAAGCTCAGGATAGCAATGGGACTATGAACAGACAGAGAGACGTGAGCTGCCTCCAAACCCCCCTAAAAAAAAATGCGATGCAGTTAAAAAAATAAACTGCGTTGTATGGGCCTGAAGCAAATTGTTCGCAAGTAACTCTCTCTCTTTTATAGGCCTGACCGGTCTCAATAGGCTCTCTGCACAGCAACAGCCATATTGGAAAGACATTGGGCCTCGTCCTTTACCTCCTTCACAGGTGTTAACAATGATTCTAATAGGCTCTGTTCCATTCTGTTCAAACAGAGTCAGGGTGCTGATATTGTGCATGTCGGCTCACTGCAAACACTCTGCCTAAACCTGTGGGTCTCAAGGTGTGGTCCAGGGACCCTCATGGGTCCTTGAGGGGGTTCCAAATGGCCCCTTACGGGTGTGTAACTCTGAGAGTGTACACATGGAAACTCTCAGAATTATGGGGGCCAAACGTTTGAGAAACCACTGTTACACTACATGGAACAGAGCCTTAATTAGTATCATTGGCAAGACCTGGAAGGAAGGGGCCCAATTTCTTTCCAATATGGCCGCTGTGCATAGCGCCTATTATGACACCCTTGTGTAAAGACAAAATGAAGTGAAGTGAAACATTATGATATGAAACACTTTTATTATTTTTTCATAATTCAAGTTCAAACGTTTACCTCTACCGGTTTGAGGTTTAAATAACTGAATGATCTATCCCCTCATCAAAGATTATTATGATCCGACGTGATACATGATTCGTCAGTAATTCCTGATAGTACAATGTTTATTTGGGCAGCTTGTACTGCCCAGTTCAAAAGCCTTCAAACAATGTTACAATGCTACGTTTAACAAAGGGAACTGTATCCACGGACAAGCATCAATATCGTCGCTGTCGGGCAGAAACCTTGTATCTCGTATCTCCTCATATCTTCAACTTTTGTTATGTTTTCCGTCACTTAAAGGTAGAGAAAGTGATTTTCTTTTTTTTAAAAAGTGTTAAATAGCTTTATATTCTGATAGTAGGCCTACTCATTGTTATAGAGCTTTTGTTAAGTAACAGGAGTCTCCATGTCTCTCCAGCTCTTTACACAACAGAAAATGCATTTTCAGGTCAGGATACCAATTTTATCGAATCAGGACTGAGAACGCAGACAGGATACAGATTAAAAAGTGAAATTGGAAGTGATGACACAAATAAATGAGCATGCACAATTTGAACTGGAACACTAAAAACATTAAGCTGATAAATGGTACTCTCTCCTGATTGGCTGAAATGGTGTCACCTACCTGAAAATTTATTTTCTGTTTATTAAAGAGCTGGAGAGACAGGGAGACTCTTGTTGCTGAACAAACACCCTATAGCAATGAGTACTATCAGAATATAGTGCTTTAACTTTTTAACAAAAAAAAACAATTGTTTTAACCAACATTTTTCACTTACCCTACCTTTAACCACTTTACCATTACACCCGCTGCCAGGGACGCAGATCTGCGTCCTAATGTTTAATTTAGTTAATAGACGATCACGCTGTCTTATTTACATTCCGAGATCATTTTCGCTTCCGAGTCACTTCCGCTTCACCCGGAAGCAATTTCAGCGATTTCCGTTTCCGGTTTTAGCTTGAAAAATGCACTAATGCAGCTAAAACACGTTTTTTTCACACGGTATAAAATACAAACGGATAGCTCCACTTCTATTTTCTTTGGTCCGGGTGACGATCAGTCATCGTCGTCGTGTATCACATCGTTTTTAGGCCGATCAGAGATTGTCGAAGACGTCACATCCGGTTCATGTTGTTTTGACTGTTTGAGCCTGGAGGGGGGGGGGGGGGGGGGGGGGGGTCGGCGAGTCATCGAGGGTGTCATTTTTGCTGCTCTCTGGTGGTCGATTCTCGTAAGTGTTCAAAACCACGGCCTTGAGAAACTTAATGCATTTAAATAACAAAATAACCACAAAAAACACACGCAAATAGCTGGCAGTAAATTATGAATAAACTCTGGCAGTCAATGTGTTAAGACCTGAGGCCGATTCTACAAATGTCTTCTAAATCAGTACTTCTCAAACGTTTTTTTGTGCGAAGGACCCCCAAAAAGTATTTGGCCGCGGACGGCCACCTGAAAATGTCTTGTGCAGGGACCCCCAGTGGAAAATAGCAGATGTACAATCTAAAATGACGGATGCTTTCATTCCTGCGTCCTTATTGTGGGGAAAGCTTTCGCCGAAATAGCAGATCTAAAAGCTCACACAACGAGTCGCAGCCGATCAACTATTTTCAGCAAAAGCTTTTCCCACAATAACAGAGAACAGAAAAGACACTAGAGCACTACAATTTTTCAGAACTGAAATCACCATGTAAATGCACGCAAATATCAACCTCCTTCCGTTTTTCATGGGGTCAGCATTACAATATTACACCTTTGTTTAGCTATATATATATACTAGAGGGTCGGGGTGCTGCGCGCCCCTCCCCCCCTAGCCGCTGCGCGGTGCTTTGTGTTTGTTGGTCTCTATAATATATAAAGCCATAATAGGAGATGTTCCCAATGTTGCTATGCCCAAATATGGAGTGTGTTGTCTGACCTCACTTGGGTCTCGTTGGGCGGTTATATAAAGCCATAATAGGAGATGTTCCCAATGGAGCTATGCCCAAATATGGAGTGTGTTGTCTGACCTCACTTGGGTCTCGTTGGGCGGTGGTCGGCGATGACGCTAAGGAACAACATGGCCGACAGTAATGTTGTGAGTTTGTGTTGGCCGCAATTAATTATGCGGCGAGGGGGCAGATGTGTGCTGAGCAGTATGAAGTGGCCTACAGACTGTGCGTAGTAATTCTGCACGTTGTGGCGTGTCTTGGTTAGTGACATTGATATGTTGTTTTTGTGTTTAGTCCCACACAGTGGCAGTTTTTTTTGGGGGGTTTTGGGTTTAGAAATGTATAGATAGATATATCGTCTCTGTCGGGTGGAAACTTCATTATGTCCACATTTCATTTCAATAGGATTCAAATTCAAAAGTAGCATAAGTAGCAGATCTACAAGCTCGAAACGCGAGCGTGTGGATCTGCCACTTTTGGCTGCACAGTATGTTATGGTTAACTCGGTACAGTATGGATATAACACCAGTCAGAGAATCCTTCAGACGCAGAGAGTTGCTTTATTAAAGGAACTGAGTGGAGCATAGGCTAAACGGCATGTGGCTAATATATCTGTAAATAGCAGAGGGCTCACAGATCAACACATGTAACATTATATATAGATCAGCCCTTATTGTTGTAAATGATCGGTTTTCAGAGAGAAAAGAAATGCTCGTTAACTCCTGCAGGGCAGAGCAGAGATCAAAGAGAGAGAGAGAGAGAGCGCTCTGTCCATGACGTCACCTTATTAACGACGTGCTATAAGTACACCTTGGCAGGCTTCCATTTCATACACCATCTATTTACAGTAATGCCACTTGAATGCAAATGACACATCCGTATAATAACTCAATAAATAGCTAGATTAATCAATAGGGAATACATTATTTATATGTATTTGTATTAATCAAAAGATCAAATCCCCCCCCCCCCCCCTCGCCACTGAGTGAATGAATAGAGAGAGGGAAGGACTGTGTTGCCTTTCAATTCTTTTGAATCTTTCTCTATTTGCAGGTTTCAAATTGACATCGACTCGATTTCGTGCGGTGCCGAAACTATTGGGTCGATCTAAACAAGTTATATGTCGAAGCTCTTTCATAACGTGTAAATGGGCTAAACCATTTTTTGAAAATTTTCATTTTTTTCAAATTTTCATTCCTGCGTCCTTATTGTGGGGAAAGCTTTCGCCGAAATAGCAGATCTAAAAGCTCACACAACGAGTCGCAGCCGATCAACTATTTTCAGCAAAAGCTTTTCCCACAATAACAGAGAACAGAAAAGACACTAGAGCACTACAATTTTTCAGAACTGAAATCACCATGTAAATGCACGCAAATATCAACCTCCTTCCGTTTTTCATGGGGTCAGCATTACAATATTACACCTTTGTTTAGCTATATATATATACTAGAGGGTCGGGGTGCTGCGCGCCCCTCCCCCCTAGCCGCTGCGCGGTGCTTTGTGTTTGTTGGTCTCTATAATATATAAAGCCATAATAGGAGATGTTCCCAATGTTGCTATGCCCAAATATGGAGTGTGTTGTCTGACCTCACTTGGGTCTCGTTGGGCGGTTATATAAAGCCATAATAGGAGATGTTCCCAATGGAGCTATGCCCAAATATGGAGTGTGTTGTCTGACCTCACTTGGGTCTCGTTGGGCGGTGGTCGGCGATGACGCTAAGGAACAACATGGCCGACAGTAATGTTGTGAGTTTGTGTTGGCCGCAATTAATTATGCGGCGAGGGGGCAGATGTGTGCTGAGCAGTATGAAGTGGCCTACAGACTGTGCGTAGTAATTCTGCACGTTGTGGCGTGTCTTGTTAGTGACATTGATATGTTGTTTTTGTGTTTAGTCCCACACAGTGGCAGTTTTTTTTGGGGGGTTTTGGGTTTAGAAATGTATAGATAGATATATCGTCTCTGTCGGGTGGAAACTTCATTATGTCCACATTTCATTTCAATAGGATTCAAATTCAAAAGTAGCATAAGTAGCAGATCTACAAGCTCGAAACGCGAGCGTGTGGATCTGCCACTTTTGGCTGCACAGTATGTTATGGTTAACTCGGTACAGTATGGATATAACACCAGTCAGAGAATCCTTCAGACCAGAGAGTTGCTTTATTAAAGGAACTGAGTGGAGCATAGGCTAAACGGCATGTGGCTAATATATCTGTAAATAGCAGAGGG
Organism: Gymnoscopelus microlampas; assembly: GCF_963454915.1. Classification (NCBI taxonomy): domain Eukaryota; kingdom Metazoa; phylum Chordata; class Actinopteri; order Myctophiformes; family Myctophidae; genus Gymnoscopelus; species Gymnoscopelus microlampas. Next base: position 6,481,557 of record NC_139948.1, read on the forward strand.
CTCACAGATCAACACATGTAACATTATATATAGATCAGCCCTTATTGTTGTAAATGATCGGTTTTCAGAGAGAAAAGAAATGCTCGTTAACTCCTGCAGGGCAGAGCAGAGATCAAAGAGAGAGAGAGAGAGAGCGCTCTGTCCATGACGTCACCTTATTAACGACGTGCTATAAGTACACCTTGGCAGGCTTCCATTTCATACACCATCTATTTACAGTAATGCCACTTGAATGCAAATGACACATCCGTATAATAACTCAATAAATAGCTAGATTAATCAATAGGGAATACATTATTTATATGTATTTGTATTAATCAAAAGATCAAATCCCCCCCCCCCCCTCGCCACTGAGTGAATGAATAGAGAGAGGGAAGGACTGTGTTGCCTTTCAATTCTTTTGAATCTTTCTCTATTTGCAGGTTTCAAATTGACATCGACTCGATTTCGTGCGGTGCCGAAACTATTGGGTCGATCTAAACAAGTTATATGTCGAAGCTCTTTCATAACGTGTAAATGGGCTAAACCATTTTTTACCTTTTGTAAAAGGGGTGAGAGGAGCCTCAGACAGACAGATTTATTGAAGTACTAGATACAAATTTCGATCTCTCTCGATTTCATTCAGCCAATCTCAATTTAGTTACGACACTAATTACAAAATTGAAATTAAATTCAACAAGAAAATGTACCCCCCCCCCCCCCCTTATTGGGCCCTTGTAACTCATTTTGATTATTCAATTCGCAATGCTTTGTGAAGTTACCGGCAACAAGACAGGGGGAGATACTATTTTAATTACTGCAGTCTTTCTCAGGAATAATAACTATTTGCACTTGTTTTTTTCTCCATCTGACAACCGTGTTCATCTTAATTTATGTTATTACACTGGAATTTTCCCCACATATTAACGTATGTAAAACCAAACCGCTAATTCATTTCACATTACGTCGGGCGGACGGTTTCTCTTTCTTTAACGCATCCTAATCGACCAATATATAAATATTGTTAATAATTCACGGATCATTAATGCACTTAATCTACCTCATGTTCTAATCTCCCAAATGATTCATTTGTTTGGTGATTAATTACGCCCGTCCGCGTCAAGAGGCGACAACAATTTGTTTTCTAATCGTGCATGTTGGAAAAAAGAGAATCTCACAGTCCTCGCATTCACGGCAAGGTCTCTCTCTCTCTCTCTCTCTCTCTCTCTCTCTCTCTCCCTCCCTCCCTCCCAGTGGTGTAAAAAAGTACTCAGATATTGTACTATAAGTAAACGTAGCAATACCACAATATATAAAATAACATTTAATATAAAGTATAAAATAAACATACTCTGTTACAAGTAAAAGGCCTGTGTTGTGAGCTTGCAGATCTGCTATTTTCAAATAGCCTATGTATAAAATAGGGCTGAAGTGGTTAATGTATGTTTTATAATGTAATAATGTATATCTGCAAAGTAACTAGTACCTAAAGTTTTTAAATAATTGTAGTGGAGTAAAAGTAGCCTACAATATCTGCCTCTGAGATGTCAGTGGAGTAGAAGTAAAAGTAGAGACAATCGGAAATACTCCAGTAAAGCAAAAAAAAAAAAAACTCAACATTGTACTAATTGAGTAAATGTACTTAGTTACTCTACAAACCACTGCTAGGTCCGCTATAATAGCAATCAAGATCTCCCCGCAATCGCCACCATATGTGGCATCATCACAGTTCATTTACCCAAGAGAAACGGGGCGGCAGGACGGCGACAGCGAACAGCAGGCGAGGAAGCTCTAAGCCCAGAGCTAAACCAACACTAACTGGTCAAGCTCAGCTGACCACCCCACCCCAACGCACCCCAACGCCCCCCAACCCCACACCACCCGGCTTCTCCTCCGCTGATGTGGTGAGGGTGGGAGGGGGTGTGGGGTTACGGGGGGGTGGGCTGGTTCACGCTGCGTGGCCCTCATTACAGATCAGGGTAGGTACAATTAGCGGGCAACCCCCCCTCGCCCCCCCCCCCCCCCCCCCACCCCCACCACCAGTTCATAATTACCTTAACCCATTAAGACCGGGAAAGCATCGGTGTCATTTTTTATTTTTTTGTTTCCTTGGCTATTCAAAAAAAGCAGATATACAAGCTTGTGGATTTGCTTCTTTTTTTTTATCGTGAAAAAGTGTGCAAATCTTTGAAAGTATTATGTTTTTTTAAAGCGAACATTTTTTAATCAAATTCTGGGGGATTCTACAAATGTCTTCAAAATCCTAACAGTTGTTTCTTAGGTATTGTTATATGTTGCTGTAATATCAGTGGTTCTCAAACTTTTTTCATGTCAAGGACCACCAAAAAATATTGTTCCAGGCACCCCCCCAGAAGCAAAGATTTTTCAGTTCAAAATGTTTGCTTTAAAAAATGTATATACATTCAAAGATTTGCACACATTTTCAGGACTTTTCAAAACAAATAGCAGATCATTAGCTGCTATTAGCTTGTATATCTGCTATTTTTGTATATAGCCAAAGTATAAAACAGCGGTTAAGGTGGTTATACACAGATGCGTTTCCCGTGGTCTGAAAGGGTTAAGACACCCACTTAAACTGACTAAGCTTATAAATCAGCTCCTGTTGCCTTTATCAGGACCGGCATGGGCGCAAACATTATGCCAACAGATGCCATGCCGCGGCCAACAGACATGGGCCCTGGGTGGCGGAGTGACAACCAAACTCTGGCTCGTCTAATGAATAAGAATGGCCTTCTTTTTTTTTAAGGTGGAGTTTCTTTCGGGTTCATTGGGAGGTTTATGGCTCTATTTCTTCTGAGGTGAGAAGTTAAAAAAAGAGGGGGACCCAGGATTAGGAAGCAGTGGTGGAAAGTAACTAAGTACATTTACTTAAGTACAATGTTGAGATATTTGTACTTGAGTATTTTCTATTTACAATACTTTTACTTCTTCTCCACTACGTCTCAGAGGCAAATGTTGTACTTTTACTCCACTACAATTATTTGAAAACTTTAGTTACTTGTTACTTTGCAGATACATTATTACATTATAAAACATACATTAACAGACTTTAGCCCTATGTTATGCATAGGCTATTTGAACATAGCCGATCTTAAGTATTGGTACTTTTACTTATAAGCAAAGAAGTTCAGTACTTTTCCCACCACTGCCAGGAAGGGAGCGGGCGATAAACAAAAGGCCAATTAAGAATTGGAGGGAAAACAGTGCAGATTACAGTTTGTTTGATGTTTTGTTTAGTTTTACCCCCCCCCCCACACACACACACCCCAATTGTGTGACATTTATACCGACTGACCTGTTATCTCCAATTTACAAACACAAACATTGTTCCATTACCGCGTCTCCCCTCGGCGCTACAGTGCTCTTCAAGTCTGAGGTGCTTTTTTAACCCATTACGACCTGAGGCCCGATTCTACAAACGCCTTCTAAGTCGGTAGTTCTTAAACTTTTTTCGTGGACCCCCCCGAAATGTCTGAAATGTCTTTTGTGCCACGGAACGCCCAGAAGAAAAGACGTTGTGTTCAAAACAAAAAAAATGCAAACATTTTCGATTTTTTTTTTTTAAATGTTGAAGAATAGCAGATGTACAAGCTCACAGCTCAAAGTCGTTGTCAACCAGTGGTCCTTGAGGGGGTACCAGGGGGTCCCCAGCTAAATGTGCTAACTTAGCGTCACAATCATTTTAACTACTTAGCTTTGGCTATTCAAAAATAGCTGCTCTACAAGCTCATAGCGCGGCACCGAGTGCCGCGCTATGAGCTTGTAGATCTGCTATTTATTTATTTTAATCTTGAAAATGTGTGCATATCTTGGAACGATGGGGGTCCAGGGCCAAATGTATATCAATTTAGGGGTCCTTGGCATGAAAAAGGTTGAAAGCCACTCATATATACGTATATAGTTGAAGTGTGCTTTCCCGGTTTGAATGGGTTAACAGGGCTTGTGCCATCTGCATAACATTTGCATGGCGGAGACGTGGAGCAGCATCAAAGACGTTACAATGTACAAGACAAAGGCATTATCCACAGATGTCGGACAACCCGCTGCCTGCACCATTATAATAAAGTGTTTTGGGCTTAGAGGAAAGGAAAATATCATACGGACAGCAAACAACGAACCATACGCGCCAAATCCTCCAGACATTTCTCACATAAACAAAGCGTCAATTTAGCACGCTTCTACGGGCTGTAGGGGGGGGGGGGGGGTCGCCTTTTGTTTGACTAAACAAAAGTTCCAAATGAGCAAAGTGTCCTTTGAAACTGAAAAGTTGGCCGGGACCATCTTGTGTGTTTCTGCTGTCCTAAATCCCTTTTTTTCTTTAAAGTACTTTTTTGCTTTGTTGTTGTTGAAACTACAAAAGGTTTTGTGAAATTCCGAGTGTGTGTTTGATATGGACAAAACTATAACAACAAAAAAAACACCACAAAATCACATTTCCATTCCGCTGTTGTAACAGGGCACATTTTTGGTTAAATAAAGAAAGGAAACACACGCGCACACACACACACACACACACACACACACACACACACACACACACACACACACACACACACACACACACACACACACACACACACACACACACACACACACACACACACACACACACACACACACACACACACACACACACACACACACACACAGTGTACGGCACGGTATTCATTTGAAGTGCAAGGGAACACAACAAAAAAAAAGGTTCCAATATCAAAAAGTTGACCTTCACGAAACACCCGATGTTGACGCAGAGCGAGAGAGAAAAACGCGGTGGGGATATTATGTATGAATGCCAAATATTCCATTAAAGACAGCTGACAAAGGAAACGCTGTTCTCTCTCCGAGATGACATTCTCGAACGTGGACCCCCCCCAACCATACCGCAATTGACAGCCCCCCGGAAAGGAGCTCCGCGCCCCTTCTCTCTGAGAGGTTACAAATCGTTAGCCTCATGGCATAATTGCCTTTCAGAAATTAAAAATCACCATCTGCCTAAGTCATCTGCTTGACTTAGGCAATCATGAGCAAATTGCCTAAGTCATGTGTATCTGCCTTCATTTATACGTGGCTAACTCTACTCTCCTAACACTGGTGATTCACCCTGCCTTATCGTCCTCATAAGCCTATCAGAATCTGTGTTATATTCCAAAATCCTTTCTGCCTAAGTCAAAAAGTGGACTTGATTTGCTTGTAGATCTGCCATGTTTGAAAAATCTGGAAAATGTGTGCAAATCTTTGGATATAACTTTTTAAAACAAACATTTGAAACCAAAATCTTTGCTTCTGCGGGGTTCCCTGAAACAAAACATTTTGAGATGGGGATCCGCAGCCAAATACATTATCTAAAAATGTTTTCTAAATCCTAACAGTATGTTGGTATATCAGTGGCGCTCAAACTTTTCTATGTCAAGGACCCCCACGATGATATGTATTTGGCCGCGGACTCAAACTATGGTGTTCCAGTCAGGGACCCCGAGAAGATCGGAGTTAAAAAATGTTCGCTTTAAAACATTTAACACAGAAAGTGATTCTGATAGGTCAAGCATCTTGATAGGCTGAGGATATAGGCAATAAGGCACAATGAAGCAGCACCATAGGCAATTATGCTATCAGGCCTACAACATGTAACCAAATGGATCCTTCTGCAAGGGTCCATTTGGTTACATGTGTAACCTCTCAAGAGTTAAACATGGATTAACAGACGGGCACTGAGGATTCTTACAGCGTACAGTTGCCCAGGGCCACAGAGCGAATACGAGAGCGCAAAGCACTGTTTTTGTGCAAGCGACCTCGATACATCTCACCCAATCTCCATACGAGGTTTACCCATTCAATCTGGGAACTCATCTGTGTCACTTTAGATTTCTTTGGCTATTCAAAAATAGCATATATACAGGCTCATAGCGCTATGAGCTTATAGATCTGCTATTTTTTTTTAAAATAATTTGTTAAAATGTTCTGTGCAAATCTTGGAATATAGTATTCTTTAAAGTGAACATTTATAACTAAAATCTTTGCTTCTGGTGGGGGACCCTAGAACAAAATAGTTTGAGATCGGGGGGTCCACGGACAAATACATATAATTTTGGGGGTCCTTGACATGAAAAAGGTTGAGCATCACTGATTATAGCAACATACGTTTTTTTTTCAAACTGTTAGGATTTAGAAGACATTTGTAGAATCCCCAGAAGCAAAGATTTGAGTGATACAAATTTTCGCTTTAGAATTCATATAAATATATATATTCAAAGATGTGCACATATTTTCACGATTTTTCAAAGAAATAGCAGATATACAAGCTCGTAGTGCGGCACCTGGTGCCGCGCTATGAGCTTGTATATCTGCTATTTTTGAATATCCCAAAGAAATCATAAAAATGACACAGATGTGTTCCCGGTCTGCAGGGTTATAATGAGGTAGGTAGGCTAGATGTTCAGGGAATTAAGCTAACGAGAAAGAAGAATTAACGATCAAGGAAAAGGTATTCTACCAATACATACATCATCCCAGCCCGTTAAAGGCATTCATATATTATATAAACAAAATAATGATAATGATAATAATAATTGATTGATTAAAAGAAAAGACAAATAAAGCAGAAAGGGCTGGTTCTCCATGCGTTGTGTCTGTGGTTTGTCTTCGTAAAGAAGAGGTAGTTAACGTGATGGATCACACATGTCCATGCTTTGGTTGGCCTCGTTTAGAGGCATGCTGAAGAGCAGCGGTATACTCAAACTTTTTTTTTGGATCTGGGCCCACTTAAAAAAAAACAGGTCTAAAAACTGTTCGCGGCCCACCCATCCAGGCCACGCAAATCCCGGGGGGGACGGGGGAGGATTTGTCTCCCCCTAGCTTCAGATTGGACCCCCCCGCCCCCCCAAGTCCATTTTAGAATAATACAAATAAATGTTAAAATGATTGAAATACTTATTTACTCGAACCTGAACCGACTTATGCATCGTAAGTAATTAATAATGAAGAATTAACATAACACAGTGTCAAATTAGCTAGGTGCTTCGCCCCCCCTCCACCCCCCTCCCCTTCTCTCTCTCTCACACACACACACACACTTTAACTCATTCACTGCCAAGGATGCACACATTAACTCATTCACTGCCAATGACCACTTTTTTTTTTCGCCGAAGGCCCAGACTGCCAGAAACGACTTTTAAGACTTTTTTTTCGTTTTCAGTGGTTTTCCACAAGATGGCGCTGTTCTCTAACACACACGTGACCATTATCTCCACCACCATTGACTTCCTTGCTTAGCATATTTTGGGAAAACAGCTGTATCTTTTTTTTCGTCCCTGCATTTTTAACGAGTGAAACCCTCCGCGTTCAGCAACCGTCGGGGGGATCGATCACACTGGATATACATATTCTGTGGCTAGTTGAAAAGGTAAGGAAAACCAACAATCGCTGGCCGTGCGTGATTTATTTGTATCTGGTAGTTTAAGAGTTAACATACCTTGTGTGTGCACGTGCATGGTGTAGCCTACAAGAGGGCTTATGGATGTCATGTGTTATGCTTCAGGCTCACGGAGGTGCTATATAACCCCCCCCCCCCCCCGCCCCCCGGCAGTGTATTTTCACATTAGGATATGAGCGAGGTGATTTCGGCCCTCCGTGATTCCACGCTATCCGTGCGGTTGTTGGACGCGCTGGGCTCTCTCACAGGAAGCTGTACGTGAAATGTATACAGCAATCTACCTCCGAGAGATCCTCCACCACCCTCTCGTCCACCCTGCAATTTACCCCCCGTTTTATGCGATCATCATGTTTAGGTGGACATCAGATATCGCCTAAGAGATGCATTATCTTTCCGTACAGCAAAATCCTGAGTGTCAATTTAACTCTGAGACGGTACAAAATGGAACCGACGTGGACCTTTTAAAAAGCGAGCATGAAACCCTAGGCTGATTGTGTACGTTTGTTTCCCACGTCCAGGTTCGACACTACAGCTAGGGCGAAAACATGGCAAGCTGCATCACACTGACCTTACGGTGATGATGTAAGCAACACAGCTGCAGCTAATCAAATTAATAATGGGCGTGTTAGGTGTTAGGTCAATACTGTCTATCAGGCTTTGTATATTGGCATGACCTTGGCTGTGGACATGAAAATCGAACGCAATGTGTTGCTTACTAGTCTTGCCATGTTGTTTTAATCCGCTGCAGTTTAACCAGAACTGGAGAAAAAAACATTAAAACCGGGAAAACATCTTTGTCATTTCACATGTTAGCATTGGCTAATCCAAAAAAATGGCGGATATACAAGCTCAAAATGCGTCTGAATAATTTAGATTTAGTTTTTTTAACACAAATCTTCTCTTCTACTTGTCCCTGGCACAAAACATTTTCAGATGAGGGGTCCGGGGCCAAATATTTCTCTTTGGGGGTCCTTGGCTAGAAAAAGTTTGAGAACGACTGATTTAGAAGGCATTTTGTAGAATCGGCCTCAGCTCTTAATGGTTTAAATGAACAGTTGGGGATCATACAGTGCAATGATGGGGTTCACATCCTGATAGATCAGATTGCTCATTAGCGTTTGTGACCCGGTGCGGTAAATGACCTCTCCTAGGCAGTACTAAAGCTGCGTTGTTTGGCACCTGATCTGAAAGGTAATATTTTAATGCGGTTCGCCTTGCCCGGCGACTATAAAACGAGAGACGACTCCCAGAATGAGTTCAACGCCGCTCCAGTCAAGCTTCACTTGTGGACCATATCAAGATCATTTGTCATTTCTCTCTCTCTCGTTAATAACTCTGCTCGATATTAGCAAATTAACCAATTTAGACCGGGAAAGAGTCCTTTTTTTTATTTCTTTGGCTATTCAAAAATAGCAGATCTACAAGCTGTAGATCTGCTATTTTTGGAAAATCGTGAAAATATGTGCAAATCTTATATATACTGTCTATATATATATATATATATATATATATATATATATATATATATATATATATATTTTTTTTTTTTTTTAAAGCAAACATTCAACTCAAATCTTTGATTCTGGGTGATTCTAGACATGTCTTCTAAATCCCAAAACTTATGTTGCTATAATATCAGTGGCCCCAAAATGATATGTATTTGGCCGCAGACCCCCATCTCAAAATATTTGGTTCTAAGGACCCACATCTCAAAATATTTTTTTCCAGGGACCCCATCTCAAAATATTTTTTTTCCAGGGACCCCCATCTCAAAATATTTGGTTCCAGGGACCCAACAAGCAACGATTTGAGTAAAAAGATGTTTGTGCAAATCTTTGAATATAATATATTTTAAAGCTAATTTTCAAGATTAAAAGAAAAAATAGCAGATATGCAAGCTCGTAGCGCGGCACTCGGTGCCGCGCTACGAGCTTGCATATCTGCTATTTTTGAATAACCAAAGTAAAAAATAATGGTTAAAGTGGTTTAAATCTAAAATGACGCAGATGCGCTCCCCGGCCTTAATGAGTTAAATGAGGTTTTCTTTTTTCCCCTCCCTCCTTCATCGTCTTCTCCCCCATATCACTTTTTTATCACTTTTTTTTGCGAGAAATTACCTCGCTTCTTCGCTTGACGAGACATAGCAGGACAAATAAATCAATAGGAAGCAAATGAAAGCAAATTGAATCTATTAACGCACAAATTACTGGGAGAGAGATGAAGGATACAAGAGAAAGAGAATAGTTTAGCCCAAATGTGACGCAACCGGCAGAGACTCGCGGTCTCTGCCCGTTAATGGTGAGTGGGGAAAAAGTATAAGAGTAAAAGTACAAACGTATTGGAATCAAAATGTACTTAAAGTATACCAAGAGTAGAAAGTACTCATTATGCAGAATGTCCCATTTCACCATTTTTCAAATATTTAACATGTATACAAATCTACTGAAAATAGCCAGTGAGCTTGTAGATCGGATATTTTCAAATGGCCGAGAAAGTAGAAAAGTATTGGTATCAAAAGTAAAAGTACTACAATATTTGAAAATAGCCGATCTACAAGCTCACAACGCGTCGCGATACGACGCGTTGTGAGCTTGTAGATCTGCTATTTTCAAATAGCCTAGGTATAAAACAGGGCTAAAGTGGTTAATGTATGTTTTATAATGAAATAATTTATATCTGCAAACTAGTAGGCCTAACTAAAGTTTTCAAATAATTGTAGTGGAGTAAAAGTACAATATCTGCCTCTGAGATGTAGTGGAGTAGAAGTAAAAGTATAGACATTTGGAAATACTCCAGTAAAGTAAAAGTACCTAAATATTGTACTTAAGTACAATACTTGAGTAACTTTACTTAGTTACTTTACACTGGGTTTGAATGATGAGTCGCGAATGCTTCCTCGAGTTTTTCAAGTGGGCCTTGATCCAGTAAAAGGTTGAGAACCACTGTTCCAAAAAGCCGATAACCTTGTTCCCAGCCTTATCTCAGCTCACAAGGAGAAAGGCCTCGACAAGAAGTACAGCCGGAAAGTGCCTATCGGCAGTGGTGGAAGAAGTACTGAAATGTTTTACTTAAGTAAAAGTATCAATACCACAATGTAGAAATACTCTGTAACAAGTAAAAGTCCGGTGTTCAACATTTATTTGAGTAGGAGTACAACATAATTGGCATCAAAATATACTTAAAGTACCAAAAGTAAAAGCATTATGTCCCATTTCACAAGTTTGTCATTTATAAATATCCTTTGAAATGGCAGACCTATAAGCTCAACGTGTCAGTAGTAACAAGTAACTAAAGTTGTCATATAATTGCAGTGGAGTAAAAAGTACAATATTTTCCTCCGAGATGTAGGGTAGAAGTGAAAAGTATTGAAAATTGGAAAAACTCCAGTGAAGCACATTTTTACTTAAATAAGCTACAGTACTTGAGTACATGCACTTAGTCACTTTACACCACTGTCTATTGGGCGGGACTTATGTATGTACTTCCCCCGGAAGCTGTCTTCTTCCAACCAATCAAGACACGGTTTGAGGGGAATGTAAACAGAGAGGCAGGGCATCAACGTGGGTGATAATTGGCTCTATGCACAGCAGCCATATTGGGCCACTTCCTTCACAGGTGTCACCAATTACACTAATGGAGGCTCTGTTCCATTCTGGTCAAACAGAGTCAGGGTGCTGATATTGTGCTTTGTTGGCTCACTGGAAACACTCTGCTACACCAGTGGGTCCAAAAGTGTTGTCCAGGGACCCCCAATGTCCATTTATGGGTGTGTATGTCTGAGAGTGACCCTTACGGGTCCATTTGGTTCCATTTGTACACTCTCAGAGCTATGGGGGGGACAAAAGTTTGCGAACCACTGTTGCACTAAATGGAACAGAGCCTTAATTAGTGTCATTGGTAAGACTTGTGAGAGAAGTAAGAAAGAGGCCCAATTTCTTTCCAATGTGGCTGCTGTGCATAGAGCCTATGGAGTACCGAAGTCCTGACGTCACTCGTTCATCCCCTGGGTCGCTGAAGTCATTTCTCTATGGAGAATAACATTGGCTCATCTTAGAATCGTCTCATATAAGCATTGTGGTCTAAAAAAATAAACAAACTGTCTCGGCGATATTGTCAGGGAGGTGGCTCTGTATCGTTTATGATAGTCAGTCACTCATATTTGATACAGTCTGTTTCTGCTTCATATCCATAAGAGTCAAACCGCCGGTGTCATTTGTTTGTCAGAACGGGGGAAAAAATGCCACGACCCAGGTAGGATGTATAAATAACGTACTATGTCGGTGCTCTATCGCTGTCCTTATACGTTTCCTAATTAGCCGAAACCACTATACGGATGACAGCGACGCAAACATCATCCGTCCAATTGCTACTGCACACCGTTGCCACAGATCCATGCCAATAGCGGGTTACAACATTGAGCGGGCGGGATCTAATGTTCAGCACTCAAAGCGCACGCAAAGAATGAAACAATTTCAGGCGCGATGTATTCATTGTGAGCTTGTATATTGGCTATTTTCGCTATGAAAACACACACACACACACACACACACACACACACACACACACACACACACACACACACACACACACACACACACACACACACACACGCGCGCCCAAAATATGGTCAACAGGTTGAAAGTGGCTACGCATTTTGCTAGGCTACAGATTTGTCTCTGTATTTGGAAATGAATACACAAAGTACAGTCGTAGTAAATCAAATAAATCTAAATAAAAATATGAACTTGGACCCGGGCTCGTCTCACGGCCGGGCGGCACACAGTCGGAGAACCAGACAAAACGATCTAAAAGGACTCGTTGCTTCATTAAGCCCAGCCAGGTGTGCCTCTGTGTGTGCATGCGTGTGTGTGTGTGTGTGTGTGTGTGTGTGTGTGTGTGACATGCTGACACACGGGGCTGCAGTCTGCAGCGCCACAGAGCAGAGAGGCAGCGGCCTGGAACCCTGCAAACGTGCAGTCATGCCCTAGCCGTGCTGTTTCCTCATGCAGCTCTGGGCTGCACGCCGTTGGCCCCGCGCCGCTGTTGGCGGCCTTTAACACCCGAGACACCGCGCCACTTATCGCCGGGGGATGTGTTCAGCTTACCAACAAAAAATAAAGCCCATTTCAAAACTGCATAAAAAAGAGATGAGCCACCCTCGTAGCCTTTCGTCCCCGTGGCTGCCCTCCTCTGTCGCCGCGCACGCACGCACGCACGCACGCGCACACACACCAGTGGTGGAAAGTACATTTACTCAAGTATTGTACTTAAGTACAATGTTGAGGTATTTGTACTTTACTTGAGGATTTCCAATTTCCAATACTTTTACTTGTACTCTACATTTCAGAGGCACATTTTGTACTTTTACTCCACTACTATTATTTGAAATCTTTAGTTACTAGTTACTTTTTAGATTTTGATTATTATTACCACTACATTAACCACTTCAGCCCTATATACATTTCGGCCATTTGAAAACCTGAAATGGGACATTCTGCACAATGAGTACTTTTACTTGTGGTACGTTAAGTACATTTTGATGCCAATACTATTGTACTTTTACTCAAGTACATTTTGAATTCCGGAGTATGTCTATATTGCAGTATTGATACTTTTACTCAAGTAAAACATTTTAGTACTTTTTCCACCACACCCACACACACACACACACACAGAATCAGAATCAGAATCAGGTTTATTGTCACATCACAGGTTTACAAGGTAAAAAAGTGGGTGAAATTCGTTTTTGTACATCACTCCCATCGCAACGTTAGATTCCGTAGAAAGAAGAGTGGGGAGAGAGAAGAAGAAGAGGGGTAGGGGGCAAGTGGGAAGGAGATCAACAAGAGAACAATAGAAGGCCAAAAACAAGTTACAGATGTGCCACTTCAAAACTTCACACGTTACTGTTCTTTTCCTGAAAGTGCCCTGATATTGCATTTTTTCCTCCCTGTTCTGCCCTTAAAAATGCACTGTTTTGCCCCTGAAAAGAAGTTGTCACTACACACCCCCGTTTTTCCCTTCAACAGACATCCATATACATGAGAACAAAAGAATGTGTGTTGAAGAAGGTGTCAGACTCATTATGAGGCGAAAGGTGATTTGAAGAGGTCCTTGACCAGTTGCTCAAATTAATTAGCATCATAAAAGCAGTGATCATCAAAACAATTCACCATTTTAAATGTCCTTCTTTGTCCCTCTTATTGCCCTGGGAATCCCCTGAAAATTTACTGTCTTGGCGATGGCAGGACATTTGAAGTTTTGAAATGGCACATCTGTATCTACATATTTACAAAGTACCTGAGATAAGAGACAAACTAAGGTGCCTGAGCATAGCAGCAATGTATGTATACTGTGCATGATATACTTATAGACGCTAAGGTGCTTAGAGAGAAAAAAGAGCGCAATAATATAAAAAAAAAGAAAAAAAAAAGTTTGTGCGTTATACATGGGGATTAAGGTGCAGAGGGTCAGTGCGTGTTCACCTAAGGGTGGACTGACCCTGGTATAATCCGCAAGTAGCTCCATGAGGGAGAGCAACAAAAAGTAATCTTTAGCATTTTGACTAAAGCTTTTGCCACAAAGCGTACCGCTAAAGGCTTTCCTCTGTGTGTATCAACATGATATGATTTCTTAAGATTAGCATTTTGACTAAAGCTTTTGTCACAAACTGTACACCTGAAGGGTTTTTCGCTGGTATGATTCCATAAGTCCAAGTCATTTCCTGGTATAATAATCGACAGGTGTGTTCAGGAAGAGCCAGAAAAGTCTGCAACCAGCTGGGCAGTACCGCCTGTTGTCAGGCTGCTGAAAAGGGCTCATGCTTCATTCAGCATTCTGACAGCAGCCGGGTTAAAACTATTCCAGAACCTGGTGGTGGAACTCTTGATACTGCAGTAGGTCCCCTTGCCCCGTCGCGGTCGTTGTAGGGTTCTGAACAGTCTGTGACTTGGGTGGTACTTGTCCTTAATGATGCGCTTGGCTTTGACCACGCACCGCTTCTTCTACAGATCCTGAAGCGCTGGGAGCTCGCTTCCCATTATTCGCTCTGCCGATCGCACTACTCGCTGTAGGGTGATCTTCTCTCGGGCAGTGCAGTTCCCGTACCAGGCCGTGATGCCGCCTTCAACCGAACTGTTGTAGTACAGCTTGAGGATGCGCTGTCCTACTCCAAGCTTATTCAGGCGGCGGAGCCAGTACAGTCTCTGCTGAGCCTTTTTCTTCACGTGTGTGGTGTGCGTCTCCCATTTAAGGTCCTCCTCGATGTGTACTCCGAGGAACTTGAACTCGCTGACCCTTTCCACTGCAGCACCGTCGATGAGGATGGGCGCATGGTCTCTCCGTGGCCTCCTGAAGTCCACGATCAGTTCTTTGGTCTTGTCGACGTTGAGAGCGAGGTTGTTCTCCCGGCACCAGAGCGCCAGTGAGTTGATCTCATCTCTGTAGTCAGACTCGTCGTTGTTTACGATACGGCCTATCACTGTCGTGTCGTCCGCGTACTTTATGATGGTGTTGGAGACATGTGTGGCTATGCAGTCATACGTGTACAGGGAGTAGAGGAGAGGGCTCAGCACGCATCCCTGGGGTGCTCCGGTGTTGAGGGTCAGGGGTCAGATGTGATGCTGCCCATTCTCACCACCTGATGTCGGTTGGACAGGAAGTCCTGTATCCAGTCGCACATGCTTGGGTGTAGCCCTAGGTCTCTGAGCTTTTTGTCAAGTATTGCTGGGACAATGGTGTTGAATGCTGAACTGTAGTCCACGAACAGCATACGTACATATTTGTCCTTCAGCAGCTTGTTGTCCATGTGCGAGAGGACGGTGTGGAGAGCCATGGCAATAGCGTCGTCGGTGGATCTGTTTTTGCGGTATGCATACTGCCACGGATCCAGCGAGGCAGGTAGCGTGGAGCTACCTGCCTGTTTTCAGTTTCTCGAAACACTTGCTGACGATCGGGGTGAGAGCGACAGGTCTCCAGTCATTCAGGCATGTCACTCTGGCCTTTTTGGGAATGGGCACAATGGTTGACATTTTGAACCCTAGACCCCAAGGCGGTTACTCTCGGCACAACTTTGGGGTTTCACATAATGATATCTGGGTGGTTTTCTATCAGCTGACATGAAAAGCATTCTCTGACCGGGTCAGCCTGTGACTGAGCACTTGGTGTTCAGATAAAACTTGTATTCTCACCATGTGACATTGGTGTAAAATCACTCCTCTGTGTTTGTATAGGTGCACAACACATGCAGTTTGACTCAGCCTGGGCCCTGACCAGAATCCCCTCAGCTACCTTCCTGCCAACAGGCACTGTGCCCATCTTCTGCCTACAAGGACATCCGGGAACAGGTTAGCACCTTTTTACCCACGAGTAACAGAGCAACAAAAAGTTTAGTTGGGAATTAACTGTCCAATTGAACTATCAGGGTGACATATGAAAATATGCTTTAGAGGAATGTCTGGTGCTGTATGCAGTTTGGAACCCAGGATGTAAGGTGATGGAGACCTTTATTACACTAGAGGTGTATGCGTCGCTAAACGAGGCTTGTTGTTGGTGCTGATTAAACAGTGTTTGAAATGCAACTATACTAACGTTGGTGTAGGCTATCTGTCCTACATAAGATAACATGCCTTTCAGACGCGCTGTGAACACATTTGAGATTGAAACCCATGTTATGTTGCTGGGTTGTGTTGGTGGAGTGTAGTTCATTGTTTTTTTAACCATTGGCATAATGTTAATGGATCAATAGTGTGGCAGAAATACCCTGTCTTCTGTGTATTTTGAGTAGACAATAAATAGAACAGTGGTTCTCCAACATTTTCATCTTAAGGCCCTCTAAATAGATATGTTTGGATGCAGACCCCCATCTGAACCAGGGACCCCCAGAAGATTTGTTAATTTTCTTCCAAATAATTCCAAGATTTTTCAAGATTCCTCAAAAATAGCAGATCTACAAGCTTGTAGGACAGCTATTTGTGAATATTGGTGGTCAAACTAATTGTGATGCTATATTGTTTTTTTTTTGCTGGTGCCCCTCTGGAACCCCTTCAAGGACCCTGGGTGTCCCTGGGCCCCACTTTGAGAACCACTGACATGGCAGACATGTTATTTTTGCCATTATGTATTGTTGATGTAGTCACATTAGAACAGGAGATAT
Source organism: Gymnoscopelus microlampas (assembly GCF_963454915.1). Lineage (NCBI taxonomy): Eukaryota > Metazoa > Chordata > Actinopteri > Myctophiformes > Myctophidae > Gymnoscopelus > Gymnoscopelus microlampas. The sequence goes on from NC_139948.1 coordinate 6,498,140, forward strand.
AGGTTGAATATCCATGTTGAATGTGTTCCATCATTATCTGTTGAAAATAGGGTTAGGGTTAAGGCTATTGTTGTCAGCTCATGGTGCCTTGGGTTATGCCTGTCATAATAATATAAATCACAAACTGTAGTCACACAATGGTGTGTTTATCAAAGAGCTTATCTACAATAGCCTACTGCTTGTATACACTCTTATAAGTAGACTCATAAGTGATTTTATTTTAATTTTCTCATTTTACAATTGTTTATATATTGTTATGTTCTCTTCTGTGTAGACCCAATCCTTCGATCTCCTAATCTCTCCACCTGGTGTGGAGAATTTGATTTGTGGGATTCCTCAAGAGGAAGAACTGCACACTTCAGGTGGGGGTTTCATTTAACATAATGGTTAAATAAACAATAATGAACTGTAACTATGTTTCTTAGCAGGTGCTAAGGTTATGAGTTGGGTCTCTTGGATTCTTTCCTGCTTTCTTCACTGTCCTCTGGTCATAGAGATGCTGAAGGGCAGAGCGCTTAGACCCCAAGGCGGTTACCCTGGGCACAACTTTGGGGTTTCATATAATGATATCTGGGTGGTTTTCTATCAGCTGACATGAAAAGCATTCTCTGACCGGGTCAGCCTGTGACTGAGCACTTGGTGTTCAGATAAAACTTGTATTCTCACCATGTGACATTGGTGTAAAATCACTCCTCTGTGTTTGTATAGGTGCACAACACATGCAGTTTGACTCAGCCTGGGCCCTGACCAGAATCCCCTCAGCTACCTTCCTGCCAACAGGCACTGTGCCCATCTTCTGCCTACAAGGACATCCGGGAACAGGTTAGCACCTTTTTACCCACGAGTAACAGAGCAACAAAAAGTTTAGTTGGGAATTAACTGTCCAATTGAACTATCAGGGTGACATATGAAAATATGCTTTAGAGGAATGTCTGGTGCTGTATAAAGTTTGGAACCCAGGATGTAAGGTGATGGAGACCTTTATTACACTAGAGGTGTATATATCAGAATCAGAACACACACACACACACACACACACACACACACACACACACACACACACACACACACACACACACACACACACACACACACACACACACACACACACACACACACACTCCCCAAGCACCGTCTCTCCCCCTTTCTATACCTGAGGAATGCCAAACAGGCACCACAGCGGCGGCGGACCTTCAGATCAGCACCAGCCCAGCGAATGAGGGGGGGGGGGGACGAGTCGGGGGGACTGGGGGGGGGGGACGAGGACTCTCCAGGGCAGCGATGAGTAATTAGCGGCTAATTAGTGGCAGTGATTAAACCGCGCTGGGGAAGGTGGTGGAGGCCGGAAGGGAGCAGATTGATAGAGCTGCCCCCCCCCTAACCCCGGGGAGGCCTCCACTGCATCTTAAGCAGACTGGGTGGGGGGGGGGGGGTTGGCGGTAAGGGGGTGGGTGGGGTGCGTGGTGCCCGCCAGCCAGCCAGCCAGTCGCCGCCGCCGCGTAGCGGGTAAAGAAAAGGTGGAGCGTGTGTGTGTGTTTGTGCCGCGCATCCATAAAATCCCAATCAACAACAGCAGCGGGGTGAGAGGCGCTCCGGGTCTATAGCGAGCGAGCGGAGTGGAAATGTCCCGGCGACCGACCGACCGCCCGACCGACCGCCGGAATGCAAAGCAGAGAGAGAGAGAGAGAGAGAGATAGCTGTGCCGTTCACTTAACCTCCACACTGCACTAGTTTTCTCTCTTTTTTCTTTGAATAAAATGGCAGCCGGCAAGAACATAATGTATGTCGTTGCTGTCAGAAAACCTCTTATCTCCATATTCTAACTTTGTTTTTTTTTTCTGTAAATGAACGCCCTACTAGATCCGTCACACAAAAAAAGCATCAAAAGTGGCAGATCTACAAGCTCAAAACGCGGCGCGAACGCTGCTTTTGATGCTTTTGAATTTGAATCCTGCATCAAGCATCAAAAGCAGCGTCCAGACCGTTTATGGCACACACGACGCATGGATTCTCAAAAACGGTCCGGACCGTTTATGGCACTCAATGTGTTAATATCCTAAGTATAATATAGGGTTTACGTGGATTGTACGCGTTTTGTAATAATAATCTAAATCTCTGCAAAGTAACTATTAACTAAAGAGTTTTATAAATATTGAACCAATGAAATGAAAAAACAAGAGCTCATGACTCAATAATAACTCATTTCATTTACATTGGGTGCTTTAGAAAACAAGTTGATATTTATATTTTAAATATTTTTTTTCCTGAAAAGTAACAGTTTTTGGACGTACACGGTTTCCACCAACACGGACGATGTGATCCATTAAATGCACAAACGAGCCCGAACCCAGATCTTGTTCCCACCTAAGCCGTTTCGTGATGAAAACACGCCTGATTTTTAAACATCAATGACTTCAATTAGTGTCATTCTTACCATCGCCACTAATGGGCCTTTAAGAAAAAAACTCCCGTGCCCGCGTTCCCTTTGACAGCGAAAGCGGAATCTCCGGCAAAGCAGGGAGAAGCCCTTAACAAGATAAGCCCTGAGATCAGTGTGCCTGAAGGAACATCACCTGAACAAGAGGCGCTGATGAAAATGACACAACTCTCGTGTTGTTTCGCACGACTTAAGCGATGAAAATGGCCCTCAACAAGCACGAGTGCCACCCACTATACGGCGGCTAATTCGCCCCATCACTCGCAGGGGCTGGGGAAAACGAGACGGCGATGATCCCTTTGTTACCTAAACGATCCCTTTGTATCCCCTCTCCCGTGTGTGTGTGTGTGTGTGTAAAAAGGAACCGGGGCTAAAAATAAGAGGCGTGACATTTAACAAGTGGATGGAGATTAACCCATTAAGACCGGGTGCGCGTCCGCGTCATTTTTTGGATTCCTTTGGGCTATTCGAAAATAGCAGATCTACAAGCTCATAGCGCGGCACCGAGTGCAGCGCTATGATCTTGTAGATCTGCTATTTTTGAAAATTTGTGAATTTTAAACTTTTTAAACGTTTTTAACTAAAATCTTTGCTTCTGGGGGTCCCTGGAAAACATTTTTTGAATGGGGGTCCCCAGCCAAATACATATAATTTTGGAGGTCCTTGACATGAAAAGGTTTGAGAACCACTGATATTATAGCAACATAGTTTTTTTTTCAAAAAACTGTTAAGATTTAGAAGACATTTGATGAATACCCCAGAAGCAAAGATTGAGTTACAAATGTTTGCTTTAAAAATATATACATATTCAAAGATTTGCACACATTTTCACAATAAAGCGGCACTCGGTGCCGCGCTATGAGCTTGTACATCTGCTATTTTTTGAATAGCCAAAGAAATCTAAAAAATGACACAGATGTGTACCCGGCCTTGATGGATTAAGGAGCTCTCTTAAATCCTGTGAGTGCAGCAAATCATTTTTTGTCTAGAAAGCTTTTTTTTTCTCTTCTTCTCCCCTTTAGCTGTGTCTGGTGCTACTGAGGGGCAAGGGTGGAAAAAGTACTCAAGTACAAGTAGAAGTAGGATACTACAGTGTATAAACATACTCTGTTACAATTAAAAGGCCTGTAATCGCATTTGACTGAAAGTACAAAAAAGTATTGGCATCCGAGTATAGTTAAAGGACAAAAAAAAGTAAAGGTATGTGTGTATTGTAATAATAATCTAAATCTGCAAACTAAATAATACTTGTAGTAGAGTAAAAACATTTTGCAAGTACAAACATTTAAGTGGCCTAAATGTTAGAGAGGAACATGCTTCAGACCAAGAGCTGTTGAGCAAGGCACTGAACCTCTAACTGCTCCAGTTGAGCTGCTGCAGCGGCCAACATTATATTAATAAGACTCACAGCGTGGTTGTGCTGGGCAGTTCCCAGGTGTGTGTGTGTGTGTGTGTGTGTGTGTGTGTGTGTGTGTGTGTGTGTGTGTGTGTGTGTGTGTGTGTGTGTGTGTGTGTGTGTGTGTGTGTGTGTGTGTGTGTGTGTGTGTGTGTGTGTGCGTGCGTGCGTGCGTGCGTGCGTGCGTGCGAGCAAGCAGTGGTGGACTAAGTACCCAACCGCGGTACTTAAAATAATACCGATAAAATATTGTTCCACTACAAGTCAAAGTTGCTCTTTCAGCACTTGTAGATCTGCTATTTTCACTAGCATATTTGAAAAAGGGACACAAGTGGTTCCGGCCTCATTTACGTACTGTTTTTCAGTCAAAAGCACCATAATATAAAATGTGTACTTCGACACAAAAGAAAAAACGATCCGTGCGTCTGGGTCGCTGATTGGTGCAGAGCGGCAGATGACTGTCAAAAGGGCCGCCAGGCTTTCGTTTTTCCTTTGAACTGCAAACATCTGAACGACCTTGACCCGTGAACACGCTCCACCGTCTGCTCTCCGTGGAAGCTTACTGTACCATTCTGTGTGAGGCACCGGGTCAGTGGAGCGTGTGTGTGTGTGTGTGTGTGTGTGTGTGTGTGTGTGTGTGTGTGTGTGTGTGTGTGTGTGTGTGTGTGTGCCCACTCAGGCTCTGACTGCACGCTCCCAACAATGCATGCCTCGGCAGCCTAAGATGCGCAATATTGACCGCTTTTCAATTTCCTCCATTTTGACAGGCCATTCCGCCCATAACGCCATAATAGAGGAAAAAAGAAGCTTGCAGGCAATATTGAACACATCACACGCCTCAAAACACTCTAGCGCTGTGGTGGGCGAAACCAAAACATCAAAATATTAGGGTGGGACATTGCCATGGACCAGTGGTGGAAACATTACCCACCTTTTTTTACTTAAGTAAAAGTATAAATACTGCCATGTAGAAATACAAGTAGAAGTCCCGTATTCAACATTTACTTGAGTAAAAGTAAAACAGTATTGGTATCAAAATGTACTTAAAGTACCAAAAGTAGAAAGTACTCATTATGCAGAATGTCCCATTTCACAAGTTTTCAAATATATAAAACTAGAGGTCCCGCTAGCCGCCCGCTAGCCGTGCATTTTGGGGGACCAAAATCGTGGGATAAAAAGTAAAAAAAATAAAATAAAAAAACGGTAAATTATTTTTTTTCCTGGGGGTCCGCGGACCCCCTGGGAGTGTTGGGACCCCCGCGGACTCCCCTGGAACATGGCGGACCCCTTCGCCTTCGGGTGTTTTTTTTTTCATGAAGGTGGTTGCTTGTTTCTGCCGCAAATGTGGCAACACTGATATTTTCTTGGGTTTTGTGCTTGTGTTGTTTTGGCAACGTGGCAACGCAGATGGACACTGTGTCTTCACTGTGGTTGTTGTTGTGGGGAGATGAGAAAGTCGGCTGCCTGTTTTTTTTTTGTGATTGGGATGTACATGGCACGTGAATGACGGACATTTTGTGATACAGACATGACTGAAGTGAAAGCAACGGCCTGGGTGGAACAAAAGAGGTAAGTAAGAAGGGGGGGGGGGTTGAAGCGAAGGGCGTGCTTCTGTTGTTGTTGTGGAGATGCGCAGATTTCAATGGCGGCCGCTTCGTGTTGTTTCGGCTGTGCCCGTCGGCGTTCGGTGTCGGTGGTGCGCACGGTAAACGGTACGAAACTGTTTCCCCTTCCTTTGGGGTCGTAATGTGGTGAGTAGAATGAATTGTGTTGCGACGTTGAAAATATGTAGTGAGCAATGATAGGTGCCCTACGCCACCCGTAAATTCAGCGCGCACGCCGTGGCTACTGTGGTGGAGAGATGTGGTGTGTCGGTGTCGTGTTTAGTCGACAACAGAGCTGTGGGTATGGCGTCAGCGGCGGGGCGGAGGTCAATCCTCGATTATATAAGTAGATGTATATAACTCTTTCGAAAATGGCAGATCTACAAGCTCACAATCCCCATCAAAATAGGTTGTTCGAGCTACCGCCCCCACCCCTCCCCAGCGGCAAATATTTGAGTTCAAAATGTTGTTTCAAATATACTGTATGTGTTCAAAGACTTGCACAAATGCTTTAAGATAAATAAAAAAAAAGCAGATCTACAAGCTCGTAGCGCTGCACTCGGTGCCATGCTATACAAGCTTGTATATCTGCTATATTTGAGTAGCCAAAGTATAAAAGATGCGTTCCCGGATTTAATGGGTTAAAAAAAAAAAATATATATATATATATATATATATATATATATATATATATATATATATTGTGTTTAACCAATTATTTGGGGGCCCACTTGCAGTATCCTCGAGGCCCCGCAAATTAGCATCCGTCAACAAGTGAACGACATGAGCATCTAAACAACGCAGAGGCGACAAAACAGGAAGTGCCAGATGCGGAAAAAAACGATAACAAGTATTATGCGCCGCTGGGGAGAGACGAGGCGAGGCGCAGTCTGAAGAGGTGAAATCATGGGGGCTGTATAACTTCTTGAAGTGAAGCTTATTGAATTACATATGTTTAGCCCTGACGGCTCTGTGTGTTTGGACGAAGAGAGAAAGGAAAAGGGAAATGAGATTTTTGAAAAATGAAAACGGGGGAATTACGGTATTGCTGTTTTTTTTTCTCCTCCTCGACATCGTCAAACTTGACAGCGCTATTACTGTCATCCGCGAAGACGGGCGGGCGGTGGGTGTACGGTATTAACCCATTAAGACCTGAGGCCGCGTCTAAAAAAATCTAAATCCTAAAAGAAAATCGGAATAAAATATAAAAAAATAATTTTCATGATTTTTCAAAAATAGCAGATCTACAAGCTCATAGCGCGGCACTCGGTGCCGCGCTATGAGCTTGTATATCTGCTATTTTTTAATAGCCAAAGACATCTAAAGTGACACAGATGCGTTCCAGGTATCAATGGGTTAAGCCATTACAACCGGGAAGACACATAATATATATAGCACATTGGTTGGCTAATGGCAGATCTACAAGCTCATGTCAAAATCGTGAACATTTGAGCAAATTTTGAATATATATCTCTGAATATATAACTCCAAAATGTTCATTTTTCAGGATATGAAAAAAAAGTGGAGTTAGGAGGTTTTGTTCATCATTGATAAGAACGGCTCAATGGAGGCTTCATGCTCCACCCCCTTTTGACCTCCAACCTCATCGTGAGCTTGGAGGTCAAAAGGGGGTGGAGCCTGGAGTCAGCTAAACCAGCTAACTCCGGTGGACTTCGCTGGTTTAGCAGAACGTTTGAGGATCCAACGGAGTTAGTTGGTTTTGTCAGAAGCACTTTTAAATGCTTTTCATTGGTTCAATATTTTTTTTACCAACGCACAGATGTAAAGGGTGTTCAATAGCACTGATTTATGGAAAAAAAATGTTTACTCATTTTTGCTTCTGGGGGTCCCTGAAACTAAATATTTTGAGATGGGGGTCCACGGCCATATACATATCATTTTGGGTGGTCCTTAATTGACATAAAAAAGATACAGATACATATTATGATACACTGACTGACTGATATACAAATACTTATACAGATACAACAACGTAATTTTTACCGAAAACCGCTAAGGATTTAGAAGACATTTTTAGAATGGGCCTCAGGTCTCAGTGGGTTAAGTTACAGTGAGAAATTGGCCCGTTTCTCAGCCCACCCCCCAGGTCCAACAGACTTTGATTTGCGTTAGATGTAAAAAAAATAAAAATAATAATAATAAAAATGAGGGGAGCTCTCCCTCCATCAATTCTGAGTTACATCTTTTTATTTTTCATTCCGGTCTTTATCCATCTGCCATGCCTCTCGCAGATACACGGATGTATCTCGGTAGCGCTTATTAGAGGGAAGCCGGAGGCGGATAAGAGCCTCTCCCACTTCACAACAGCACTGACCACAACAGATTGCCTTTGGCAAGACGGAGCAGAGCCAATTTTCTGATAATGTTACAGTAGATATTCTGAAGTCTGTCCAGTCGCCAAAGAGAGAGAGAGAGAGAGAGAGAGAGAGAGAGAGAGAGAGAGAGAGAGAGAGAGAGAGAGAGAGAGAGAGAGAGAGAGAGGGAGAGAGAGAGAGCACGAGTTGGGGGGGGGGGGGGGGGGGGGTTGATCCGCGATCTCGTTGTGAGCTCGCAGATCGTCCGTTTCCGAAACGCGCGGCCAGTGGTGTAAATTAACTAAGTGCATTTACTCATAATGTACTTAAGTACAACGTTGAAGTACTGTACTTTGACTTTACTGGAGTATTTCCGATTGTCTGTACTTTTACTTCTACTCCACTACATCTCAGAGGCAAATATTGCACTTTTACTCCACTACAATTATTTGAAATCTTTAGTTACTTTGCAGATATAAATGATTACATTATAAAACAGAAGTTAACCACTTTAGCCCTATTTCATACCCAGGCTGTTTGGAAATAGCGCGATGCGACGCGTTGTTGTGAGCTTGTAGATCTGCTATTTTCAAACACATTTTAGTACTTTTTTACTTTTGGTACTTTAAGCACATTCTGATACCGATACTTTTGCGCTTTTACTCAAGTACATTTTGGAATTCCAGACTTTTACTTGTAACGGAGAACTTCTACGTTACGCGGTATTGATGCTTTCACTTAAAGTCCCGCCTCTGGGGTTCTCCCGAGGACTTCATGAATGGGGGCCTTAATGTGGGGAGAGAGAGAGAGAGAGAGAGAGAGAGAGAGAGAGAGAGAGAGAGAGAGAGAGAGAGAGAGAGAAAACCGGGGGATCACTTTCCCTGTCGGGGGCTCTGCCAACGGTCTGATGATATCGACGGCGGGGCGAGAGATGGGCGAGAGACAGGCAGCGGGGGACACTCCAAAGAGAGGATTAGAGAGAGAGAGAGAGAGAGAGAGAGAGAGAGGAGAGATAAGGGCTATCCACTGTAATTAAGCCCCCCCCCACCCCCCCCATCTCTGGACAGCCGCGGGGAAAAAAAAGGGAAATAAATCATCCTTCACAGAAGCCTTGTCCGCGTTGAGAATGCGGCGAAACAATTACTCAATAATTAATCCTTATGTGCTAACAGCGCCGCGCGCTAATAGGACATATTTTAACGGGGGGCAGGCATTATAGGACACTGTTAAATTAAATTACTTCTGAATGCATTTATGATCAATGTAATAGATCACCTTTTTAACCTTTTTTTTTTTTTCTCTCCCCTCCTTTTAATCACTTTGCAATGTAATTGTATTAGCTGCGTTATCAGGGCCTTTTTTAATGACATACTCCCGTGTTAATTTCCCATTTGAGTCGTGTATAATTGAGGATAGAGATATATAGGGCGGGGCGGGAGACGCCATAGCTTGGGGGGGGGGGGGGGGGGGGGGGGGGGGGGGCGCGCAGCCCACTCCACACCCGGCACTGATAACAGCTTGTTAATAATGTGAAGGTGAGCCGCGATATTGAGTCCTCTTACTCACTGCAGGCTGTTCCAAGACATGCGTTTTTTTAAGGGCATTGTCAAGTTTCAAGAGTTAGGGAGGGCACACACTCGATTCCCTGCGATATAATCTGATTACTTTCCATTACGGTGGGATTGCCGTTGAAATATGCATGAGGCTTGACCCCCACGTATCTGGACATGATCTCATAACTATACTCGATCGCTCTCAAGGGCCGTCCACCCCGATAATGATAACTATACTGTATTAACATAACGATGTAAGCATGCACACTGATGAATCATAGACCCGCAAGCCAGTCACTACATGCTTCGCTCGGTTGGAATTAGTCATTGAGATGTTATTTAGTCCAATCTGCATGGTAGAGCATGTTAATACTATAGAACTTATACAATCGTAGGGGTGGTTGTATTTGGTCTCTCCCTACTCTTCTATTGAGACATTTAGATCCATGTGTCTAGGTCGGACACGACCTCTGGACACGATCCCGTGTCTGGCCTGACACGCGGTCCAAATTTAATTTCTCCCCAGAGCAAGCAAGCAGGCCCTATTAGGTCAGTGGTCAAAAAATAAGAATACAAATAATGGGTTCAAATCCGAGGTAGAACAGGAAAAGTTGCATCTTAAATCAGCTTTAAAGGTAGGGTAAGTGATCTTTTTTTGGGTCAAAACGGAGGGGTGGTATCAGGACAGTTTTCCAATGCAGTGGGCGTAGTTTTGTTAGAGGTGGTTTGCTACACTGTTCCAGCAACAACATTTGTTTTGTCATGTCAAGGACCGAAACATTCATATGTTTTATGGCCATGAAGCCACATCCGAAAACTGTGCCAGGGCCAAGATTTGTGTTGCTAAAAGTTTTTAAAAAATATCCCAAATGTCTTCAAGATTTTTTGGAAAATAGCGTGATCCACAATGCGTTGTGAGCTTGTAGATCGGCTATGTTGAAATAGCGGATGCATATACTGTAGGTTTGAAGTGGTTAAACTGATTTTGATGCGATTTTAACAAATGTAGCTCTTGGGATCCCCCCGGAACCCCCTTAAGTACCAACCCCTGGGGATCCCCAATACCTGACTTTGAGAACCACTGTTGTATATGGATGTTTATTGTCTGTCAGTATTTCTATTGCTTACAACATAATTGTTGGTTATTTTTGCTCGGGTCTGACGGCCCTTTAAGCTGTGCAAGCATACAAAAATGTGTCTGACACCATGCGTGTTCTCCTTCATGAGGACACTGCAGGCTCAAATGTACAGGATGTCACCATAGAAGTACAACTGTCATCTGGCTTGTTAGAACATCACGTCTCATGCCTATACTTCCCATGCTCATATCCCATATTGCTGCACTTCTGCATCAGCTACAGTATGACTCATATCTTCCAGTCGAGTAATATGGCTTGTGCAAAAAGGTATTATATTCTTTCCGTGTCTTTAACCCATTAAGACCGGGAACGCACCTGTGTATTTTTTTTTTATTTGAGCTGAGAAGCATTATTTTACACTTTGGCTATTCAAAAATAGCAGATCTACAAGCCCGTAGCACGGCACTCGGTGCCGCGCTACAAGCCCGTAGTTACATATATATCAAATACATATCATTTTTTGGGGGTCCTTGACAATTATGAAAAAGTTTGAGAACCACTGATATATAGAAACATACGCTTTTTAGAAAACTGTTGGGATTTAGAAGACATTTTGGAGAATCGGCCTCAGGTACTTAATGGGTTAATAAACCTCATCACACGTCTGCCTTGTTCTCCGAGCTCGCCGCTTCCTTTACGGAGGAGTTAATTCCACCGGAAGACCCAGTCGCTCATCTTAAACGGAGGACAACCGTTCGGATCACAACAGAGGGTGATGGAAATCACAACAATTACTTTTTTTTTTTTCATTTAAAAGGTAATTTAATTTTCGCGGCTAACATTAGTTGGCCAACTTAGCAAGATATAGCTACGTAGCGTAGCCTATACCATCCAGTTCAACAGCTTGTTAATTCAACTCTGGGGGTGTACAAAAGGAACCAAATTGATGCAGAGGGAGCTCCATTGCTCTCATTCCCCCCAGATGCGGCACAAACACGGGGCTGAAATAAGTATACTGTCATGCCACCAAAATGTGGAATGCCCTACCACAAGAAGTGTGACCCCCTACACTCCTTCAAAACCGCCATAAAAGAGCACCTGTCTGCAATTTGCAATTAGACCTAGACAAGTCTGCTTGCTTGCCAAAAGAAATGTTTTTTTTTTCTGTAAATATGCTTTCTACTGCTCCTAGTATTGATGATCTATTTATAGTATTGTATGTCTTGATGAATTGAATACACAGGACCACAATGGGAACAAGCCCTCAGGGCTTGTTGTGTTATCCTTTTTTAACATTATTGTATAACTGTACCTTTGGAAAACTGTAGTATTAAATCAAATCAATCAAAGGGGTCTATAACTCAGAGAGTGTGCGGATGGAAACCAAACGGACCCTCACGGGTCCGTTTGGTTTCCATCCGCACACTCTCTGCGTTAAGCGAACACCCATGGGTGCCTCCGTGACGCGTACGTTCCCCATGCATATCCACGGCGACACGCATCATCGGATCCCCACATAGCACGGTCGGGTGTCAGTGGACACCTATAGGTGCTACGGGGTACGACCGTCAGAATGCTTATTGAGATTCAAGGTGCAGCCTTTGCAAGGTGATAACAGGGTTGCACTGCACGCCTATATAGGCCCTGCTACCGTATTATGTCCTTTCTCCCTTCAGCTTCGCCCCACATCTCTAGTCAGTGGGTTGGTTTCTCCGTTTTGTGTACATCGCGAGCCATCGCAAGATTGCGTGCGTGCGTGTGTGTGCGTGTGTGTGCGTGTGTGTGTGTGTGCGTATACATTAATGAATGAATGCATTTGGTGATAGAAGGGGCGGCAGTGGCTCAGGGGTAGACTGGCCGGTAGAGCGGCCGGATGAAAACCGTGAGCTTCTCAGTTCGATCCCCGGGCTCCCCCAGAGTTAGTGTGGAAGCGTCCTTGAGCGAGACGCTGAACCCCTAATTGCTCCCGATGAGCAGGTTGGTGCCTTGCATGGTTTCCTCCGCCATCGGTGTGTGAATGTGTGTGTGTGAATGGGTGAACGCAATGCACTATCTATGTAAAGCGCTTTGGATAAATGCGCTATATATAAATGCACCATTTATAACAGCTGTGTGTGTGTGTGTGTGTGTGTGTGTGTGTGTGTGTGTGTGTGTGTGTGTGTGTGTGTGTGTGTGTGTGTGTGTGTGTGTGTACTTGAGTAAAAGTACAAAAGTATTGGCATCAACATGTACTTAAAGTACCAAAAGTGAAAGTACTCATTATGCAGAAAGAAGTTTTCGAATGTATGCAAATCTTTCAAAAATAGCCGATCTACAAGCTCACAATGCGTCGCCATGCGACGCATTGTGAGCTTGTAGATCGGCTATTTTCAAATGGCCGAAACGTATACAGGCCTGAAGTGGTTAATGTATGTTTTGTAATAATAATACAAATCTACAAAGTAACTAAAGTTTTGAAATAATTGCAGTGGAGTAAAAGTACAACATTTGCCCCTGTGATGTAGTGGAGTAGACATAAAAGTCTAGACAAATTGGAAATACTCCAGCAAAGTAAAAGTACATCCAAATTGTACTTAAGTAGAGCACTTGAGTAAATGTACTTAGTTACTTTACACCACTGGCTGGAACCAGCTTGTGCAGTAAAACAGCACGTTTCTTGCCACATTATACGGAAACAAGTCGCCCACTTAATCATCCGACCTTTATTCTATACTTTCTTGAAGTTTGGCAGTCGGGGGGCAATGAGAGACCTCTGTGTCCTTGCTGCGTCTGAAAGCCTCTCAATAGATTTAGGCCTCATGCGCGGGGAGTCATAAAACCCAAACTATTATCGTCATCCATTAACGGCCCTGACTTCATTCAGCAACCAATTAAGCCGTTTTTTCCCCCCACCCACCTTCCTTCCACCTTACCCCGGGGCAATCACAAAGATTTGGAGAAAGGGCACATAGGGGCGTTTTCTCTCTTTTTTTTTTTTCTTCTTTTTTTTGCCAGGTGCTCTGAATCACAGAGTTTAACCCATTAAGACCTGAGGCGATTCTTTAAAAAAATCTAAATCTCAACAGTTTTTTGAAAAAAATCTGGAAAATCAAGATTTTTCAAAAATAGCAGATCTACAAGCTCCAAGCGCGGCACTCGGTGCCGCGCTATGAGCTTGTAGATCTGCTATTTTTGAATAGCCTAAAGAAATGTTAAAATGAGACGCAGATGCGCCCCCGGTCTTAATGGGTTAAAGGAACATTTTACCTTTTTTTACCCCCAACATCATTCACCCATAGAGTTAAAAAATAATAGAGAGGGCACCAGAAATCCCAGCCCATCCACTTGCATTGAGTTGCTCACCCAGCGCATACTCTTAAATCACCCCTTCTTCCGGGTTGGGAAATACGACGGGCGGGGCCTATTTGGGGGCTTCTGTGACACGTTTTTGTGTCACCTCCGCGCGCAACCTCGTGAGTCGAGCCCATTGGTCGAAACCGCTTTCGCTCGTTCGCCCCGGGCCGTTTGAAGTTGCGGTACCTATGAATGGCCAGCATGTCTAATGCGCTTCAATGCAACCTCTGTGTTCTGGAGGCTTGCATTCACCTCTATGTGGGCGCTCACTAAGGAGCCGTGTCCAACAAGCCATTGTTTTCCTGAGAGAGCAGCATATGTTTTTAAATGGTTTCCACATTTTTTTGTGCACACTGTCCTTCAAAAACCAAACAACAAACAAACGAAGCAAGCAGGCAAGCAAACACCTACGTCCAACATAGGGCAATAAAGTGGCAAGCAGGTCGACTTCAACCTCGTCTGGTCCGTGCCATAAGGAAGAGATACTCTCTCCGAGGTTAATGTGTGACTGTATTATCCAGAGCATTAGGCTAATTACCAACACAAGTGACATAATAAAGGCCTATTCAGAACCAATTGCGTGGATAACTGACCGTGTGATGTCCTCTCGGCGGGCGGTTCATTCATAACAGAGGCCGGGGCGATTTGGTATGAATTATTTCTTACCTGTCATTCACTTTGTTTCCGCCGTCTCACACTGTCAAAGTAATTGTAGTCCTGTAGCTTTCTCTATGGCTCCCGCGGTGCAGAAGTCTTGGCCGACCTTCCGACACTCTCTCTCTCTCTCTCTCTCTCTCTCCCTTCAGGCAATTATCTTGCAGACCTTTCAGAGAGAGAGAGAGAAGAAGACAAAGCTTAATAAATATTCCAAAGGGAAATCCCCCCCCTGCGGCCGTCGTCGGCAGCATCGATCCGGAGCCGATATTATACTTCCTGGAAACAGATACCGGTCAATGTATATATATATAGAGTGAAGCTGCAAATATATACAAACCCAGGGAAAGATATAGTAGGAATGTGAAAGCAGCAGTGGTGGAAAAAGTACTCAAACGTTTTACTTAAGTAAAAGTATCAATACTGCACTGTAGAAGTTGCAAGCCGAAGTCCGAAATTCAAAATTTACTTGAGTAAAAGTAGAAAAGTGTTGGTATCAAAATGTACTTAAAGTACCAAAAGTATAAGTACTAAAATGTTTGAAAATAGCAAATGAGCTTGTAGATCGGCTATTTTCAAATAGCCTGTGTATAAAACAGGGCTAAAGTGGTTAACGTATGTTTTATTATATAACAATTTATATCTGCAAAGCAACTACAGTTTTCAAATAATTGTGAGTAAAAGTACAATATTTTCCTCTGAGATGTAGTGGAGTAGAAGTAAAAGTATAGACAATTGGAAATAATCCAAACGTACTTAGTTACTTTCCACCACTGGAAATCAGTGCATGTGGTGTAACAAATCCCATGCTGCGATGAAGAAGCTGAGTGAACACATTGACTGCCTGAGATTAAAACATCGTTTTTTTTCATCCCCATGCCAGCGTTTATTACCTTAAATGGACGATGTTTGGAGAGCCGTGGAAGCCACGTTGTGTACAAGGAAGTAAACAAAGAGTGTCCGGGGGGTGGGGGAGGGTCTCCTCTGTCCACCAGAGAACAAACTATTTTACCGCGATCGGCCATTTTGTTCCTATCGCCCGTTGAATAAGGCTCGTTTTTGCAACAAAAAAAAACCAATTAATCCGAGCTAGGTGTGTTTTTCTACAAATCCTACTATAGGAGTGGATGGAGGTGGCGTTTTTTGGGGATGACGTCACATCCGTTCATTCCTTCTCTGAGTGTCGCGGGATCATTCCTAAGTTGTGTTAGAGCACCCTCTTGTGGAATTGTCCCCAAAAAAATATATAATTTGAAAAGACCTATGCTTACGTCCTTGGCTGGCAATGTGTTCATATTTTTTTATACAGCTGGGCTCCTCAGAGTGGAGCTGTCTAGAGGGTCTGTGAGTGCGTGTGCGCACGTGTGTGTGTGTGTGTGTGTGTGTGTGTGTGTGTGTGTGTGTGTGGTGTGTGTGTGTGTGTGTGTGAGTGTCTGTCTGCAGTCCTATGTGTCCAGAGTTAAGGCCTTTGCATCTGCAATGCGATTTTTCGCACGAAAAAAAAACCGGACAATATCATTTTTTTTAAAAACACATGGTTCTCTATGACCTCATGCACAGTTTTTTTTACAATCGAACCCAGTTCGATTCGTGTGTCTTTTCGCATGCGGTAAAAAGTGATTGACTAATTGCAGCCTGTCTTGCAAAGGCATTTAATCTAACAAACCGCTGGTTCCCTTGCGCATTCCGTCAGTATACAGCCACAGCAGTATCTACACTATTTATATTCTTTCACACAGTATAAAATACTGTATGTTATGCTTGAAATATTTAACTTTCATTTTATGACGGCAGTCAAACCTGAAGTCAGACCTTATCCGGTCGTACGTCATAGACATAGTCATAGAACTGAATACAATATTCAGTCAAACAGTTTATGAGGATCGTTGTGCTGATATTATGAACACATCTTGGGAATTACATCACATTGATCAAACGACAAAAAGTCCATTTTATTATTTTTTATCTGATAAAAAAAAGAACGTGACCAATCTCTGGCTTTCCCTTTTTTTTGTCGAGTGGACATTTTCTGCACCCCGAAGCAGATGACTATTATATCCAAATCTAGTTTCGGCTTCTGATTCGCCATGCACCCGCTCTCTGCTATCTTTTTGATTTGTGTGCTTATCCAATAGTATCCCCCCCCCCCCCCCCCCACGGCGAACTGAAGTAAGCGAGCCCTCCATTCGCCTCTGCCTGTTTAAACCTTTAAGAACAAGTGGCACCAAGTGCCGCGCTATGAGCTTGTAGATCTGCTATTTCTTTGTGTGCAAATGTGATGTAAATCTTTGAATATATATATATATTTTTAAAGCGAACATTTGCTCAAATCTTTGCTTCTGGGGGGGTCCCTGGAACAAAACTTTTTCATGTCAAGGACCCCCAAAATTATATGTATTTAGCCGCGGACCCCCATCTCAAAATATGTTGTTCCAGGGACCCCCAGAAGCAAAGATTTGAGTTAAAAATATCCGCTTATATATATATATATATATATATATATTCAATGATTTGCTACTCGGTGCCGCGCTATGAGCTTGTAGATCTGCAATTTTTTTTATTAGCCCAAAGAAATCTGAAAATGACACAGATGATGCTTTCCCCGGTCTTAAAGGGTTAAATCTCTCTGAGAAGCAGCCCCCCCCCCCCTCCCCCCTCCCTCCGCACAAAGTGAGAGTGAGTGTGGGGGGGGGGTCAACGTTGAAAAATGAGTTTCCATGGAGACTAAATTATGCCACCGAACCAAAGATGCACGGTTGTAGCGGCATTTTTTTTTGGGAAATGAATGGACACGAGGGGAAACCGCACGTAACCGGCTTTTAAACAAAGAGAGGCGTGTCTACGCGCCTGCAACGGTTAAAATCCTCAGCGTGTAACCAAATGGACCCGTATACGAGTCCATTTGGTTACACTTGTACATTAAATGGATAATTGAACATGCCACTGTTAATACTACTCTGAGGAAACATTGATAATTGAGAGAGAGAGAGAGAGAGAGAGAGAGAGAGAGAGAGAGAGAGAGAGAGAGAGAGAGAGAGAGAGAGAGAGAGAGAGAGAGAGAGAGAGAGAGAGAGAGAGAGAGAGAGAGAGAGAGAGAGAGAGAGAGAGAGAGACAGACAGAAAGAGAGAGAGAGAGAGAGAGAGAGAGAGAGCACATTATGGCTGGAGAGTGAGCGCGACTCAGATGCCGAATTGAATCTCCTCGGCGGGCATCCTGTTATTGCTCATCTCCGGCAAAACGGCACTGATATGTTAGAAATGGCGCCTCGTGTATAAGTCTCCGCTCCCGTTCTAGGCGCTCGTCTCTGCGGTAAGTGGACAGAGAGTCTGGGAATCGGGAAGAGTGCTCACGTAACCCACCCTGGTCGCTCATCAGAGCCATCTGAGCAGCCATCCGCCCGCATGAAGCTCTTAAAGCGAATTCTCCCCCTCGACGCAAGGTTGCCAGGTTTGACCTTCCGGCCTCGCGCCTGGTAGAACCGTGTCGAAGTAGTAGGATCTGAAGAAGACACTTTTAACCAGTGGTGGAAAAAAGCACTCAAATGTTTTACTTAAGTAAAAGTATCAAAACTGCAATGTAGAAGTGCTCTGTTACAGGTAAAAGTACTGAATTAAAAATATTGGTATCAAAATGTACTTAAAGTACGAAAAGTAAAAGTACTAGCATTTTTAAAAATAGCTGATTTACAAGCTGAGCTTGTAGATCTGCTATTTTCAAAAATACATGTATAGCCTATGCATAAAATAGGGTTAAAGTGGTTAATGTAAGCTTTATAATATAATATATTTATATCTGCAAAGTAACTACTAAATTATAATTGCAGTGGAGAAAAAGTACAATATTTGCCTCTGACATGTTGTAGAGTTTACGTAAGTACAGACAATCGGAAATACTCAAAGTACCTCAAAATGTTACTTACAGCACTTAAGTGGTCAGCTAAAGTAAATTTACTTAGTTACTTTACACCACTAAAGTGGTCAGCTGGATGATCAGCTGGATGAAGCTGGTACAAAGCAAATTCTGGTCACCGGTTCGACCCCCCTGCATGGCCCCGGCACACGTGTCCAAGCGTCACTGAGCGAGACACTTGATCCTAAACAACACTTAACTCTTCAGAGCCATCTGAGCACCCATCAGCTGGGTGAAAGTCTAACCCCCCCCCCCCCCACCCCCACCCTGAATCAGCTCTCATAAGAAGCTGATCAGGGCCATTGAACACCCTTTACGTCTTTACCAATGAAAAGCATTAAAAAGCGCTTCTGACAAAACCAGCTAACTCCATTGGCTCCTCAAACTTTGTGCTAAACCAGCTAATTCCACCGGAGTTAGCTGGTTTAGCTGACTCCAGGCTCCACCCCCTGTTGACCTCCAACCTCATTGGGAGCGTGGAGGTCCATTCAGCTGTTCTTATCAATGATGAACAAAACCTCCTAACTCCACTTTTTCTCATTTCCTGAAAGAAATACATTTTGGAGTTAGCTGGCTTCTGCCGGACAGCAGAGATATGCTTAATCTAAATGTAAGCACACGTTATCTACTGTCTTGCCACACTTTCCACACATCTCCGGGACACCGGATACTCTTGTCTACCGTTATGTCAGAACTGCTCCACTTGAAACCGGTCCATAATCCTCCCCATGCAGCGCCGATGGCGTACACTGTACCTAATCTACCTCGCGGGCGGGCACGGGCGGGCACGGGGGGGTGATTCAGATTGGAACTAATGTACGGTGCAGAATCTTGCACGCTCACCTATAAAACAGATACGCCATGAAGCGTCGCCCGGGAAAAAAAAGGTGACCTTTCCCGGAGAGCCGCTGTGCCGCCCCGTCCCCCCCCCCCCCCGTCCCCCCCGCTCGCTGTGAATTAGCCAGGCGTCCGTATAGCGTCTCCAATTTATGCGTTTGCATGTCTTGACCTCCAAGTCAAACAGTACACAGTAAAAAAAGAATCCTCAGTGGTTAATTAATCCATGTGCAACTCTGGTGAGTGTGCACATGGGAACCAAATGGACCCTTACGGGTCCATTTGGTTCCCGTCTGTACACTCACCAGAGTTAGGTTAACCCACTAAGACCGGGAACGCATCTGTGTGTCATTTTTAAGATGTCTTTGGCCATTCAAAAATAGCAGCTTGTACATAATGCTATTTTTGAAAAATCGAGAAAATCTGTGCAAATCTTTGAATATGTATATTATGCATTTTAACTCAAATCTTTTCTTCTGGGGGTCCCTGGAACAAAGTATTTTGAGATGGGGGGTCCTTGGCCTGAAACATGGCTGAGAACCACTGATCTATGGCAACATAAACATTTAAACAAAACAAACTGTTAGGATTTTAGAAGACATTTGTAGAATCCCCAGAAGATTTGTGTTAAAAATGTTCGCTTTGAAAAATATATGTATATTCAAAGATTTGCTCACACTTTCAAGATTTTTTTCAAAAAATGGCAGATCTAGATCTGTAGATAATGTAGATCTGCTATTTCTGAATACCCACAGAAATGTAAAAACATGGCACACAGATGCGTTCCCCGGTCTTAATGGGCTAAACACAAAGGATTTTACTATGTATGTGGGAGTACATTGTCCGGCAAAACTGACAATGCACACACAGCAGTAAAACGCGTGACAATGCGGGGGGGCGGTGTGTGGACAGTGAACGACCTTCGATGTCTTATCTGGGCGAAGCGCCGCCGCCGCCGCCGCGGCCCAAAGTCATCGGTCGCAAGGTCAGCCACCTGTTTCGTAACTGAGAAACGTATCGATGCGATCGAGTTGGGTTTTTTTTTTCTGCTTATCACACCAATATCAGTCACCTTGTTCTTTTTTTTTTCTCTCCCTCCCCCTTAATCAAAAGTCAACAGCCCCGCTATCTAACCCTGATACGGAGCCAATTAAATCCTTGTCTCTCAGTCCATGGCGCTGTGAAGCGCATCCTAATTTTTTTTTGTGTCGTCAATTCGACATTAAGCACCGTGTCTCTTTGGAGAGAGGAGAGTGCTTATGTACAGTTTAGCGTGCGTGCCGAGGTCAGTGTTAGGTTCCCGATTTGGATGGATGTCTTTAGGCTATGTTCGGACTGTGGGCACATCCGATCTTTAGGGACTGGGTGTCCACATATTTATTTTCAAAGTGATCAGGTTGTGTTTGTGTGTGTGTGTGTGTGTGTGTGTGTGTGTGTGTGTGTGTGTGTGTGTGTGTGTGTGTGTGTGTGTGTGTGTCCTCGGCCATCATTAATCTATCTGCTATTCTATAGGGCACATGTCCTCCGCTAAAGACCTGCTTTGGTTGACTGATAGTCATAGGAATTTGTGGGCCGATCAATTATTAATTAAACCTCTACCGAGGTGGACCTGGAAACAACCAACCCCCCCCCCCCCCCCCCCCCCCAGCAGCACTTCCCCAGTGGTGGAAGAAGTACTCGGTTTTAGGGTTTAAGTGATATAGGAGAGAGTATACCCATTTATCAGATTACATTTTATGTCGCTCCAGTTGCACTTTTGTCTGCGCATTTCTTCGTGTCTGTCATGAGTCCTGATTGGATAAAAACGGTATCCCGACCTGAGAATGCATTTTCTGTTTATTAAAGAGCTGGGACATCCCTGTTACTGAACTCTTACTCTATAGCAACGATTACTATCAAAATATGTAGTTACTTAACACGTATTTTAACAAAGGAATATCACTTACCCTACCTTTAAGTAAAAGTATCAATACCACAATGTAAACAAATATTTAGAAAATAGTAGATCTACAAGCTCACAAACTAGTAACCAACATTTTCAAATAATCGTAGTGGAGTAAAAGTACAATGTTTGCCTCTGAGATGTAGTAGAGTACAAGTATAAAAAAAAACTTGAAATACTCCAGTAAAGTAAAAAGAAAAGTGCTGTGGTCCAAAGTAACTAAGTACAATAACGTGAGTACTTGTACTTAGTTACGTTCCACCACAACACTTCTCTGCATGTCAGGGGGGTGGTGTTTGCTTTATGACTAACAATAACTTTTGTGTAACCCACGGGAAATCAAAGTGCTCACGTGTTCGGCCGGTCTGGTCATCTCCCGAGGGAACTGAACGCTGTCGTAGGAAGTTACTACACACAGAAAACAGACTACAAACTGAACACCCAGATGCTGATGTATATAGATGTATACGCACCATACCACACATTCTATAAATCTCATCCTAAATGTACCCCATTATGTAAGGAAGGACCCCCTAGCCGAGAGAGAGATGAAGCAGGGACCCCCTCTATATTGTATATAAGTGTTTCAGATCAACCTTTGCTGCTCTTTTTTTCCCTCTCTACACTTATAACTCTTTTGCCAAAAATAGCCGATCTACAAGCTCACAACGGCTCACAGCGCGAGGCATTGTGAGCTTGTAGATCTGCTAGGTTTGGCTAAAGTTCTCCTCAGAAAAGGGATACTAAGGGTTCAAGTGTTATGTAAAAGAGAAAATCATATCACAAAGATTTGGCGGACCCCCTGTAGTAACTCTGAGGACCCCCTAGGGGTCCCGGACCCCCTGTTGAAGACCCCTGATATAGAGTTTTGTCAATGCTTTGGTGAAGAGGAGCAATCCCACAGATTATTCGACTAGTCGACTATGAGTTGACAGCCATACTATTCTCACAACATAGGTGTGCGTGCGTATACACTATAGGCTACTGGTGGAGTGTTTTAACCAAAACAGGCGGCAGGCAGTGGTGTAAAGTAAGTACATTTACTCAAGTACTGTACTTGAGTACAATTTTTAAGTATTTTTACTTTAGTCGAGTCTTTCCAATTTTCACTATTTTTACTTCTACTCCACTACATCTCAGAGGCAAATATTGTACTTTTACTCCACTACAATTATTTGAACACTTTAGTTACTAGTTACTTTGCAGATATAAATGATTACATTATAAAACATACATTAACCACTTTAGCCTTATTTTATACCTAGGCTATTTGAAAATAGCCGATCTACAAGCTCACAACGCGTTGCATCGCGACGCGTTGTGAGCTTGTAGATCGGCTATTTTGAAACATTTTAGCACTTTTACTTGTGGTACTTTAAGTCTGTTTTGATACCAATACTTTTGTACTTTCACTCTAGTCAATTTTGAATTCCGGACTTTTACTAAAGTACTGCTTCTACGTTGCAGTATTGATACTTTTACTTAAGTCAAACTTTTGAGTACTTTTTTCCACCACTTGCTACTGGTGGAGTGTTTTAACCAAAACGGGCGGCACGACTCGAGAGCTTTCATGCCGTATAGCGATATCTAGTCTCGATGCAGAACGCCAGACATCATCGGTAATGGAGGTTGATTCGCAGCCACGGTTCCATGCCGCATTACCATGGATAGTGGGGAGGCGCAGGGCGGGTCGTAAACTGTCATACTGGACAGTTTGACGTCTGATTCGAGCAGCCAGACAGAGCCATCTCAAGAAATCTGATTTCAAACCACATTTGAATGCCGTTTAAACCTAATTTGCAAAAAAAAAAAAAAGGAGATATATAATGTTTTCCATGTGTCTTTTTTTGCAGTCCAGACTCGGGAAAAGCAATCGGATTGGATGTGCCAAAATGTTTTATTTGGGCCGCCAGTCTGAACACAGCGTTTAGACGCCAACATACTTTTAAGAAGGACATTCTGAGCACTGTCGAGGACACTTTACTTCTGATAGCATTATACTTTACATAATCCTTGTGCGCCTGTTATGAAGCAAACCAGAGCAAAATCAAATAAAAAATGCCGGTCCAACCAATATGCCTTGATAGGAGCATTCTAATATATGGGCATACTGATGACATCAGGGATCTCCATATGGGCATCAGTGTTGCCAGATTTTGTGAGAGAAACAAGCAACAAGGTCTAGGAAAACCAGCCCAAAAGAAGCGATTATGGGCCACATGAGCACTTTAACATGTACATCAGCTATTTGAAAATAGCAGATCTACAAGCTCGCAACGCGTCGCGATGCGACGCGTTGTGAGCAACGGGTATTCTGACAAAGCCCCGACTCTATGACTCAGATAAGTTGGTCGGTTCGGCAGTACGACGTAAGTGCAGTGGTCGGGAAAAAGTACTCAAATTCTTTACTCAATTAAAAGTACCAATACTGCAATATAAAAATACTCTGTTACAAGTAAAAGTCCAGAATTTAAAAAATGACTTGAGTAAAAGTACAAAAGTATTGGAAAAATTATCAAAACTAGACCATACCCGGTCGGCGCAGCCGTGGGGGGATATACGCACATGATCTGGCAACCCGGGAGGCAGTTTGTCCCATAGCTGGGCAGCCGCAGCTATGGGACGACATTCTTTGACACAAAAACGCTAATAAGAAGCTGAGATTTGATGAAATTGAAAAACGGGCTTCACAGTTAAGTTCAGATGGTAATGGTCAATGGCTGTGTGCAAAATCAGAGCAATTGGTCCAGCCAGTGGGGAGAACCGGGTAGCTTCACCACCACCACCACTACAAACGGACAGAGGTTACTAGAATTATAGTAGGATGTGCTTAAAGTATGAAAAGTAAAAGTACTAAATATTTGAAAATAGCAGATCTACAAGCTCACAACACGTCGCAATGCGACGCGTTGTGAGCCGTTATAGGGTCCATTTGGGTGTGTAACTCTCAGAGTTACACACCCGCAAGGGTCCATTTGTAATTAGTATCATTGGTAGCACCTGTGAAGGAAGTAAGAAGAGGCCCAATGTCTTTCCAATATGGCCGCTGTGCATAGAGCCTATTGGAAATAATCCCACGGTGTCACGACTCGACTCAAAGTGGGGGGTTTCCACAGTGAAGCCGTGTGGTTTATCACAGGGCTATTGACACACAGAGAGGCCCGGCTTAAGCCACCCTCACATCCCAAATCGATCACCGGTCCCTCTCCTCTACTAACAAGTGGCATCAGACCTTTCTCCCACCTGCTGACTTCAATGACCCCCGAGGCTCAAGAGTCCAAACTATTAGATCCTCTGTGCCAATAGAACTCAGGAGAGTGTACAAGTGGAACCTCCCCCAAAGCGTGTACAAACCATAGACTGTAAAAATGAATGGACAAAGCGACGCCATTGGTTTCTACGGACCGTAAATGAAGCCGATTGTTCATGAATTTCAAATCCGCCATCTTTCTATATCGCGTCATAAGTTGACAGCCATACTATTCTCATGACATAGGTGTGACGCTATAGGCTACTGGTGGAGTGTTTTAACCAAAACAGGTGGCAGTAGTGTAAAGTAACTGAGTACATTTACTCAAGTACTGTACTTAAGTACAATCTTGAGGTATTTTTACTTTAGTGGAGTATTTCCAGTTTTCAGTACTTTTACTTAGATAGTTACAGATATACATTATTGATTGATTGATTGATGTACTTTATTTAGTAAGACATGAGAACAGTACATGACAGTACATAACAGTACATGGAAGGATTTGAGCTTATTGATCATAATTGGGTGATTAACGGTGTCAAAAGCCTTCTGGAGGTCCAGCATGACCATGCCGCAATATTTGCCCTTGTCGACATCTTGTTTGATAGAGTCGTTCAAATAGAGAAGGCATGTGTCAGTGGAGTGGTTTGTTCTGAAACCAGATTGGAATTCGTAAATTAGATTTTTTTCGGCAAGGTACTTATCAACCTGTTTGTAGACTATTTTTTCCATGACTTTCGAGATGGAGCTAAGAATAGAAATGACACAGGGGAGAGTTTAAAATCATCTTTGCGTACACCCTGTTTATCGTAAAATGAATCAACATACTCTCCACCATGACTCCCAGAGTGAGGGGGTAGTTTTTCAACTAACTCTGAGGCCACGGTCGTGAAGAATATGTTGAGGATTTTACTCACTTCCCGTTTGGATGAAATGAGAGTGTCATTCACCTTGAGGTTTATGTTTGTAAACCTGGTTTTCAATTTCTTGCTGCAGCCTAGTAGGTTGTTGAATAGCTTCCAGAGCTCACGTGTAATTACATTACAAAACATACATTAACCACTTTAGCCCTATTTCATAGATCTGCTATTTTCAAACATTTTAGTAATTTTACTTTTGTTACTTTAAGTACATTTTGATACCAATACTTTTGTACTTTTACTCGGGTAAATGTTGCATTTCTGACTTTTACTTAGAACAGAGTAGCCTACTTCTACATTGCGGTATTGATACTTTTACTTAAGTAAAACATTTGAGTACTTTTTCCACCACTGAATACTTGACGGTTTAATCACAATAATACAGAACATACTCATAAGCTATAGTGCTTGCTGGAACTAGATAGGACGTGGCCAGCTGGGACACATTTAGACATCAGTGGGGACGAGTATTTCTCTCAATGGTTTGCTTAATTGTAATGTTAAATTGGTTACAACTTCATCCTTAATTCCTCTCATTTGTGTATCCGTTTGACTTGCTTGATTGTTTTTATATCTTAATGAGCCTTTTTAGGTTTCCGATCGCTTTCGTATCTTAATGTCTCTCCTTGTAGGCTACTTGCACACACTCAAAAGTCTGTGTTTAATTGTCTATGGCATTGGTTCTCAAAGTGGGGTCCGGGGACCACCAGGGGTCCTTCAGGGAGTTTCAGGGGGTCCCCAGCTAAATGATGGATAGTTAGGAACCAAATTGACCAATATGGGTCTGTAACTCTGAGAGTGTACAAATGGAACCAAATGGACCCTATAACGGATTTGAGTTAAAGGGTCTACACCATGAATTTTAACTTTTTCTTCATTTTGTGTGTTTTTGGTCTCCCCACCTCTCTTCTGTTCCAACAAATACCCGACTTCGAGCATGCATGCTTTCATAGGCTATCTGTGGTTTTTATGTAAATTGGTCTGAAAACAGTCCGTCAGATTTGTTCCCCCTGCCTACGTCACGTCTGGGAACAATTCCTCCCGTTTTTCAGTTCTAACCACAAAAAAAAAAAAAAAAAAAAAAGTCAAATTCAATTTAAAGAAAAAAATGTCTTATTTTTTTTTTAAAAACTTTTTCCACACAGAACCAGGACATAACATGCATACAAACTGGCTCAATAGCGCCCCGTGCCAAACAGGACAATGTGGTATTGCAGGTGAAAGTGCTTTATAAGCCAGAGAGAAGTTAGTTGGAATGAGTATATCTGAGGCTTGATTTAGGCTCAAACCTTTTGAAAAACGTTTGAGGGACATAAACAATAATATGATATGAAATATTATTATTATTTTTTAAATTCATGGTGTAGCTCATTTAAATTAACATTGATTTTACAATATAAATTGGGGTCCCATGGATAGAAACGCCATTACATGGGGGTCCGTCGCTTAATACATGTCAAACTGGGTGTCCTTGAAAATTAAAATGGTTGAGAATCACTGCTAGAGCTGTAAAAAGATGTTCTCTCATGGGGGACCCTGGCATATCTTTTCAAATGGAGGTCCTCGGGCTAATAAGTGTCAATTTGGGGGTCCTTGACATGAAAAGTTTGAGAACCACTGGTCTATGATCAGGACTCAGGAAGATGAGAGTTGCTTGAGTTGGGAAGGAATCATTCAAGGTGCAATCCGCATTAAGTTCAATGTCGTGTCCTTAAAGGCATAGTATGTAACTTTCCCCTGTGTCTACATGACAAAACACTAAATACATGTATTCTTTTTACCCATCGTTTCCCTCTACACCAGAAGTTATCAGCCACTGGAGTAGTGTGGTGGTGTTTACATGAAGAAACACACTGCCCTCTCGCTGTATTTTGTGTTTGTTTTGGTTGCCCAAAAACATCCCTGTCTACCAAAACAAACAGTGAAAACGCCCAAATACAGCTTGAGTGCAATGTGTTTCGGCTTATAAACACCACCACACTACTCGAGCGGCTGATAACCGCTGATAGAGAGGGAAATGAATGCTACATGTCTTTATAATGTATTGTTTTGTTATGTAAACACAGGCGAAACTTACATACTACTGTATGCCTTTAAACAAAGGGAACGTGTTGTAGTTGTTGAATACACTGAGGTCAGTAGTGACTGTCCAGACGCAATTTGATCAAATTCCGCCCTCCCGAAAATCTAGTTATCCGCTGCAAGCAGGCGCCCAGTAGCGCCCAAACAATGACATGAACACATTAAGGACCGCCATGCCCCAGCTATAGAGGGCCCGAGGCTCCGTTTCATACTCCGTAGTCAGTGGTGTAAAGTAACTAAGTACATGTACTCAAGTAAAGTACTCCACTACATCTCAGAGGCAAATATTGTACTTTTTTTACTCCACTTCAATTATTTGAATACTTTAGTTACTAGTTACTTTGCAGATATAAATGATTACATTATAAAACATGCATTAACCACTTTAGCCCTATTTTATACATAGGCTATTTGAAAATAGCAGATCTACAAGCTCACAACGCGTCGCATCGCAGATGTAGACGCGTTGATCTACAAGCAGATGCAGATGTGTTCTTTTTGGCGAGCGACATATTTGCACAATGGAGTGTCAAATGTGGCTCGCGGAGCAAAAGGGCTGCAACCATTTCTCGTTGTTTTTTTTTGTCAATTGACAACAAATTATTATTTTAATAGCAAACTCCAAGCAAATCTACAGGTATTGTTTTTAATTGCAGGGTTTCCTCTGCAGTGCCCAAAAAGTGTGCACCGCGTATTCGCAAGCAAAAATGTGGCTCACTCTTGCGTGCAGGTGTGCACACACACACACTCACACTCACACTCACACACACACACAAACTCACTCGGCATTTTGCAAATGGCACCAAAACAAATCTAAAACGCAACAGGAATGTAGTATTTTTTTTTTAAAAGATTGGAGAACCCTGTTTATTTGAAGGAGAAATGCAAGGGAAAAAGAAAAGTAGAAAGAAAAATGAGGGTTGCGTCGGAAGGAGGGCATGATGTGGGGGGGGGGGGGGGGTCAAAGTCACGGGGCCCCCTCCCTTCCTCCTCAGCACCCCGTCTCCCCCGTCCTCCCCCCCCCCCCCGTCACCTCCTGCATGGCTGTGCCTCTCAGGAAAACACTCTGCATTCAATCCATTCAGGAGATGCTGTTGCCCTTCCCACCAACATGCTGATGTTTAATTCATTCCCTGACACCCAGGGGACAGTCGGAACAACAGCAGCACACACACACACACACACACACACACACACACACACACACACACACACACACACACACACACACACACACACACACACACACACACACACACACACACACACACACACACACACACACAGAGGAGAGAAGAAATTAGAAAAAGGGACCTCAAATGTTTCCAGGGCCCCGCACCAAAACAAAAACGAAAAAGTCAATTCTTGGCGACACAATCCTTTTCGTTGTGTAATCGTTGGGCCTTTTTTTGATTTCATTCTCAGTTCCGCGGCAGTGTCGCGCACCGACAATAGCAGACCTACAAGCACACAACGTGTCGCAGCGCGACGCGTTGTGTGCTTGTAGGTCTGCTATTGTCGGTGCGCGATAGAGCTCGTAGATCTGTTATTTCAACAAAGTATAAAATCAGGCTTTCAAGCAAGAGTTGGATGTGGGTTGAGAGACAGAGGGAGAGAGAGAGAGAGAGAGGGAGAGAGAGAAGGGGGGGGGGGGGGGGGTTGGTCGGACTCCTCGGTGTGTGCGCTCCCTCCTCTTAATCAGAAGTTGATTAAGCACACTTTCAGAGAGGCATGGATTACGGGGGGGGGGGTGGGGGGGGGGGTGGTGGGACTCCCTTTGGACCGCCACTAAAATTGGCCGGAAAGGAAGGGAGAGGCAGAGCAAGAGCCGAGTGTTATAGCCGGCGGGGGGGAAACTTTTTTGATGCGTCAGTCACACAGTCTGGCATGGTTTGCTTTTATTGACCCCCCCCCCCCCCCCAGGCGGGAGGCCCTGGTGGGGGGCTCGAGAGGTGCATGCGTGAAGGTAAGGCGAGGTCGCAGGGCTGTACTGTACGTGCAAATCACATGAGGGATTCCCACATGCGTCTCATCGTCCGACGGAGCCCTCGGCACCCTCAGACATTTTTTGCTTCGATCGGCATTTTGTTTTCGGGACCGATTGCCAGTGGTGGAAAAAGTACTCAAATGTTTTACTTAGGTAAAAGTGTCAATACTGCAATGTACTGTAATAAGTACTCTGTTACAAGTAAAAGTCCGGAATTCAAAAGTACTCGAGTAAAAGTACAAAAGTATTGGTATCAAAATGTGCTTAAAGTACCAAAAGTAAAAGTACTAAAATGTTTGAAAATAGCAGATCTACAAGCTCACAACGCGTCGCATCGCGACGTGTTGTGAGCTTGAAGACCGGCTATTTTCAAATAGCCTATGTATAAAATAGGGCTGAAGTGGTTAATGTATGTTTTATAATATATAATTTAAATCTGCAAAGTAACTAGTAACTAAAGTTTTCAAATAATTGTAGTGGAGTAAAAGTACAATATTTGCCTCTGAGATGAAGTGGGTAAAAGGACTGAAAACTGGAAATACTCAGAGATCAGTCGGGGACCGGGTCAATGCCAAAACCAATTAAACACATACATGAATCGCCTTTTCAACTAGTCACAGAATATTTACATCCAGTATGATCGACCCGCCGACGCTTGCTAAACACGGAGGGTTTCACCGTGCTTCCGCAAAGACAAATAAAAGTCATCGCGACCACCCCCCCCCCCCCCGGTCGCTTGTCACAGGCCGTTGAATATAGCATGTCTAGTCAAAAATGCAGGGAGAAAAAGAAGATGCAGCCGTTTCCCCAAATACGCTATAAGCAGGAAGGGAATGGTGGTGGAGAGTGTGACCTGAGGATGCATAAGGTCACACGAGTGTTAGAAAACAGCGCCATCTGGTGGAAAACCACTGAAAACGGAAAAAAAAA
Organism: Gymnoscopelus microlampas; assembly: GCF_963454915.1. Taxonomy (NCBI): domain Eukaryota; kingdom Metazoa; phylum Chordata; class Actinopteri; order Myctophiformes; family Myctophidae; genus Gymnoscopelus; species Gymnoscopelus microlampas. Next base: position 6,528,369 of record NC_139948.1, read on the forward strand.
GTAGTAAAAGTCGTCTTTGGCAGTCTGGGCCTTTGGGGAAAGAAAGTCGTCCGTGGCAGTGAAAGAGTTAAACACTGGTCACGATTGATCACATGGCTCGATTCCGCTTGATTCCAGACTCACGACTCTTATTATATAATACATTAATATATGATAATGAGATGAAACTCACACTGGGAAAGTAGCAGGCTGCTCAAAAACGGTATGGCTGTCGAAGCTCTATACACAAATCCACATGCCTGTACGCAGCCATAGCTGCGGTGTCGCGGGCGCGGACACAAAGGGTGCCCTTGCCCCCCCACACACCACATGACCCCGTAATGTACGTCCTCTTGTATTGACACGCGTGCGCATGTTGTCACTTGTGAATTTACGGATGCAAACCCCCCCCCTCTGCTGTCACAATGGTCTCTGTAACCCCATGGCATTATGGCATTATTCATGTTGCCGCTATACGGTTAATGTAATGAGCCCGGGCCGCTAATGTGAATCCCGCTTCTGACACCAAAAAGAGAGGGGGGGGGGGGAGGCTCTCAACCACCTGATCCGGGATGCCGCAAACAGCAGGAGAACCCCCCACCCCCCTCCCCCGCAGCATAACGACGACGACACGGGGACGTGTCATATCTGATTTATTCTGCCCTTGAACCTGCCAGTTGATAGGACCTTGCGGGATAGCCTTTTTAAAAGAAGCGGTCGACCGCGGGGGGGGGGGGGGGGGGGGATGAAAGGGAATGCTCTGTTCCCCACCTTATTGAACGGGCGCTGCCTGCCATGCCATGCCATGCCGCTTACAGCTGAAGGCTTTTTAGTGTGGAAGGCGCTGTAATCTAAAAAAAAAATGCCATTTCTCACACGGCGGCAACAACTCCGGCGGCGCGTCGTCAGGGCTGTTCAGATAGTCCCCCCCCCCCCCACGGATGAATCTTAACCCATTCAATCCGGGAACGCACCTGTGTCATTTTAGATTTCTTCGGCTCTTCAAAAATATCAGATCTACAAGCTCGTAGCGCGGCACCGAGTGCCGCGCTACGAGCTTGTAGATCTGATATTTTTGGTGCTATATGGTGAACTATTTTGTGCTGATATTTTTGGTGTGCAAATTTTTAACTCAAATCTTTGCATCTGGTGGAGGTCCCTGGCGCAAAATATTTCGAGTTGGGGGGTCCACAGCCAAATACATATCATTTTGGGTGGTCCTTGACATGAAAAAGTTTGGGAACCACTGATATATAGCAACATAAGTAAAAAAAGAAGAAAAAAAAAAATAGAAAAAAAAAAAAGACATTTCTAGAATTCCCAGAAGCAAAGATTTGAGTTAAACATGTTTGCTCAAAAATAGTACGCCTATATATTCAAAAATGTGCACATATTTTCACAAGGTTCAAAAAATATAGCAGATCTACAAGGTCGTAGCGCGGCCCGTGCAACAGTATGAGGGAGAATTATTTTGCCTCAGTCGATTTCTATCTATTTTAGATAGTAAATCACCTGAAATTCAACTCTGGAACACGTGTCGTCGATAAGGGTGGAGGTGTAGCAGCCATGGCCCCCCCCCCCCATTTTTTTTATTTTTTTTAACAACGAACAGATAAGGATTAATGCAATTCCATGGCAATTCCAGGTTGTCAACGAGTTTGAGCTTATCGTCTCGTCAAGCATTTTTATTTACATCCCATGAACATATATCGTTGCTGTCGGGGGCCAGAAACCTCCTATATCCACATTCTAACCTTTTTATGTATTTGTAAATGAACGCCCTACTTGATCAATAAGTGGTGTAAAGTAACTAAGTACAAATTTTACTTTTACTTTACCAGAGTATTTCCGATTGTCTATTACTTCTACTCCCCTGCATCTCAGAGGCAAATGTTGTACTTTTACTCCACTGCAATGATTTGAAAACTTTACTAGTTAGGTTGCAGATATAAACATATTACATAATAAAACATACATTAACAACTTTAGCCCTATTTTATACCTAGGCTATTTGAAAATAGCCGATCTACAAGCTCGAGCTTGTAGATCTGCTATTTTCTAACATTTTAGTACTTTTACTTTTGGTACTTTAAGTACATAGCAATACTTTTTTGACTTTTACTCAAGTACATTTGCATTACATGAACTACTATCAAATAGGAAAAAATATCTCCAATCACGACATCTCTGTTGCATAAGGTTCCGTATTTCCCCTGAACAGCAAAGGCAGCACTTAACCCATTCAATCCGCACGCTGTGTCATTTTAGATTCAAAACAAAAATAGCAGATCTACAAGCTCATTTGCTACAAGCTTATATATCTGAAAAATCGTGAATATTTGTGCAAATCTTTGAATATATGTTTTTTTTAACTCAAGTCCTTGCTTCTTGTTCTTCTTCTCTTTTTTTGGTTTTGTGAGCAGGCTTTTAGAAAGACAAAAAAAAAGCAAGCCTGGGTGAAAGAACGCAGAGAGCCTGCAGGTGAAGGGAGACATTATTGGCAGATGGCTTTTATTGTTCTATAGTCGATTCATCGTGATCGATTAACTGGCTGGTTTGGTCCAGAGTTGGCCAAGCTTATTTGCAGTGGTGGAAAAAGTACTCAAATGTTTTACTTAAGTAAAAGTATCAATACTGCAATGTAGAAGTACTCTGTTACGTTAAGTAAAAGTCAGAATTCTAAATTTACTTGAGTTAGAGTATTGGTATCAAATTGTACTTAAAGTACCAAAAGTAAAAGTACTAAAATGTTTGAAAATAGTAGATCTACTATTTTCAAATAGCCTATAGGTATAACATAGGGTTATGTAAAGTGGTTAATGTATGTTTTGTAATGTAATAATGTATATCTGCAAAGTAACTAGTAACTAAAGTTTTCAAATAATTAGCGGAGAAAAACACAATAATTGCCTCTGAGATGTAGTGGAGTAGAAGTAAAAGTATAGACAATTGGAAACACTCCAGTAAAGTAAAAAGAAATACCTCAAAATTGTACTTAAGTACAGTACTTGAGTAAATGGACTTAGTTACTTACACCACTGCTGATTTGTTGCTTTCTATGCTTAGTTTTTTTCTATTTTTTTCTCCAAGCACATCTCTTGTATACTCTGATGCAATCCTTGAATTGTGCCAGTCTATAAGTAAGCAGCCAGGAGACCGTACCTATGTTCAACCCGGGGAACATAGGGATGACCCCGCAGCGAGAATGCATTGAGAAATTAATGCTAAGATGTTCAGTTCTCAACTTCACCAACCTGAAAGGCTGGTCTCACTGTGTGAACACTTTTTTTTGCCTTGGCTTTTCCCCCCTTTTTCTCCCCAATTTAGTAGTTATGCCACAGCTGTATACCACTGGCTCGCCTGGGACCAGACATCAGACGAATCTGCCAGTGCAAAATAAAATAGGCTCTATTCACAGCAGCCATATTATGAAGACATTCACAGGTGTTACAAATGATACTAATGAAGGCTCTGTTCCATTCTGGTCTAACAGAGTCAGGGTGCTGATAGTGTGTATGTTGGCCCACTGGAAACACTCTGCTACACCAGTGGGTCTACAGTTGGGGTCCAGGGACCCTCATGGGCTTCCAAATGGCCCCTTACAGGTGTGTAACTCTGAGAGTGTACAAATGTGTACATTTGTACACTCTCAGAGTTATGGGGGTCGTGGAAACCACTGTGCTACACTAAATGGAACAGAGCCTTCATTAGTATCATTGGTAACACCTGTGAAGGAAGTGATAATATGGCTGCTGTGCATAGAGCCTATTGCCCTCTGTGATTTGGGTCTGGCACCGCTCCGTTGTGAATCCATTTCCTGCTCCCGAAGTCCGGGGTGACCAATCAGGGCCCAGTATTCAAATATGGGAGTCTATAATTGGTAGTTGGTTGTAGGTCTAATCAATTGTGTCCAGAGCCATTGTTTTGATCCCGCCCCCAAAAAAACGTCCTGATAGAAGCACCAGACTCTTATCCACGCAGTGATATAGTCTGGCTACGTCAAACCCGTCAATGGCAGGGAATGAGTTAAAAAAGACACATGACCACAGGTAAGGAAAGCAGCGGTGTCTAGTCATTCCCAAACCTTTGAATTTCAAGGACTTCCAATTTGGTATGCATTAAGGCCATAACTCTGAGAGTGTACAAGTGGAACCAAATGGACCCATAAGGGTCGGGTCCCTTTGGTTCCATTCGCACACTCTCAGAGTTACAGCACCGTAAGGGTCCATTTGGTTCCATACCATAATTTCCTGGGGACCCCCATGGGGTAAAGAAGTGAACGTCTTCTTTCTCTAAAGCAGTGGTTCTCAAACCTTTTCAGGTCAAGGACCCATACTTCATGTGTATTTGGCCGCGGATCCCCCATCTGAAATAATTGTGTGCCAAGAATCCCCGTCCAAGATGTGTGGTGTTTATAAAATAAACACAAAAATATTCAAACATTTGTCAAAGAATGGCAAGATTTTTTGAAAATAGCTGATGTATATTAGGGCCCCGGACCCCACTTTGAGGACCCCTGCATTAGACCGCGGACCGCCATAACTCTGAGAGTGTGCAAATGGAACCAAATGGACCCATAAGGGTCCATTTGGTTCCATTTGTACGCTCACAGAGTTATAGCCACATAAGGGTCCATTTGGCTCCATTTGTACACTCTCAGAGTTATAGCCACATAAGGGTCCATTTGGTTCCATTTGCACACTCTCAGAGTTATAGCCACATACTGTAAGGGTACATTTGGTTCCATTTGCACACTCTCAGAGTTATAGCCACATAAGGGTCCATTTGGTTCCATTTCTACAGATGTTTTGAATACATTAAGTGACCTGGAGCTGAACTGACCAGCATTGTTTGCACGCGTGTGTGTGTGTGTGTGTGTGTGTGTGTGTGTGTGTGTGTGTGTGTGTGTGTGTGTGTGTGTGTGTGTGTGTGTGTGTGTGTGTGTGTGTGTGTGTGTGTGTGTGTGTGTGTGCAAGAGAGAGAGAGCGCCAGCGGCGCCCTGGGACACATTTTAATGCCTGGGTGTGAATGTAAATGTCGGCTGAATCATATCCGGACACAGCGTTCGTTGATAGGACGCACAAACGCTAATGCCAGTAGGCCAGTGTGTTGTTGTTGTTGTTTGCCAGCCGCCAGAGTGAAAATTGCATTTTTTGTTAGCACAGTGTTCAAACCGGTCATGTTAAGTTATCTATGTTTTCTAAAGAGCAGTTGAGGACTTTTAAGAAGAAACTTATTCAACCCCCCCCCCCCCCCCACACACACACACACACCAACAATGCAGAGGACGTATACCTCGATGTATACCGAAAACTCTTCTGCAAAAAAAACAAAAAAAAAACAACAACCTGCAAACACCAATTAATTCTACATTTCTTACAAGAGCGTACAAGCGCTGTAACAGGTGGCATCTGAGCGTCTGTGCCACTGAGGACGCTACCAAAAATGTGTCATCTCGTCCTCCTCCCATATGGCTAGAGATATTATGCCCCCCCCCCCCCCCCCCGTCTCCCGTCTCCCGTCACTCCCGTCACAACGAATCCAAAACGCAATAAAGTATAGAAAGTATACAGTCAAAATCTGCATGTCATTTCAAGCTGCGATACACAATGTGCAGCCCTCTAGATCAGTGGCTCTCAACCAAGGGTCCGGGGACCACCAGTGGTCCTTGAAGGGATTCCAGGTGGTCTCCAGCTAAATGATGGGAGAGTTGGCAACCAAATGGACCCTTATAACTCTTGAGAGATAAATTATTGTTAAACATCTGCATTACTTACTTAAAGGACAACTTTGTTTTTTTACAACCAAGGTTTATGTTTTAGATTGTAATTAAAGTAAATAAAAGATGAGTGTTACATTTTTTTTAATTTACTGCTTTCTATAGTTTTAGCAATTTTCACGATCTTTTTTACAGTGGGCGGGGGCATTCTGTCCGGTGGCTAAATATGCCTTTTTTTTTACACAATAACCTGGCGTTTTCTTTATTATTATTTACAGTAGCTCTTCTAGCCCCCAATAACTCACATCTGGCCATCAAAGACAACAGGACCTGTTTTATTGTGTAAAAAAGGCATATTTAGCCATCGGACAGAATGCCCCCGCCCACTGTAAAAATAATCACAAAATTGCTAAAACTATAGAAAGCAGTAAAAGGAACAAAAATAACACTCATCTTTTATTTACTTTAATTACAAGCTAAAATATAAACCTTGGTTGTAAAAAAAACAAAGTTGTCCTTTAAGGAATTGTTATTTTGAACGCTTGCCTGTTATCTCTCCGAATTGTAGACAAAATCGTATCGGACGATAACAAAATATTCTAAGTGGTGGGTCTGAGAGGCTAAATCTCATCAAATGGTGGTCTGTGGCTTAAATGCCGAATAAATAATGGACCTTGATATAAAAAGGGTTGAAAACCACTGCTCTGGATGTTGCACTCTCAACACGAGAGTAAGGTTCCTCATCTCCCTGACTCACGTCTGCAAGGCAGCAATTATGCTGTTTGCGAAGTTGTGGCGGCTGCTTACAAGCATTTACTTTCCCAACGAGAACGGGAGCGCGTGGATAATGGCGGCCGTCAGCTTACAGAAGTAAACAAAAAACTTTAACCTTGGGCGCGACAACATTATAATATATAATAAAAAAATAAATATATATATATATATATAATTAACATAATTTATTGTGTGCCCTTTCATTCTAAAAGGTTACAAATGTGACCAAATGGAACCGTAAGGCTACATACAGCTCCGTTTGGTCGCAGGTGTACATTCTCAGAAATGGGTGAATCAACAAACGACTTTACTGTGCCTAAAGTATAGCCTACCTACTCATTGCTTTTGGGAACCACTGTAGTGCAGCGATGGCCCAAAAACCATTACAGAGTCAAACCAGTGTATTGTAAATGTTCTTATGTTATTGGAGGTATAGTGTAACACCTAAAACATATAAATGTAAATCTCCTTGTATGCGAGCATTAACGAGTAAACTCCATGTGTCTCCCACGGAGACAATATCAGAAAACCTAGCTTTCGTTTAGGCTAGGATTAATTGTGTTGCTCAGGCACTGGCATTGACGGCACATCAAAAACCATTTAGGAGATTCAAATTAATGGAATTACGCCAAGTCCCCAGTGGTGGCTTTTGGAATCCACAGCAACAAGCTTCTACGAAGCGCTTCAAGGGGAGGAAAAAAAAGAAACCTCAAACGTCTGATTTATTTTCTTGTTTCAGGTTGATTATCCAGGAAAGGCAGAAACGAGTCTCATACCTCACGGCAAAGAGTTCGGTGAACTGCATTCATGTGATTAATCCATTGTGACCGGGAGCGCATCTGTGTCATTTTAAGATTTCTTTGGCTATTGAAAAATAGCAGATCTACAAGCTCATAGTGTGGCACCGAGTGCCGCGCTATGAGCTTGTAGATCTGCTATTTTTGTAAAAAAAAAAATCTTGAAAATGTGTGCAAATCTTTGAATATAAATATTTTTAAAGTGAACATTTTTAACTCAAATCTTTGCTTCTGGAACAACATATTTTGAGATGGGGGTCCACGGCCAAATTACATATCATTTAGGGGGGTCCTTGACATGAAAAAGTTTGAGAACCACTGATATTATAGCAACATGTGTAAAAACAAAAACAAAAAACTGTTAGGATTTAGAAGACATTTATAGAATCCCGCCAGAAGCAAAGATTTGAGTTACAAATGTTCACTTAAAAATATATATATACTACAGTATATATATTCAAAGATTTGCAAAAACTTTAACGATTTTTCGAAAATAGCCGACATACAAGCTCATAGCGCGGCACTCGGTGCCGCGCTATGAGCTTGTAGATCTGCTATTTTTTGAATAGCCAAATAAATCCAAAAAATTACACACCGATGCGTTCCCGGTCTCAATGGGTTAATAACCCCCAGCCTGGGACTTGCCAAAAAGAGCTAATGCCCTGGCCTTTTTTTTTTTTTTTCGGGGGTTCACGATATAGGAAAAAGGGTCGTTGCTTGCTGTGCGAACCCGCTCGGTCAAAACAAGAACAACAAAGCCAAAGGCTTTTTTTTTTATACGCGGACCAACTCACTCAGAGTATATGTAGGCTGAAAAGGGAAAACATCCATCTCCTCAGCCAACCTCCTCTGTCAAACATCTCTGCTATTTCAGAGACACTTTGATCAACGCAGCGCTGTGCTTTGTCCAAAGCAACGCCCACATGAAGCGCAGTCAAGGTTGTATAATCTCTTTAGCCTATACGGCAGAAGCTGTTTTTTCTTCTCTCTCTGCTGCTGTGCGGCATGCCGAGAGCACTTAGCAACAGTAATAATGGACACTCTTACTGTTAACACATTCAGACCGGGAACGCATCTGTGTGTCGTTTTTGAGTGGTGCCAACCACTCCTACAGTCCGTCCGTCCGTATGTCCGTATGTCCGTATGTTTGAGCACGGCTGATTGGTCAAGCTTCACGTGACACGTGACAATATGTTGTCACGTGTCACGTGACAACATATTGTTGCTGATTGCAACACAAGGATGCAACCAGTTACACTTTCAAAGGCACCACTCTCTTCACACTGGGTGTGATTTTTAGATTTCTTTGGGCTATTTTTTTTTTTTTTTTTAATAGCAGGTATACAAGCTCATAGCGCGGCACCGAGTGCCGCGCTATGAGCTTAGATCTGCTATTTTTTTAAATAATCACGAAAATGTGTGCAAATCTTTGAATATATATATTTTTTAAGCGAACATTTTTAACTCAAACCTTTGCTTCTGGGGGATTCTACAAATGTCTTCTAAAACAGTTTTTTGAAAAAAAAAACTTGTGTTGCTATAATATCAGTGGTTCTCAAACTTTTTTTCATGTCAAGGACACCCAAAATTCTATGTATTTGGCCGCGGACCCCCATCTCAAAATATGTTGTTCCAGGGATCCCCCCCCAGGAGCCAAGATTTGAGTTAAAAATGTATACGTATTCAAATACTGTATGTGCACACATTTTCACGATTTTTTTCAAAAAATAGCACATCTACAAAAATATATACGTATTCAAAGATGTGCACACATTTTCACGATTTTTTCTTTTTAAAAATAGCAGATCTACAAGCTTGAAGATCTGCTATTTTTGAATAGCCAAAGAAATCTAAAAATGAGAATGCGTTCCAGGTCTAAATGGGTTAATGTCTGATCCGTGAGATTGAATAATACCGGTGGATCTGCGATTCAGATTTTTTTTTGGGGCACGGGCGGGAGGGAGGGAGGTTCGGGTAGATATACCGCAGGAGAGAGACACATGATGCGTCTGCTTCCATTATCGCCTCTTGCAGTATACTTTGATCTGATCTTTGAGACAAAGTTGCGGAGGAAGATATCGTATAGGGGGAAAAAAGACACAGACCTCCCACCACAACATCTGCTATCAAACACTTTTCCCTCTGCTTCCCTCATATATGGAGGCCGACCGATGCCCTATTTTTTCAGTCCTTTGCCGATGGCGAGAGTCCAAGACCACCGATTATCACCCACGTTTTCACAGTATACATTAGTATTTGAGAACATTCGACAAATATAAATGACTATTACATGACTAAATTAAGTATATGTTAACTCATTCACTGCCATAGGACGACTTTGATGACTCCAAAGGCCCAGACTGCCAAGGACGACTAAAACGACTTTTGGATTTTTTTCTTTTTTTTTTCTTTTCTCACACACAGAACCAGGAGATAACGTGATCCAAAGATGTACTGCTCCATTCACTTCCTGGTTAAAGTATTTGGGAAATATTCTGTATCTCGGCTCCTGTGTTTTACTATGTATTTTTGGCGAGACATGCTTAAGACAAGGTTAAGACAATAGAAAAATCGCTTTATTTATTTATTTACTCTGGCAGTGAATGAGTTAAACAATATTTATAAAGAGAACATTCAACTTTAATTATCCAACCAACAAGCGAACAAGTTGATATAAAACACACGCCAGAACTTCAGAAAAGTTTTGACAACTTTCGAAAATGTTATCCTATAACCACATGCCTACAAAATAAAAAATCGTCCGCACAATTGCTAATAACGATGAATCAAATATAGGCCGACATATGCGTTTTGTTTTCATCTGTGCTGTGTTTTTGTTTGCAAAAACTCCCTCGAGTCAAAGCAGAGAGCTCAAGTCTCCCCCAAGTCAGAGGAGACAGCTCTTCCACTTTCTCTCTCTCTCTCTCTTAGAACCACACAGCAGCCAGACGGAGCGACAGACCTCACTTATCTCGGCACCCGGCTTCCTCTGCCACAGTGCCCTTTCATCCGGCCAATGAGGATGAAGGTTGCGGGCGGGTCACTTTGTCAAAAAAAAGCAGAGAGAAAGACAGAGAGAAAAAAAGAGCCGAGAGAGGACCATTACAAATCTACACTATCCATCCTTTCTGTGGGGCCATGGATGGAGCATCCCCCAAACCCCCCCCCCCCCCCGCCAGCACGAAGACGTGGGAGTGCTGACTCTTCCCCTGGCCGCTCTGTCCATCTCCTCTGCAACCCCGGGTAGCTCACAGGGGGGTTGTTATCACAAAAAGGGCCAATTTGTTATCCCGGGTTACACTCCATCACCGGCGCCCATTATTTGGGACTTTTATCTATCAAGAAAAAAAGCTGCTAATGCGAGCAAGAAAGTGTGTACTCCGTCATTACGGCCCGGCTAAGGCTATTGACTTCACCTGAGACCAACTCCACTCCAAAAAAAGCACCCAGAGGCAATTACGGCCACTGGCAAGAAGAGACAAGATTGACACGAGCTGCCGTGGATGTTGAACTGGTTTGAACTTTTTTTTATGTTGTTGTTGTTGTTGCCGTTTTCTCCTCCCGGTGAAAACAGGCCGACCGATGTCTCTGGGCCTGACACATTTATTACATAATCGACTGATCACAATTATTCACAACTTTTGCAATATCGACTGATTTTGGCAAAGACACTTGGTGAAGATGGATAAAAAGCAGTACCAGTGTACAGAGCCAACTCAGGTCGGAACGGTGGTTCTCAAGCTGTGGGTTGGGGGGGGGGGGGGGGGTCCTCAAATGATTGTGGGGGGTCCCCAGATGATTAGCTTAATTCGCAACATTGTTTTCTCACTCAACAGTAAACAAACTAACATACAGTATAAGTGTATACAGTATAGGGTATCTGCACATTTCTAAAGTTACCATTTATGGACTTTTAAGAAAGGAAACGTTAAGAGGAAAAAAATAATAAAATGAGACCATTAGGCTACAGTGTGAAAAGTAACCAACAAACTATACTATAAAAAAAGCCCAAATTGTCAGACTACCAAAGAAAGAGGCAAATATCTTGAAAATAGTAGATCTATAAGCACATCTACAAGCTCACAACGCCTCACAATTATCTATGGAACCGGGGCAAACTAAATGTAACTCCTACAATTCCAAGTGCTTGTCTGCGTCGGGGGTCCTCAGTTGGGGGGGGGGGGGGGGGGGGGGGCCCTGAAAAGGTTAACAACCACTGGTCCAGGTTAAAGTGGTTTATATTCTGCCAGTGGTGTAAAGTATCTATTTACATTTAAGTACTGTACTTAAGTACTTTTTTTTTTGTATTTCCAATTCTCAATACCTTTACTTCTACTCCACAACATCTCTGAGTAAAATATTGTACTTTTACTCCACAACAATCATTTGAAAACTTTAGTTACTAGTTACTTTGCAGATTTAGATTTGTATTACTAACCATACATTAACCACTTAAGCTCTCTATTTCAGCTATTTGAAAATAGCCGATCTACAAGCCCACAACGCGTCGCGATGCGACGCGTTGTGGGCTTGTAGATCGGCTATTTTCAAAAGATTTCTTCCACCGGTGTATTCTGCGGTGCTGATTGAGTGAAGGGAGGGGTGGCAGGGACTGCCTATATTACGTGCCCCGAAACTGGCACCTCTGCCTGCCCTATACCAACTATGAACCACTGCCTGGAGGTGATGCCTCATCACTCACTAGACTAGATAGACAATCTTTCATAAACCCCAGTGCGGTGGCATGATTTATCACGTTCGCTTATTACCCAAGACCCCTGGCATGATAAATTGGCCTACTGTATCTCCTCTAAGTTGAAGTTACGTATACGTGAGATGGAGACAGTGGTGGGAAAAGTACTCAAATGTTTTACATAAGTAAAAAGTATCAATACTGCAATGTAGAAGTACTCCGTTCCAAGTAAAAGTCCGGAATTCTAAATTTACTTGAGTAAAAGTACAAAAGTATTGGTATCAAAATGTACCAAAAGTAAAAGTAAATACTGCGGCAGATCTGCAAGATCTGCTATTTATATCTGAAAAGTAACTAGTAACTAAGGTTTTCAAATAATTGTAGTGGAGTAAAAGTACAAGGTGAGTGGGGGGGAGTTAACGAGTTAAAAACTATGCTTTTCAAAAATAGCCAATCTACAAGCTCACGAGTATGTAGATCGTAGAAACTATAAGGTCCGTTTATGAAAAGAACATTAAATAAAATCCGGGAAAGGATCTGTGTCATTTTAGATTGTTGTACATCTCCTATTTTTCTGTAAAATCTCGAAAGTATGAGAACTAACGATATAGAAGGCATTTGTAGAATGGGCCTCAGGTCTTAATGGGGTAGATGGAGATACAGATGTGCCACTTCAAAACTTCACATGTCCTGCCATCGCCAATACAGTAAATTTTCAGGGGATTCCCAGGGCAATAAGAGGGACAAAGAAGGGCATTTAAAATGCTGAATTATTTTGATGATCACTGCTTTTATGATGCTAATTAATTTGAGCAACTGGTCAAATCACCTTTCGCCTCATAATGAGTCTGACACCTTGTTCAACACACATTCTTTTGTTCTCATGTATATGGATGTCTGTTGAAGGGAAAGACGGGGGTGTGTAGTGACAACTTCTTTTCAGGGGCAAAACAGTGCATTTTAAGGGCAGAAAAGGGAGGAAAAAAATGCTTTTTCAGGGCACTATCAGGGAAAGAACAGTAACGTGTGAAGTTTTGAAGTGCACATCTGTACGAGGTTTCTGCCTGCCGTCTGGGTGGCACGAAGGGGTGTGGGGGGGGGGCATTTGGCGAGTGTCAACCTTCATGTGACAGTCTCGCGGCCCCCATGTCTCCATCACGCGCTGTGACTTTGTGCCGTCATTATCAGGACGGACGGTGGCTCTATCTATGCAAATTATGCTCTCTCCCCCTATACCACCAGCCAGGGTTGCCAGATCTGCTTATTATAATTTCCCCGCAAGATTTTATTTGAAAATAGCAGATCTACAAGCTCACAACGCGTCGCATCACGACGCGTTGTGAGCTTGTAGATCTGCTATTTTCAAATAGCTGATGTACATGTTAAAGTGCTCGTGTGGCCCATATAGTCCCTTCTTTTGGGCTGGTTTTCCTAGGCCTGGTTGCTTGTTTCTCTCACATAATCTGGCAACACTGATACCAGCCAGCCAGCCAGGCCGGGCACATTGATATGAATTCAGGAGCAGCAGTGATTTCATTAAAAAAAAAGTAGATTTCACGTTCCAGCCACCTCGGAGCCTCGCCGCGGTATATCGAGCCCCGGAAAAAAAAAGAGAAGAATAATCCCCTTTATTTGTGACTAATATGCCGAACAGAAGAATAAAACGATTACCGCGGGGGCGGTTGACACGGAACAAGCTGTCACTGGAGTCATTATTTTTTTGGAATAGTGAAGGGAAAGGATCGATTTATATATATATATATATATATTTTTTTTTTAACGAATGGCGCTCACAGGATACCCGGCGCAGGGCATTACAGAAAGATTTTGTCTGCCTCCAAAGAATTCCACCAGATTAATTGTGACGCTCGTGGGTAATTATAGAGGCGCGTGGAGCGTTCGCCGGGGAACGGCGAACGCTTGTTTTTTTTGTGGTTTCTTTTAAGAAATCACCCTTCCTGTAACGACGCACATTTGGCATCTTGACATCCGATCTAAAAAAAAAAGAAAAAAACTCCCCGGCATCCGCACGCTGTTCTCGGTCCAAACCCCCCCCCCCCCCCCCCCGCCGATCGTTTGTCACAGACAGCGCTACCCCCGACACCCACCCACCCACCCCATCAACCGAGGCCCGCCGCCCACCCGTCCCCCCCCCCCCCCCCCCCCCGCGTCACATCACAACTCATCATTACGCCACAAGCTGTCAAATTAAAAAACTTTTTAAATTGTGCCGAATGCCTTCCCCTCGCAACTTTCCCCTTTTTTTCTCTTTTTTTTTCTTCCCCGGCAACACATTGCAGAGATAATTGAGGATATTAGCAGCCAGGCTGTTACCAGGAGATGAAAAGCGGGCGAGGGAGACGGTGACAGCTCCCCCCTCTCTCTCTCTCTCTCTCTCTCTCTCTCTCTCTCTCTCTGCTCGCGGCGGCATAACGAGGGACTGTCAAAAGTCTCTGGGTGTTTATCTGGGATCATCTAGGGGGATTTAAAACCCTTACCTTCACTATTCCATTCTTTATGGCGCGTCCTTTATCCGCCGTGATTTACGGAGGCCCGAGCCCCCCCCCCCCCCCCCATGCGTTCCCCGGCGTGATGAATGAGCGCTCTCCACGAGGTGTCAGGGCCGGGTGGCAATGGGCGGCACCGACTCTCCCACCACGTCTCTCTCTCTCTCCCTCTCTCTCTCTCAGAGTGTAATAACGCAGGTATAACACTGCTGTAACGTTATTATTTAACTCAGAGAGCACATGATGTAACCAAATGAACCCTTACATTTGTGCCCTCTCACAGTTACAAGTGGATGAAACAATGTAGGCGTCTCTCTCTCTCTCTCGTTGTAAAATTGTTGCAATAACCCAGTTATATTATGTTATTACACTGCTATGACATAGTGAAACTATGAGAGGGAACAAATGTAGCCAAGTGCACCCTTAACAGGTCAAGACTCAATTTGGTTATGGACCCGTTACAAATGGATCTCGCGCACGCGCGCACACACACACACACACACACACACACACACACACACACACACACACACACACACACACACACACACACACACACACACACACACACACACACACACACACACACACACACACACACACACACCCCCCCCAGTGGTGGAAAAAGTATTCAAATAAATGTTTTACTTAAGTAAAACATTTGTATCAATACTGCAATATAAAGTATCAATACTGCAATATAGAAATACTCGGTAACAAGTAAAAGTCCGGAATTAATGCAAAATTATTGGTATCAAAAAAGTAGAAAGTACTCATTATGCAGAATGTCCCTTTTCAAGTTATCAAATGTATACAAATATTTTGAAAGTAGATCTGCAAGCTCATAATTTTTTTACATCGCGACACATTATGAGCTTGTAGATCGGCTATTTTCAAATAGCCAAAATGTATCCAGCGCAGAAGTGGGTAATGTATGTTTTGTAATAATAATAAAACAAAAAAATAACTAGTAACTAAAGTTTTCAAATAGCTGTAGTGGAGTAAAAGTACAATATTTGGATCTGCGATGTAGTGGAGTAGAAGTATTAATAACAAAGAAATAACAAATATTGGAAATACTGAAGTAAAGTACAAATACCTCAAAATTGTACTTCAGTGCAGTACTTGAGTAAATGTACTTAGTTCCTTTACACCACACACACGTGTGTGTGTGTGTGTGTGTGTGTGTGTGTGTGTGTGTATATATATATATATATATATATATATATAAAACACACTCACTCGCTCACGCACGCACGCACGCACGCACGCGCGCGCGCGCGCGCGCGCGCGCACGCACGCACGCACACACACACACACACACACACACACACACACACACACACACACACACACACACACACACACACACACACACACACACACACACACACACACACACACACACACACACACACACACACACACACACACACACACACACACACACACACACACACACACACACTCCTGCTTTGTCCCTCACTCCGCTCCAAATTGGGCTGATGAGGTGTCGGCTGCATCAGCTGGATTTACACAGAGATTTTACACAACAGACCCAGACCAAGTTTGGCTACAAGGCTGACGAGGACGCTGAGGCGCTTTGACACTTTGGACACGATGTTTGCTTTGGAAACGAGGGGCCCTCATTGGTTTGTGGTTCCGGAAACATAGCATTTGATAGGCTCTTTGCACAGCGGCCATATTGGAAAGAAACGCCGCCGCTTCCTTACTTCCCTCACTGGTGTTACCAATTATACTAATTGAGGCTCTGTTCCATTTCAGTGTAGCACAGTGGTTCATTATTTTTACATTCAATGACGGCCATAACTCTGAGGGCGTACAAATGGAACCAAATGGACCCTTACGGGTCCATTTGGCTCCATTTGTACTCTCTCAGAGTTGCACACCCGTAAGTGTCCATTTATAACCCCCTCAAGGAACCATGAGGGTCCCTGGACCACACTTTGAGACCCACTGGTGTAGCAGAGTGTTTCACAGTGGGCCAACACGCACAATATCAGCACCCTGACTCTGTTTGACCAGAATGGAACAGAGCCTTCATTAGTATCAATGGTAACACCTGTGAAGGAAGTAAGGAAGAGGCACAATTTATTTCCAATATGGCTGCTGTGCATAGAGCCTATTGCAGCCTCAAACTAGCGAAAACGGGAGTGGGGACATAGTATAGAGCCCTAATCCTATGTACAAAGTACATAGGATTTACGTGGTTAACTAATTATAATGTCACCACAGCTGGCGATGTCGCCTTACGCAAACAAAATAGTGGCAGGTTAACGAGCTATATTAGCATGGCTACTTGTCACAATGCTCAGATTGTTGACGGTAGAATGACAGCGACTCACACGGAAGCCAGACTGGTGTGATTACGACTGCACACACACAGACCATTTCTAATTAATGCACTACAGAATTATGTTTGGAAAAGCTCTGAGGCCAGAACCCAATTATAATGATGACACCACAACATGGCTGCCAATTGCCACGGTAACAAGGTCTCACTGACTAGTAGCTGTCAATCAACTAGCACAGTGTCTATTTGAAAGAAATCCTGGCATTGAAAACCACAACAAAATAAGAAAAAAACGTATCAAGGCCACAAGGATTCTTTTACACAGTAAAGTAAAAAAATATATAATAAAAAAAACTAAATCGTAGGAGATATTTAACCCATTGAGGCCTGAGGTTCCGATTCTACAAATGTCTTCTAAATCCAGTTTAAAACAGTTTTCTGAAAAAACCTATGTTGCCATGTCAGTAGTAGTTCTCAAACTTTTTCATGTCAAGGACCACCCAACATTATATGTATTTGGCCACGGACCCCCATCTCAAAATATTTTGGTTCAGGGACCCCCAGAAGCAAAGATTTTGTTAAAAATGTTTGCGTTAAAAATATGTGTATTCAAACATTTGCACATTATTTTTCAAAAATAGCAGATCTACAAGCTCATAGCGCGGCACTCGGTGCCGCGCTATGAGCTTGTATATCTGCTATTTTTTTAATAGCCAAAGAAATCTAAAAATGACAAGCTACTGGCGCTCGCGATAAGACCTGACCTGTTTATTTTACAGACATACATTGTTTAGATCGCAAAGACCAATTCAACGCGATTACTTAGTTGATTGGGGTCCCCCAGGGGTCTATACAGTACTTAGTCCCTTCCTTTATTCCCTCCCTTTAGACCAAATATCTTCACTGAAAATAGCCAATCTACAACTCACAATGTGTCACGTTGCATCGCTTTGTGAGCTTGTAAACGTGCCATTTTCGACAATTGTCCGCGCGTTATGGCATGCTCCTATAGCATAGGAATGCTAGGCTTCCATGTGGTTAAATAATTAGGTTGATTCCTTAACCGTCTCGCGTGGCCAGACTGATGCCTCTCCCAATTGTCAAATGCATCATACAGTACGGCGCACGGAAGCTCTGAAAATGATCCAGCGATAAAGCGTATGTGACGCATCCTTCCCGCTTCCATTTCGTCTTTACAGTCGCGCAAATGTATCCGAATATGAATCAAAATCATCTAAGTATATATAGCTTGCTGCCTAGCAGAAGTTTAAATTAAAAAATAAAATGTAAAATATATTTTAAGATATATTTTCGTGAATGGAAATGACAAACAGATGACAGCTTCCGCCTCGGATTTCGGGAGGTGTAGTTCCAGACTCTAAATAGCATTCGGAGATTGTATAATAGTTGTCTGGTTACGTGAGACTCTTAAAGGAGGAGTTCACCCCAAAAATGACTTATTTTCTATCAATTGCACACCCTATGAAGCCTTGAATCCATGGATTATTTTTTTGTTTTTGTCGCATTCCTAAGTTAATAATTTGATTCCCGTCTCCTACCGGCTAATGTATCCGGTAGGAGACACAAAGTAGATTATTTGTGTCTCCTACCGGAAATACACCCGGTCATCAAATTATTGTCTAAGGAATGCCACAAAAACAAAAATAAATCCATGAAATCAAGGCTTCATGGGGTGTGTAATTGATAGAAAATAAGTATTTTCTTGGATGAACTCCTCCTTTAAGGCAGGGGTGGGCAACTTTGATGATGGAGAGGGCCACTATGTTTGCACACTCACTCCAGAGGGCCACATTGCATATACTGTTGGGCAGACACCTCTTATTTTCGTATTTCAACTTTTTATGCCGCACTTCGCCATATTCTATGTCTCACAAAAGTAGCAAAAATAGCAGATCTACAAGCTCAAAACGCGTCGCGGTGCGACGCGTTTTGAGCTTTGTAGATCTGCTATCTTTGCTACTTTTGAATTGGAATCCTGATTTTTATTTAGCTATTTTTGAATTGGAATCCTGAAAAGTAACATTTTAATTTGATTTCAAATTAATTTTGTCAGTAATCTGATATTAACCTGCGGGCCGCATTAAGTGAAGGTGGGGGCGCATGTGGCCCATGTATGCCTTAAGGACACACAATTAAAAAGAAAAAACACTGCTCAGTCACACTTGTCAAGAATGATGTCACCCATATCGTTACGTTTTAAACAGTCACTGAGGACCTGCCTGTTGAAGAATCTCACGTGACTGACACTTGCGTATATGAAGTCATCAAGTGTCAGGCTGGTGACATTCGCGTACACTGGTGACACGCCGGCAATTCAGGATTTCCCCCCCCCTGGCAAATCCAGCCTGGGATCCTCTGGGATTGCAAATGTGGGTTTTTACATATTGTTGCTGTCTTGCGGCAACCTTGTGTCTCCATTTTCCATTTGTTTTCATAAATGAATGTCTGATTTTATACTTGTATAATACATACTGAACATCGTATCATACTTCATGTATAACAGTATCATGCAAAAGTACAATCTAGAGCTCAAAACAGGTCGCATTGCGACACATAGTGAGCTTGTGGAATTTTCACCATTTTTGAATTTTTGCCTAAAATAGTGACACCAGGGTGAAAGTGGGTTTTATACATATTTTACGAATGAAAAATATTAACAAGACAAAATAATAACTACAGATGTGCCATTTCAAAACTTCAAATGTCCTGCCATCGGCAAGACAGTACATTTTCAGGGGATTCCCAGGGCAATAAGAGGGACAAAGAAGGGCATTTAAAATGCTGAATTATTTTGACGATCACTGCTTTTATGATGCTAATTAATTTGAGCAACTGGTCAAGGACCTCTTCAAATCACCTTTCACCTCATAATGAGTCTGACACCTTCTTCAACACACATTCTTTTGTTCTCATGTATATGGATGTCTGTTGAAGGGAAAAACGGGGGGTGTGTAGTGACAACTTCTTTTCAGGGGCAAAACAGTGCATTTTTAAGGCCAGAACAGGGAGGAAAAAGGGCACTTTCAGGGAAAGAACAGTAACGTGTGAAGTTTTGAAGTGGCACATCTGTACATTGGATCGATGGGAACACAGGATATTGTTTGTCCATTTCCTGAAAAGTTATGCAAGGTTGTTGCACAACATCAACAAAGGGTACATTTAGTGTCCCATGTGCAGGAGGAAGGAATATAGTCAGGACGAGGAATATCAAGTTTCCCTTCGTTTACGGTCAGGATGGCAAGTAACAGTACACACTGTGTAAACACTCTGTAGCATTGACGGACAAAGGCATGAGATTTCCAGTCCAGAACACTTTGAGAAAGTTTTTTTCCGCAACACCCCTACCTTCGCCGTAACCCTCCCAAAGTGGAAATGAAACCAACATGCATTTCCACTGAGGGGGGTGGGGGGGGGGGGGGGGGGGGGGGGGGGTGAAGTGAGGTTATTGCACAACTATCAGCCATCATCTATCACAACATCACCTCCAGGGGGGGGGCAGAGCCAAGGCGTATTCAAACCCTCAAGGGGACATTAAAAGTTGTCCCTGTCAGTCCTTGGCCAAGTAATGGAGTATGAGAGAAGGGCGGCCGGGGAGGGGAGGGGAGGGTGAGGCGAGGCGGTTGGGCGGTGGCGAGGCCCCACTTGGTCATCCCAGACCTTCCATCCGCGCACGCCGGTCTGATTTCCGTAGCCGTGGCACAGCGGGTAATAGAGATCAGTAATTGGGTGCTATAAATCCTGGCCGGGGACAAGGTGGGTCAGTACAGGCTGATTACTTAGGCATTACAGTCAATCTACGGCCCCAGACCTTGAATTGAAAGATTTGGTGAGGTGGGATTCTCATTATCGCAGGGCGGTGTGGGGAGCGCGTCTGTGCAAGGAGGAAGTTCGAGGGGGCCAAGGTCCCCCTTACCGACCCCCCCCCCCCATATTCCGCTCTGACATTATGCAATGCTCCAGTGCCCTCGACCAGGAGACTCGTAAACATCACAACAAATTTATTTTCCTCTTCCTCCCCTCACGGTTTCATAAGAAGTTTTTTTTTTGTTGTTGTAAGAATTTGTCAGGGCGTGCACTGCGCGAAGGGCCCTCCCGGAGTTTTAAGACCACTCTCTTGGAAGCGGTGCGTTAAGGAAGGACCTCTCGCCTGGCCTGGTGCGACGCGGTTTTACCAGGCCTAGCTTGGACGTGCGATTTCGCCGGTAACGCCTCCCAAGTCTGCAACAGGCGCGTCGAAAAACCGAACTCCCTCCGCTCCGTCTGCGGTTGTCGTTCCCTCAGCCATGAGAGACGCTTTGGTGATGCTTGTCTCTCTCAACACAAACCCCCAGGGAACAAGCTCTCAAGGTGATTATACTCCAGTCATTTAACACACAGTAGATGAATGACTCTTCAGCCAGAGGTGGCTATACGTCGAAATGCAACTTGCCGCTATTTTTCATCTGAGGGGGTCTATGGGCTTAATCCATTTTAAGCTCCTAAAGTAAGCAGAAGGGGGGGGGGAGTATGGGAGGTGAATTAGGCTGCAAAGCCCAGTAATCTTTCTCCGCATTCTCTCCAGTCGAGAGTGTGACTTAATGGATTATGGGAACAGTGGTTTTGTTGCTCCGAGTTCTCCGACGTGGCCTTATAATATAGTTCTGCCTATTTGGACACAATTGCTGGTATTGAGAGCGTATCGACGCATCAACGCTTGCGTGCAATTTCTTCATCAAAAGTTTTCGCCCCGTTTTGCTATGCGTCACTCCCCCGAGTTGTGAGTCTTTCAAAGTCATATTCGCCGATTTCACATTTAAAAACATTCTACAACAAATCAAATAATACCCTCCCCCACCAAAAATAAAGATACATTTACAGTAGGTTCTATTCTCCATAATTACCTTGCTAAAAATCCAAATAGCGACATAATGAGCAAGTTGGATTAACGAATGCACCGTGCGTTTAGAGCTTTTAAACAAAATGGGCAGGGGAGGCTATCGGGTCAGAAACCTCTTACATCCACATTTAAACTTTTTAGTTTTTTTCCGTAAATGAATGCCCTACATTGTCATACTACAGCATCACGCGACGCATTTTGAGCATGTAGATCGCCTATTTTTTTTTACTAGTTTTGATTTAGTTTTTTTAATGACAGTAGAAAGGAACACCTTTTTTGTATATACAAGGTTTCCGCCGGACAGAGGTGATATACATGACAAATGGATGGCGTGGTGTGTCGGCAGGCAGCCGGGCAGGTACGGAGCCCCACGCTGTGAAGTGTTCCCACTCAGAGAAGCACTCATGCTAGGTAGCATCATCCCTGGACTCCCGTGTAACAGCATGCTACTTCACTTAGCACACCAGCAGCCTCCATTTGGGATGCAGAACAAACCACTGTGTTTTGTTTTTTTTCTTCTTTTTTAGCACTTTTATCTTTAATGCAGTGCAACACTCTATAGCACTAGGGGCATGATTATTGCACCGAGACGAGCGCGCGCAGCACGCATTTAAGCCAGACTTTTATTCAGATACAGTACAGGCGGGGAACTTAATGCCAGCTATGCGCTAGTGCTGCTAATGTCTCTGTTTTCCAGTGGTGGTCTTACAGTACTCCGTTTTTGTTGTTTTACTTAATAAAAGTAATAGGACAATATAAGAATATTCTGTTACAAGTAAAAGGCCTGTATTCAAAATTTGACTTGAGTAAAAGTTCTAAAGTATCGCCATCAACATATACTTGCAGTACACAAGTAAAAGTGCTAACTTCTTTCAAAATGTGTCAATCGTCTTCGAACATAGCCAGTCTGCAATCTACAACATGTCGCGTCGGGTTCTCAGCTCGTACATGATACATTAGCCAAAGTAATAAAAATAGGGTTTAAGTGGTTGACGTAGGTATGTATGTGTATGTATGAATGATGAACAGAATTATTTATCATCATTTTTAATTAATTCTGATGGTCTCTATAAAAAAAGCGACACTTGTGGTGTTAGGGTCCAAAATGACCCGGCAAAGAAGTATGGCTCAATTCCCCCCCAAATTGTCAATATTCAATGTTTACATGTTTGAGAGTGAGAGAGACTTGTCCTCAATTAGCATTAGCTATCAGGAGTAAAATAAAGTTTGAGTTCATGAGAAATAAATGACTTTTTACCTTCTATGGTATAAGGGTCATTTCGGACCCTAACACCACTAGTGTCACTATTTTTAATAATATTAACATTTTTTAAAGATAAAAAACGAAAACAACAATTGTATTTATATATATTTTTTGGGAAGTGTGTTCTAATTATTATTCTTAATTATTCTATTATAGCTAGATAACATCATTATCCATTGCCTTCATTATAGGAAATTTAATTTTAACATTTTCATAATAGTAAACGAGATATATTTCAAGATGAAACCCTAGCCCTAACCCAACATAATATTTAAAAAAGTGTTTACATAGATATGAATGCATTACACGTCATCTATGAGGTGGGAGAAAAAAAGATAATGAAAACAAATATTTTTTGAGTATTTTGGGCCGATTTAAATCACGGGTCAAATTTGACCCGATAACACCACAAGTGGATGCAGTTTTCTAACACAATACAAGGGTTGGTTAATTAATTAATGATGAATTATTCATTATCAAAATAACTAAAGTTGTCAAATAGTTCTTAGCGGAATAAAAAGTACAGTATTTGCCTCACTGGGATGTAGTGGAGTGGAAGTATAAATGATTGAAAATGTTAAATTCTCAAGTAAAGTAAAACAACAAAAAAAGAAAAACTCAAAATTGTTCTCCAGTACAGCGCTTGAGTAAACGCACTCGTTTAGTTTCCAGCACAGCTGTCTTCCAGCCCGCTCGAGGGCAGGTGGCTTTGACTCTGCGTCGTGTTTAAATGGTCTCTTTGTGTACCTTTTTAATGTGACACTGATAGTTCTCTGAGTCACAAACAATAATGATGCGCTGAGGGTGTTTATGGCCCTGGATGGCAGTTTGTCCTGGAGGATTCCTGGGCTGTTTCTCCCCGTTAACCATCTGCTGGCTATAGTTAGCCTCAGATGTACTGTTCAAGGAAGCACATTAGCTGGGTCACGCTGCCATCTCATTGGTAATCTGCATTTAGTTTTTTTGCAATCGAAGCAGGCGGCAAGCTTTCGATCTTGAAAATGAGGCGTAATTTGGAAGTAATGGAAATGCCGCAAGTCTCAGTAATGGCCCAGCAAGCTGGCGCTGATTCCCCTGCTCCGGCTGCAAAATAAATATCATTCCATTGAAGTCAATGGCAACTTGACCCGACTTTACATTTTGTTTTGTTACCTTAGTACATATTTTTCATAAAGACGTAATGTTTTCAATCGCTAGTTTCAAGTCATCTTTCGCACAACATGATATGTGTTTTTTTTGTGTGCAAATTGTGGTCCGATGTAATTGATGTTAACCCATTCAATCCGGGACACGCACTGACCTTTTGCACCTTAATCCCATGTATAATGCACAAACTTTTTTGTCTTTCTTTTTCTTTTTTTATTGCGCTTTTTTTTCTCTCTAAGCACCTTAACGTCTATAAGTATATCATGCACAGTATACATACATTGCTGCTACGGTATGCTCAGGCACCTTAGTTTGTTTCTTTATCTCAGGTACTTTGTAAATATGTAGATAACTTGTTTGGCCTTCTATTGTTCTCTTGTTGATCTCCTTCCCACTTGCCCCCCTCCCCTCTTCTTCTTCTCTCTCCCCACTCTTCTTTCTATGGAGCTAACGTTGCGATGGGAATGATGTACAAAAACGAATTTCACCCACTTTTTTACCTTGTAAACCTGTGACAATAAACCTGATTCTGATACTGATTCTGAACACATCTGTCAGTTTAGATAGCTTTGGCGATTCCAAAATAGCAGATCTACAAGCTTGTAGATCTGCTATCTTTGAAAAAAACGTGAAAATGTGTGGAAATCTGAATACATATATTTTAAAGGAAACATTTGAAACTCAAAAATCTTTGCTTCTGGGGATTCTACAAATATTTCTCAAAATATTTTGTCCCAGGGACCCCCAGAAGTTGTAACAGAGTTAAAAGATATTCACTTAAAACAAGATATATTCAAAGATTTGAACACATTTTTCATGATTTTCCAAAAAATAGCAGATCTACAAGCTCTTAGCGCGGCACTGAGTGCCGCGCTAAGAGCTTTTAGACAAAGAAATCTAAAAAAGACACAGATTCGTTCACAGTCTTAAGGGTTTAAAGCAGGGTATGCTTTCTGGCCTTGTGGTTGGGTTTCTACTGAGTTAAGACCCACTCCTCGGTCTCCGTCACACCGATTGCACACTGGTTGCGGTTGCCCTTGCGGCCATTGTTCGATAAACCGGTGGCTTCAAAAACGGGTCTGTAGAGGCTGTGAGGCGTATGGCCACCCCTTTGCACCGTTACAAAGCCCCGTGTGGCAGGCTGGCAGCCACTACGGCTGTCACCATCACATTTTTCTGCTCGCCTTTTTCAGCTGCATGAACAAATAATGCACAATGTGGCAGATATTAACTTCGATATACAAAGCCTATTACTGAAATATACAAAGACATGACTGACAATGACCGGTGCCACAAAATACATAAAGTACTCTGGCCATAACAGGCCACATCCTCATCACTCACACCGCAGCAATGCTGGGAAGAAAGGGACAGATGGATCACCGTGCCAAAAAACATGGCTCCCCATCCGCTTCCGTTCTATCTCCTTGATAAAAACCTATGTAGCTCCGAAACCTTTTCCGGTGGGGAAAACGAGTCATTTGCGATGACTCGTTTTCGATCCCTCCCCCATTGGGACTCGCGTGAGAGATGTTATCGTTCCAGGCGTTAGCCAGGACCATCGTGCTCGCATGCATTGTTTACATGGATTTGCTCGTTGTGGAGTCTAGAGCTTCAAACAGCGTAGCGTAGCGCAACGGTGAGATTTGTGGCACCGAACGTAATCTGTTTTAATAAAATGTTGGCACCCGATGTGTCAATTGGGCCCAAAAAGATGACGTCATTAAATCAATTAAATATGACTTGTCAGTTAGTTTCATCCAGCTATTGTCATACAGATGAACATAAACGAGTCGTAGCGATTAGGTGTGCAAATGCGCACACTGTCAGAGTAACTTTAACACTGAAAAACGTTTAGGCAATCACTAGTCTAGGGGGGAAAAAAGGGTTACTGTTGGTTCTGTGCAGTCTTTGTGCCCCCCCCCCCTTTGGCCCACAGCTTGCAGCAGCTAGCGGAGGAGGCCATTGATTTAATGGTGCCACGGTGTCAGCGGTGACCTCATCCCCCCTGATGTCTTCACAGCTAATGCCCCAACATGTGACACTGACACTTCAACAAGACAATACGGTGGAGGAGGGGGGAGAGGGGGGGGGGGGAGGAGGAGGAGAGATGGATCGGGCCGAGAGAGTCATATGTCTCTCCCCCCTCGGAACGGGCATGGAGTGATGGGCGGTAGACGGGGGACGGGGGGGGGGCAGAAATGTCAACAGAACAACACAAAACCGAGCAAGATGATACGAGCGGTTCTCTTGACAGGGGGCCCTAGTCTCCTCGACGGTTCTTCTGTCTGACGCGACGAGACGTTTTCGCTGGTCTCCCCCCCCCCCCGGAGAGAGACGGATTGTTAGGAGGGCGCGTCCTCGTCGCGTCTCCGCGCAGAGACGGCGCTCGGCATGGGAACGAGCGATGGGGAATTATATGGGACGTCCCTGTGAAAGGGAGATTATTCCACCGTGACACAACGAGCCACGCCCTGGCTACTTAAAACCTGTTGTCAGGCCTTTAACGTTGATTTCATAGAGGACATGCTACGTTCCTGTCAAGGGCCCAGCCTGACATATTTACAATGAGGCCAATACGGACGAGAGACAGTTCATATAAATGGCCAGTAGGTGGCTGCAGGTGTCAGAAAGAATATTCTCTCATTGTAAGCGGATGGGTTTTTGACGAACTTTAGACTAGATTTTCTTACCTTAATAAAAATTGTCATAAATACTATATGCTTCCAATCGCTATAGTTTAAAGTCTCCTTTCAATCATCATGATATGCGTTTTGCTAAATGATGGTCCCATTTATTCTAAAATTGACGATAAAGTAGGCTATGCTCCAGGAGGGGTGGGATGATTTGATTTGACAACCTACACAACCAATAGCATTCATTCCCCGCCCCCGCTCTTGATTGACAAGCTACTCAACCAATAGCATTCTTTGGGGATTGTTTTCCGGTACCCTGGTCGCATGTCTGGTCTCAAGCAATAGCGTTTGAGTTCCGGCGTGGCCAATGGTATATATGAAAGATGGCGGATTGCACGTACCTCAACAATCGGCTTCATTTACGGTCTGTAGAAACCAATGGGTGACGTCACGTTCCCTTCGTCCATTTCTTTTATACAGTCTATGGTTCCTATATGCCTGATACTGTCTTATTATTTAGCTGCCAGTCATGCTGATGTAGTTATTTTTACAGCATGAGTGATTATCTTATGTTTTTCTTTTTTAATGTTATTACAGATGCATAGAATTATTGAAACCAGTGGTACTCAAAACTCAAAAACCCCAGAAGAGAAGATTTGTGTTAAAAGAAAATTCTAAAGTATTCAAAACTTTTTAAAAAAATGTTCAAGATTGCATACCAGATCGCTGGGGGCCCCCTGGAAACCTTTTCACACTATGACATGCCCAAAATAGGGACGCCAGGTTCAAAGTGGTCTTTTTTTAATATTATACACACATAATGAGATTGTTAGTGTGAAAATGTGATATTCTGGCATGAGGGTGGCGCTAGAAGATATATATCATATCATGTCATATTATGATATGATATGGGGTCTCTATCTACTGCACTGCCACCAAAGTGTGGAATGCCCTGGCACCATCCCTTAAAAAATGTGGATCACTGACCTCCTTCAAAACAAGCCTGGAAATCCATCTTTCAGGGGACCAAAAGGGGAGGTAAAATCACTTTTCCCATAGAAAGGTGAAGCCATTCACTGCCAACAGTTTTTTTGTTTGTCGTCCTTTTTTCCCTTTTTCTACTTGTATACACAATATAGTCAGTGTTTTATATGTGCAATAATATTGTATTTTGGTGTTATTTTTATGCTATGTAGATGAATTGAATACAGAGGACTATAATGGAAACAAGTGCCCAGGAATTTTTGTGTTATCCTTTTAGCTCAAATGTCTGACTGTACCTCGTGCCGTTTACACTTCTGTCTAATAAAGAATTCAATCAATCAATCTAAAATAGTTAAGAGTTCATCTTGTGCTCAGCAAGTTTCATGACAATCAGATAGCTCATTAGCATTTGAGCGATCTGGTGTGCTAGTGGAACGTTTGGCCCAAGGCTGGCACTATAGAGGTACAGTATGAAGGGTCACCAAAATCCAGAGGGTTCATCCTTGTTGAGTGAATTAACTTTCCTGGCAATGTGCCCATTAGATTTAGAGATATCCTGTGTTGTGTGTGCAAGTGGAGGGGAAAAATGCTTAAAAGGAGGAAAGGCCATTGGATCACCAAAATCATTAGGGAACTATTGTCTTCAGAGTATGAGGGGTGCACGGCAAAAATCCATGGCAATTCAGACGGTAGTTTGACGCGTTTTTCACAATATTTTTTTTTTAAGGAATTTGTTTTAACTTGTTTTTAAGCATGAAGTTCTTTAATTTTTTTAATGTTTTTTTTTTTTTTTTTTTTAAATGGTAAAAATGAAAAAAAGTATATTTACTAGCGACAAATACAAATAGGCCCTGACTCATTGTTTGGGAACCACTGGTGTAAGACAACTACATCTCGTCTGATAGTGACAACGCCAACTGCTTCTTTTCACTGGAGAGTGAAGAGTTTCACCAAGGCCGACGCAACGCGTGTGGAGGGA
Source organism: Gymnoscopelus microlampas (assembly GCF_963454915.1). Taxonomy (NCBI): domain Eukaryota; kingdom Metazoa; phylum Chordata; class Actinopteri; order Myctophiformes; family Myctophidae; genus Gymnoscopelus; species Gymnoscopelus microlampas. The sequence continues at coordinate 6,557,058 of NC_139948.1, forward strand.
CACTCCACCCCTCCCAGTAGAAAGGTGTCCAGAACAACCTGTAGTCACCAGTTTTTCACCCCTGAAAACGGCCAATTGTGTTCATTGGAGCAGTGGTTCATAAATGTTTTCATGTCAAGGACCTCCAAATTAATGTTGTTAGCCGTGGACCCCCATCTGAAAATATGTTGTGTTGTTCCAAATCTTTCAATTTATTTCAATACTTTTTGGGGGAAAATAGGTAATGGTTTATAGGGTTAAAGGTAGGGTAAGTGATATTTTTTGGTTAAAACAAAAAGTATTTTGTTAAAAGGTTAAAATACTATATTCTGATAGTAATCATTGCTATAGAGTGTTTTTTTCAGTAACAGATGTCTCCCTGTCTCTCCAGCTCTTTAATAAACAGAAAATACATTTTTCGGTAGATGTCAAAATCTCAGCCAATCAGGAGATAGTACACATTTTTAAGCTTAATTTGTATAGTGTTTCAGTTCCAATTTTGTCTGCTCATTACTCTGTGTCATCACTTCCAATTTCACTTGTTTAATCTATATCCTGATTGAGTTCTCTGTCCTGGTTGGATAACATTGGAAATGAAAATGAAACTGAAACGAAAATGCATTTTCTATTTAATAAAGAGGTGGAGATACAAGGAGAATCCTTTTACTGAACAAACACTCTATAGCAATGAGTACTATCAGAATATAGAGCTATTTAACAATTATTTTAACCAACACAAATCACTTACCCTACCTTTAAAGTGGTTACATTTGATGTACAGTATATTAACTCATTGACTGCCAAATGTCTTCTTTTGACGTCTGTAAATCCAAAGCCCAGACCGCCAACAACGTTTTAGTGTTTTTAGTGTTTGCACTAGATGGCGCTCTTCGCCAAGATACGAGTGACCATTTCATTCTCAGTCACGCACAGATCCAGGAGATCACGTGATCGCAAGATCTCCTCCACCATTCACTTCCTGGTTAGCGTATTTGGGGGAAACGGCTGTATCTTGCCCTCCTTGTTTTCATCTGCATTTTTGTCAAGACATGCTTTATTCAACGGCCAATAACTAGAGAACGGACGGTCGAAATGATTTTTTTTTTCCAGAGAGAAAACCTCCGTGATTAGGAACGATCAGAGGATCGATCGTACTGGAGATAAATATTCTATGACTGGCTGAAAAGGTAAGGAAAACGAAAAATCGCTGGCAGTCTGGGCTTCATTTATTTACTCTGGCAGTAGCCTCGATCTCCAGGCTTTTATTTGTTTAGTTTTGCAAAAAAAAATAAGAGCCTGGACCAGCCTGTTGACGCGACTGGAATAGGAAGTGTTTCATTTCCCCCAACCAACTAGAGGGCAGTGGGCGTCGCTCCAAATGCTGTGACGTGAGGGCTCTCAATGCTACACATTGGGGAGGAGGAGGGGCATGGGGTGGGGGCGGGGGCTGACGGACAGATCGGTGAACCAATGGGATCTCGCGGAGATTTTGAACCCGCCCCTCTATGCCAGATATGAGACACGCTAGGGCAGCCTACTCTGGCAGTGAATGAGTTAACTCATTTTAGTTGGGGCCGCTCTATACCTCCTGACTCACTGCCGCAATCTGACAGCCTACTGTACAGGCTTAAAGGTGTAGTGAAATGAAAATTATGTTTTTCACACTTTTAGAGCATATCCGTGGTCACCATATGGGCATACCTAACAATAGATGCCAAAAAAAATGAAAAAAAAACATTTTTGTGTATTTTTTACATCTAAAGTCCCTAAAAAGCCAATCTTAATTACTTCCTGTAAACGAAAACGTGCTGCGTGATGACATAACGCAGCCTTCACGAAAATAAATGAATCTTGATCAAATGCACCTGTTTGATTCCCATAGCTGCACGTTCTTCAAACACAGCTGATTTTAATTACAGAGATACTCCGTTTTGAATCTCATTGAAGATGAGTGTATTACTCATTTTAAACTTCATCTGCACACTAAAATATGTATCTGAAAACATTATAGGTTAGAAATAAGCCAGGTAGTAGCAAACGTGCTTCACTGGCCGTCTCTCTCTCACTTGTAAACAAACACTAGCCGTGTTGCACACGGCTGAAGTGATTGAGATCATACGTCCCATAGCCTGAAGGGATGGGACCTTCTGATTGGTTTAGAGTCGTTGAGCCGACGTTTCAGGCTGAACCTTCAAAATAAAATGACCGAAAATGTCACTTCAGTGCGTCTTTAACCACTTAAAAGCCTACTTCATTGTGTGTCAAATAGCACAAAGAGATGATCTACAAGCTCACAACTCAAGGCTATTTTCGCGTTGCGTTCTTCATTTCACAGAATGTTCTATTTCCGATGATAGTTTGCGGCTATACTTGAAACCACAGCTCTCACCCGGATAGAGAGAGAGCTACAGGTGTTCGAGTGCTGTTCAGATAGCGCTCATAAAAGCAAGTGGGGTATGAAAAAAAATAAAGTTAGGCTCTTTTGATATCTAACCCCCCCCCCAAAAAAAAACACTCCACGATCCAACAATCCGCGGTCTTTCACGGGGCGCGGCGGCGGGCTGCCAAAGCAGGGACCTTGTGGGTATTCATGATAACATTTCACTATTCATTTTGATGCCTTAACCCTTTAAGATCTGGAACGCATCTGTGTCATGTTGATTTGAGCTAAAAAAAAAGCATTATTTTACACTTTGGCTATTCAAAAATAGAAGATATACAAGCTCGTAGCGCGGCACCGAGTGCCGCGCTACAAGCTTGTAGATCTGCTACTTTTGAAAAATCATGAAAATGTGCAAATCTTTGAATATATATATATATATATATATTATTTTAAAGCGAACATTTTTTAACTCAAATCTTAGCTTCTGGGGGGTCCCTGGAACAAAATATTTTTGAGATGTGGGGCGGGCGGCCAAATACACATCATTTTGGGGGTCCTTGACATGAAAAAGTTTGAACACCACTGAAATAGAAACATACGTTTTTTTTTGTCCAGAAATTAAGCCGTTGTGATTTAGAAGACATTTTTGTGATTTAGAAGACATTTTGTCGAATCGGTCTCAGGCCTTCATGGGTTAAAAGAATGTTTTCGTCAAACAATGTTATCTCCAGGTGGCAAAAGGGAAGCTGGCGAGCCATGCCACAGGCATATTGTTTCGTATTTTGAAGTGCCATTGCTGTCACGGTAGCTTCCATCGGTGGCCCAGACCAGACAACATTAATTATTGATTCGCAACACAGGTTGGAAGCAAGGGAAAGGCTGAACCAGTTGTGTCGTATGAAAGGTCTGCGAGATGGAAAAGTGGCATATTTTGACATGGGCATTACATAACGGCGAATATGCCTCTGGATGTCGGGGCTGGTGGGTGACTGCAGAAATAGAAAAATGACAGATTTAACATTTCACCAGTGCTGGAGGAAGTGCTCAGATTGTTTGCTGCATAAAAGTAGTAATACCACAGCGTAGGAATACTAGGAATACAAGTAAAAAAGTTCTGTATTCAAAAGAAGTCGCGTGAGCAAAAGTGCAAAAGCATCGGCATCAAAATATACTTAAGAGTATTCATCAGTGGCGTAAAGTAACTAAGTACACGTACTCAAGTATTGTATACTTAAGTGCAATTTTGAGGTATTTTTTTTTACTTGAGTATTTGCACAAATTGTCTATACCTTTACTTCTACTCCACTACATCTCAGAGGGAAATATTGTACTTTTACTCCACTACAATTATTTGAAAACTTTAGTTACTAGTTACTTTTCAGATATAAATGATTATATTATAAAACCTACATTAACCACTTCAGTCCTATTTTATACCTAGGCTATTTGAAAATAGCCAATCTACAGGCTCACAGCGCGTCGCATCGCTTGTTGATTGGTTATTTTCAAAAATGTTAGTACTTTTACTTTTGATACTTTAAGTACATTTTGATACCAATACTTTTGTACTTTTACTCAAGTACATTTTTAATTCCGGACTTTTACTTGAAACAGAGTACTTCTACATTGCAGTTTTGATACTTCTACTTAAGACATTTGAGTACTTTGTCCACCGCTTGTATTCATTATGCAGATCTACAATCTACGACCGTGGTGGGTGGTGAGCTTGTAGATCGGCTATTTTCGAAAAAGCGTAGGCGATGCATAGAACAGGGTTTCATTGTGTGATGCATGTTTTGTAACAATAATCTAAATCTGCAAAGCGACTAGTAAATACGGCTTTCAAATAACTGCAGTGGAGAGAAACGTACAACATTCGCCTCTGGAGTACGAGTGTAAACAGTTTTTTGAAAAAACGTATGTTATATCAGTGGTTCTCATACTTTTTCATGTCAAGGACCACCCACAATTATATGTATGTGGACGCGGACCCCCATCTCAAAATATGTTGTTCCAGGGACTTCAAAAAAATAAAAATAAAAAAATAAATAAAGAATATATAAATAAAGAATATATATATATATATATATATATATATATATATATATATATATATATATATATATATATATATATATATATATATATATATATATATATATATATATATATATATATATATATATATATATATATATATATATATATATATATTCAAAGATGTGCACACATTTTCCACGATTTAAAAAAAATAGCAGATCTCCAAGCTTGGAGATCTGCTATTTTTGAATAGCCAAATAAATCTAAAAATGCGTTCCCGGTCTTAAAGGGTTAATCTGTGTGAAAAAAAACATGAAAAGTTGAAAAATGGAGATAAGGTTTCTGCCCGACAACATAACAAGAGTACATGGCTTACACAGAGAGCATTGAGTGTAAGGCTGCAATACACCTTCAAGGCTGACTAGTCTAGATACAGTATTGTGTAACTTCAGTCTTGCACTTATTGACATTGCATGTCCTCACCATTTTCTTTACTGTACACTGCTGCACTTCTATACTTAAACGGAAAAGTATCAATACTGAAATATTCTATTACAAAAAGTCTGGAATTCAAAATTGGCTTGAGTAAAAGTACAAAAGTATTGGCATCAAAATGTACTTAAAGTACCAAAAGTAAAAGTGCTCATTTGGCGCGATGTCCTATTTCAATTTTCAAATGTATACAAATCTTTGGAAAATAGCAGATCTGCAAGCTCACAATATCTGCTATTTTCCTAAGATTTCAAATCAAATAATTGTAGTGGGTTAAAAGTACAACATCGTCCTCTGAGATGTAGTGGAGTAGAAGCAAAAGTACTGAAAATTGGAAATACTCCAGTAAAGTAAAAGTACCTCAAAATTGTACTTAAGTACAGTACTTGAGTAAATGTACTTAATTTACACCACTGGTCCTCATAATTGCCTTTACTGGACACTGCTGCGCTTCTATAGTGCTTTTTATCCAGAGACCTTTACCAAGTTAGCGACACACACACACACACACACACACACACACACACACACACACACACACACACACACACACACACACACACACACACACACACACACACACACACACACACACACACACACACACACACACACACACACACACACACACACACACACACAGAGGAAGCGGCCATGCAAAGAACCACTCTCGTCCCAGACCAGTTAGAGTTCTATTGTCTTGCTCAAGGACACTCTGACACTCTCTAAAGCAGGGGTGATGCAACTTTGATGATGGCGAGGGCCACTATATGTCCACACTCACTCCAGAAGGCCACATTGCATAATACTGTCACATTGCACATTACCGTCGGGCAGACACCCCTTATCTCCGTATTTTAACTTTTTTTTCCGTAAATTAATGCCGTACTCTATTCACACAAAAAAAAAACAGGATTCCAATTCAAAAGTAGCCGATCTACAAGCTCAAGACGCGTTTTGAGCTTGTAGATCGGCTACTTTTGCTATTTTTGAATTGGAATCCTGATATATCTTTTTTTGCTATTTTTGAATTGGAATCCTGATATATCTTTTTTTTGCTATTTTTGAATTGGAATCCGGAAATTCAAAATAATAATAATAATTTGATTTCAAATGCATTTAGTTATACTTATGTTCTAAGTGTATTTTTATGAACTTAAATACAAATACATTGGACACAAAACAGACAATAGAATTGTAATACTAGTCATTAAGCTACTAATATAGACAGTAATTAAAGCGGGTCATGTTTGCATGTTTGGAATTGTAAACAGCTGAAATCTATCTAATATATCAGGTATTCTGATATTAACCTGCGGGCCGCATTAACGGGCCGCCAGTTGCCCATGTATGCTCTAAAAGCTGCAGCAACGGAAGGACTTGCCGACCCGAAGAATGTTTCAAAGAGGACGAGCAACTGCCCGAGAATGACGTCATCGTGTAGATCGCCTAAATCTAGCTGAACAAACACTAGATGTCGGAACGTGGAAGAAGGTAGTGCATGGGGCTTTAGGCTTTTGTTGTCTTATACTTAAAGGAGTAGTTCCACAAATGACTTATTTTCTATCAATTACGGTTAGTAACTTAGTACATTTACTCAAGTGGCGTACTCAAGTACAATTTTGAGGTGCTTTTACTTTACTGGAGGCAAATCTTGTACTTTTGCTAAACTATGGTTATTTGAAAACTTTAGTTACTAATTACTTTTCAGATATAAATTATGATATTTTGAAACATACATTAACAACTTAAGCCCTATTTTATACCTGGGCTATTTGAAAATGCTATTTTCAAACATTTTAGTACTTTTACTTTTGGTACTTTCGGTACATTTTCATGACAATACTTTTGTACTTTTACTCAAGTAAATTTAGAATTCTGGACATGTACTACTAACAGAGTATTTCTATATTGCAATATTGGTTCTTTTACTTAAGTAAAGAATTTGAGTACTTTTTCCACCACTGATTACACACCCCATGAAGCATTGAATTCATGGAGAGTTTTTCGTTTTTATCCCATTGCTAAGCCAATAATCTGATGACCGGCAGAGACTCCGGTAGGAGACTGAAAGAGTCTCATTTAAGGCTCCTACCGGATACATTAGCATCTTTCCGCCAGCAATCAAATTATTGGCTTAGGAATGGGACAAAAACAAAAAGATCTCCATGAATTCAAGGCTTCATGGGGTGTGTAATTGATAGAAAACATTTTTTTTTGTGTGAACTACTCCTTTAAGGACACTTTGACACTATAATAGAAGCCAAATAAACTGCTCCCAGCGTCTGAGTCACTTCCGCCGTGAACGTAGGTTTCAGTGATTGGTCAGTAATGAAGAGGGTGTTAAGAGTGAATTTGTGTATCTTTTTTATTTTTTGTATTTATGTTGTTCATTTTGTTCATAGCGTTTACGTTGTTTATTTTTACATATTTATTCATATTTAAATATCTCTGCTGTCCGGCAGAAACCAGCTAACTCAGGAAATGACAAAAACAAAACAAAACAAAAAGTGGATTTAGGAGGTTTTTGTTCATCATTGATAAGAACAGCTGAATGGACCTCCAGGCTCACAATGAGGTTGGAGGTCAAAAGGGGTGGAGCCTGGAGTCAGCAAAACCAGCTAACTCCACCCCCTTCGATGGAGTTAGCTGGTTTTGTCAGAAGCGCTTTTTGGTACTTTTCATTGATTCAATATTTTTTTAACCCATTGAGACCTGAAGCCGATTCTACATGTCTCCTAAATCTCAACAGTTTTCTGAAAAACGTATGTTTCTATATCAGTGGTGCTCAATCTTTTTCATGTCAAGGCCCCCCAAAATTATATGTATTTGGCCGCGGACCCCCATCAGAATATGTTGTTCCAGGGACCCCCCAGAAGCAAAGATTTGAGTTAAAAATGTTTGCTTTAAAAAATATATATATTCAAAGATTTGCACACATTTTCACGAATTTTCAAAAATAGCAGATATACAAGCTCGTAGCGCGGCACTCGGTGCCGCGCTTGTATATCTGCTATTTTTGAATAGCCAAAGTGTAAAATAATGCTTTTTAGCTCAAATCTAAAAATGACACAGTTCCAGGTCTCAATGGGTTAATCAACACACAGGTGTAAAGGGTGTTCAATGGCACTGATGTATGGAAACAAATGCAAAAGCGGAAACATTTAGTTACCTGGTTTCTGCCGGACAGCAACGATATGTATTTATATTTACATATTTATTTATTTTTATCTATTTATTTATTTATCATTCATTTCAATGAAACAATTGCCAGTCAGTTTGAAGGGAACCAGTCACTGGGAGGATGTCTGATGATGCTATCGCGGTCCCAGGAGAAAGGATCATTTATGACAGCACCCATATATTGACGGAGGAAATTCCCCCTTCAAACCAGCTTATATGGCAGGGAGTGGGAAAGGCCTGAGGGGCCACGCTGCAACTAGAGGGATATACTGGACAGAAAAGGGCTCCGCTGAAGACGTCTAGCGACACAACAACATGCTTAGTGAGAGAGACCCCTCTCTCGGAGCTGCACACCCTTAACCCATTAACCCATTAAGACCTGAGGCCGCTTCTAAACATTTTCAAAATCAAAAAAAAAATCGGAAACAAATATTTAAAAAAAACAAATTCACGATTTTTCAAAAATAGCAGATCTACAAGCTCATAGCGCGGCACTCGGTGCCGCGCTATGAGCTTGTATATCTGCTATTTTTGGATAGCCATAGACATCTAAAGTGACACAGATCACTGCAAAAAAAACAAGGTTTCCGGCTATGAAAACCGATGAATATGAGATGTAAACTCAGAGAATTTACAAGAATTTACAAGAGTTTTCCACTCGGAAAACTCAAAGTTTTGTAGGTCGGTAAACTCCTGTATGGTACCAAATTAAGTATGCGTGACCCCCTGCTGGGGTTGCTGCCAGAAAATCACACCTTCAGCCCTGACCTAGATTTCCACAATTTGGTAGGGGGGAGATCCCCCCTCCCTATCTCGAGTAATGCTACTGAGCATGTGCAATAAGCCACGTATGATTGGCTGTGACGTAGGTGGGCATCCCGCCCTCATTTTGGGGGTCACATTGTGTGGGGGGGGGGGGGGGGGGGGGGGCTCACAAGGTGACCCCCCCTCCTAGGGATCTTGGGGGGGGGGGGGGGTGCCCAGGTATCAATGGGACCTGAGGCCAATTCTACAAAATGTCTTCCAAATCCAAACAGTTTTCTGAAAACCGTTGCTACAGTACATCAGTGGTTCTTTTTGGCTGCGGACCCCCCCCCCCCACCCCATCTCAAAATATGTTGTGCCAGGGACCCCCAGAAGCAAAGATTTGTGTTAAAATGTTTGCTTTAAAAACAAATATTCAAAGATGTGCACACATTTGCACAAATAGCTGCTCTACAAGCTCATAGCGCGTCACTTTGTGGTGCGCTATGAGCTTGTTTATCTGCTATTTTTGAAGAATCGCCACGCGCGCGCGCGCGCGCACACACACACACACACACACACACACACACACACACACACACACACACACACACACACACACACACACACACACACACACACACACACACACACACACACACACACACACACACACACACACACACACACACACACACACACACACACACACACACACACACACACACACGCTACGTCAGCATGGGCCACTGGCATAGCGGTCCAAGCACCTAGGCTCAATGTAGCCTGACAGCATGTTGTGGGTTCGACTCCCGTCCCCAACGGCCTTTGCTGCGCGTCACTCTCCATTTCCTGTGAGCTTATCAATAAAGGCATAAAAAGCACAGCAAAAAAATAAAAAATGATTTATATATTTTTAATTGGAAATACTTAAGTTACTCAAAAGTGTACCGCTTCCCAGAAACTGCAAATATCTGGATCACTGGCACTCTTTGATAAGGCACTGTGTACATTACAACAGAACAACGTCATTAGCCCAACCCAACGCTAGCGTAAATTTGAGACATCAATTACCAGCGACGTGGCGCTGATGATAGCCTGATGAATAATGAATTTAATTTGGTGTACGTTTTTTTTTTGGGGGGGGGGGGGGGATTTGGGGGGTATAGCGTTTGTCCTTTACACAACTCTGAGGCGAAGTGGACCCAAGTGGCACATTTCATGACTTATGATGGCGGTGGTATGGCTTGGCGCTTTTGCAAATTGCAAATGCTTAACCCATTAAGACCGGGAACGCATCTGTGTCACTTTAAGATTGCTTTGGCTATTCAAAAATAGCAGATCTACAAGCTCGTAGCGCGGCACCGAGTGCCGCGCTACGAGCTTGTGGATCTGCTATTTAAAAAAAAAAAAAAAATTGCAAATCTTTGAAAAAATATTTTGAGATGGGGGTCCACGGCCAAATACATATCATTGTGGGGGTCCTTTGACATAAGAAAGGTTTGGGAACGGGGAAAGAGGATAAGTCCACACACTGTTTTAGCTCGCAGTAGAACATTTTTATTTAATAGTTTCGCAACGTTTCGACCGCAAATGGTCTTCATCAGGTCTTGTGGCCACTGATATTATAGCAACATACGTTTTTTTTAAATTTTATTTTAGGATTTAGAAGACATTTGTAGAATCCTCCAGAAGCAAAGATTTGAGTTAAAAATGTTCGCTTTAAAAAATATTTATATTCAAAGATTTGCAAAAACTGCAGATCTACACGTTCGTAGAGCAGCACTCGGCGCCGTGCTATGAGCTTGTAGATCTGCTATTTTTGAAGAGCCGAAGAAATCTAAAAATGACAGGGATGCGTTCCCGGTCTGAATGGGTTAATGTCAGTATGCGCGGGGCCGTGTCTGTATTGATTAAAAATCTGCTCCATTTTTCTCTCATAAAAGTTTTGACAGCTCAGACACTTGATGATGGGTGTTAAAAAAATAAAGAAAAGGCAATCACTATACATACACTACTGGGGATGGGCATGAAAGATCCACTAGTCGATGAGACACAATTTATACCTAGGCTATTTGGAAATAGCAGATCTGCAAGCTCACAACGTGTCGCGATGTGACACGTTGTGAGCTTGTAGATCTGCTATTTTCAAACATTTTAGTACTTTTACTTTTGGTAATTTAAGCATATTTTGAAGCCAATACTTTTCTACTTTTACTCAAGTAACATTTTGAACACAGGCCTTTTACTTGTAACAGAGTATTTGTGGTATTGCTACCTTTACTTAAGTAAAAAATATCCGAGTACTTCTTCCACCACTGCTGGCCAGCCCAGCCATGTGACCTGCCTTCGTGCGGGGGTCACTAAACGGCTATACGGTATTTGAATAAACAAAAACACAGCGATCCTCTCGTTTGACTGCGTCGGCCTCGCCGGTCTTTGGGTCCACTTAACAATTCCACAGCCGAGCGTGTGTTAAGTGTTTCAAGTGCTTTAGGGGAAATTGGTGGAAGGGGCACGTTATTCCACATGAGGCCGTCTTCAAGTGTGTCCGAGAGTCATCTGTAACCGGAGACATTCATCACAGAGCCCTGAGATAATAGCACTTTAAGCGTTGCTATGAAGAGCAGGCAAAGTTTGCCATACATTTCCAGTGCTTTAACCCATTAAGACCTGGAACTGTGTCATTTTTAGATTTGAGCTAAAAAAGCATTATTTTACACTTTGGGCTATTCAAAAATAGCAGATATACAAGCTCGTAGCGCGGCACCGAGTGTCGCGCTACGAGCTTGTAGATCTGCTATTTTTGAAAAATCGTGAAAATGTGTGCAAATCTTTGAATATATATTTTTTTAAAGCAAACATTTTTAACTCAAATCTTTGCTTCTGGGGGATCTCTGGCACAAAATATTTTGATGGGGGTCCGCGGCCAAATACATATAATTTTGGGGGTCCTTGACATGAAAAAGATTGAGCACCACTGATATAGAAACATAGGTTTTTCAGAAAACTGTTGGGATTTAGGAGACATGTAGAATCTACTTCAGGTCTCAATGGGTTAATATGCCCATAACAAAAACAATACATATCTACTATTTCTAAAGATTTTTTGTTCAGTAATGAAAGTTGCAAAATACTATTGAACAATACACATCTAATTAATCAATTATGTGCAATAATTGATTAATTAGACATCAAATCAAAACAGATTTGACAGAGATATTTAATTATTTAATATGAATAATTAAAAAAAATATGACATCATAGTCATGAATCCATGACTATGATGTTACACATTAACTATGATATTTGCATCTTTGATTTCTGCCTCTGAAAACGAAAGCCAAAACAATGCATTATGCCTCTTTAGCTCATACGTTAAACGTCACAGCTTGTGCAGCGGAAAAGACATAATATGACAAATAACGTCGAAGGAGAGTCGAAAGTAAACGGGTTTGGTCCGGGCATTGAGTCCTATAGGCTATATACACGATATCTCTGTGACGGTGTGGCTTCAACATGAATCACCGCAAATTCCCTTTGAATCCATTAGCCGTTCCATAACAACTATAAATAGAGAGTTGATCAATCAATGGAGGACACTCGGGGGAGTGCAAAGCGGAGAGGGGGCGGGGCTCGCAGAGCTATATGGTGATGGCGGGGGGGGGGGGGGGGGGGTGTCTTGTTCCCGCGGAGCGCCGTGCCCTTGTCCCCCTTCGCCAACCCGTTAAGTCTCAATGATATTCTCATGGATTTCTCCGTTATAACTGATAGGCTTTCAATAGACCTTGGAATGGAACATTTAAGCCTGTTGTATAGGCAGCTGTGCGCCAGGTGTCGCGCGGCCAAACACGGCAAAGAACTGCCAGCTCCAAGGGGCCATCGTCACTGCAGCACACACTGAGTGTATTACACACAATGCGATGCGACGCGTTGTGAGCTTGTAGATCTGCTATTTTCAAATAGCCGTATAAAATAGGGCTAAAGTGAATAATGTATGTTTCATAATGTGATCATTTATTGTCTGCAAAGTAACTAGTAACTAAAGTTTTCAAATAATGCCTCTTAGATGTAGTGGAGTAGAAGTAAAAGTATTGGAAATTGGAAATACTCAAGTAAAGCACAAATACCTCAAAATTGTACTTAAGTACAGTACTTAAGTAAATGTACTAAATGACTTTCCACTTACCACTGTATATATAAAAAATATATATATAAAAATGTCTAATTATTCCTGACAGAGGTCAACCGTACAGGGGAGGCTCTCTGCAGATCTCCCTCTCTCTCTCTAGGAGCGAGAGAGCCTGAATCCATTGGAATCGGCGTGCGGCCGACGGGATTTGACACAGCTCAGCGAGCGTGATGCCTTCCCCCTGAGCAGAGATAGTGACCCCCCCCCCCCAGCCCCCTCTGTGCCTCTCCGGCATTCAGGAGGTGTTCGCGAGGCCCCGACGCAGGCCGGACAGGTCCATCGGCACGCAATCACACATCGGCACGGACATTCCAACATCCAACAGGCTCTATGCACAGCAGCCATTATTAGAAATAAACTGGGCCTCGTCTTACTTCCTTCACAGGTGTTACCAGTGATACTAATGAAGGCCCTGTTCCATTCTGGTCAAATAGAGTCACAGGGTGCTGATATTATGCATGTTGGCTCACTGTGAAACACTCTCAGGGTTCCTTGAGGGGGTTCCAAATGGCCCCTTATGGGTGTGTAACTCTGAGAGTGTACAAATGGAACCAAGGTTCCATTTGTACACTCTCAGAGTTATGGAGGTCCTTGAAATTAAGTTTTGAGAACCACTTGCTACACTAAATGGAACGGAGCCTTCATTAGTAACATTGGTAAAACCTGTGCACGCCCAATTTCTATCCAATATGGCTGCTGTGCATAGAGCCTATTGCATTTCCCGCCACGGCGGTACAGAGAGAGAGAGTGAGAGATACCCCGCAGTTGCATATATGGGTGTAAAGTAACCAATACTTTTGTACTTTTACTCGAGTGAATTTTGAATTCCGGACTTTGACTTGTAACAGAGTGCTTCTACATTGCAGTATTGATATATTTGTTTGTAATCAATGTGAGTACTTTTTCCACCCACCACAGTTGCAGATCTGCTATTATTGGCAAAGAGAATTTGTGTTGATGGAGAAAAAAAATCAGTCCAAGTGCAGCAGAGCTTACTAAGTTTACTACGTCTAGAGCATGTCTTCAACGTTTTTTTGTTCAGGCCAAGGATCCCTTAGCTGAGAGAGAAATTAAGCGGGGACCCCCACTACATATTGTATACGATTGTGTTGCAGAATTTTGGAATTTTCAGTTAAAACTGTTTATACACATTGAAGGACCATGACAAAGACTTTTAATGTGTTGTAAAACTGAATGTCATAATAAACCTTTAACCACCCTCAATACTTAGTCAACTTGACCTTTCACTCTGTACTTGATCTTGTTTTCCCCTCTACACCACACCTCTTCACTGCAAATAGCCGATCTACAAAGCCACAACGCCTCGCAGCGTGATGCGTTATTGTAGATCTGCTATTTTCGGCTAATGTTTCCCCCAGAATAGAGATGATGGGGTTAAAGTGGTAAAACAAAAAAAAGAAAGAAAAAAGCATATCACACAAAGATTTGAGATACAAATGTTCGCTTTCAAAATGTATATATTCAAAGATTTGTACACATTCAGGATTTTTCAAAAATAGCAGATCTACAAGCTCGTAGCGCGGCACCGAGTGCCGCGCCACGAGCTTGTAGATCTGCTATTGAAAATGTGTGCAAATCTTTGAATATATATTGTTTTAAAGCAAACATTTTTAACTCAAATCTTTGCCTCTGGGGGTTCCTGGAACAAAATATTTTGAAATGGAAGTCAGCGACCAAATACATTTAAGTTTGAGGGTCCTTGACATGAAAATGATTGAGCACCACTGATATAGAAACATTACGTTTTTCAGAATACTGTTGGGATTTAGGAGACATTTTGTAGAATCGTCTTCAGGTCTTAATGGGTTAAGTGCTTAAAAATAAAGAAACTGCTACTCAGAGCGAGGGCTGCCGGATCGTTTTTGGCGGAGCGTGACGATCTATTTGTTTGCAAATGATGTGGATCTTTCAGTCAAAGCATCAGTCCTATTCTTGGAAGGTTTTTTTTCCACGCTGGTCAGCATTATCAGAGCCAGACCGACCGTATCCATTTCACCCCAAACGCCACTGTCTTTCAAATACCAACAGTTTCCTATATAGACCGGGGAAATGAAGCTTATTTATTTATTTATTTGTTTTTCTTCTTTCTCCTCTTTCTGTCACAGTATTATGAATTATATTGTGTTTGTGGGGGGGGGGGGGGGGTTTGGGCTGGAAGTGATGGCTGTCTCTTTGTCTGCGTTTCAGCAATGGTTTTGCCCGCGCTCAGGCAATCTCTCTTGCGTTCGGCTGGCGGCCTGCCGTGGAGGACAGTAAACGCATCACATTTACTTGAGTACTGCATAAGTACATTCTTTGGTGTACAGTATCTTTACTTGAGTGTTTGTATTTTTTGGATACTTTGGATGACTTCCACTCCACTACATTTCAAAGACCAATACTGCACTTTTGACTCGACCACATTTCTAGGAAGTGAAAAAAAACATTACATTATTAATTAATCACTCAACGCTGCACTGTGAAACTTTCCCTTTTCTACCCCCGAATTTGAACCTGGGTCTCTTGCCGCAAGTGCTGACGTTTTTTTTTTTTGCTTTGGGGAGGAATTGAATATTGCCTCAAACCAGAAACGGGTCAAAGGTCGTGTCCAACCTAGACACATGGATCTAAATGTCTCCATAGAAAAGCAGGGAGACCAAATACAACCACCCCCAATTGTAGAAGTTATATTGTATCTACAAACTGTACCATACATTGGACACAATATAATATTGCACGCACGCACACGCACACACACACACACACACACACACACACACACACACACACACACACACACACACACACACACACTCTACATTACAGTCATTTAGCAGACGCTTGTATCCAAAGCGACTTACAATAAGTGCATTCAACAAAGGTAGGCAAGGAAACTACTAATCACCAGGAGTCAGTGCATTCTCTTCTCAAACAAGCGACTAAGGGTATACCTAGCGCTAAGGTAAAAGTGCAATATATCAGCTACCTACTTTCATAAACAGATGAGACAGAATAGGAAAATCAAATGAGCAAGAGCTAAAACAAATACGTGTATCAAACACACACACACACACACACACACACACACACACACACACACACACACACACACACACACACACACACACACACACACACACACACACACACACACACACACACACACACACACACACACACAGTAGCGAGTAGGCTATATCTATACTTGGACTCAAGTTGTAAGACTACTTTGTCCTCCACCACCGGGGGCAAATACCCACGGCACCAACGGCAAGCGGGGGGCTTGCTTGGCAGCGGTGGGCTGGGGTATAGGTATAGGTGGATGGGCTGGTGGATGTGTGGGTATAGGTGGATGGTTGGGGGAGGGGTTTCAGGGTCAGGACAAGACGGCGCTGTCGAAACCCTGAGAGCCATCCTTCACGTCTGACTGTAGTGGTTAACCCATTAAGACCGGGAACGCAGCTGCAGTGCAACCACTTCAACTGTTATTTTATACATTGGGGCTATTCAAAAAAATGTTTAAAAAAAAGCAGATATACAAGCTTGTTTAGATCTGCTATTTTTGGAAAAAAACATGAAAATGGGTGGATCCCTTGCGAGTGCCGCGCTATGAGCTTGTAGATATGCTATTTTCATGATACCAATCATGAACATTTGTGCAAATGCGGCCAAATACGTGAAGTTTGAGAACCACTGATTACAGCAGCACAAGTTTTTTTTTTGCAAAAAAATGTTAGGATTTAGAATCCTCCAGAAGCAAAGATTTGAGTTACGAAATGTTCGCTTTAAAAAAAAAAAAAATGTTTAAAGCGATGACCTTGTAGATTTTTGAATAGCAAAAAAAAAAAAAAAAAATTACACGGACGCATTTCCCGGTCTAAACGTGTTAAAGGGCACCCGGGCTCTTAAAGAAACCATTAGCATTTAGATTTGAGAGCCCCCCCTCCTCTCCTCCCCTCCCCTGCGCAGGGGAGTAGCGGCCACGCGGGCAGCAGCGGCAAGACTACGTCACGTCACACCCACACACACACACACACACACACACACACCTCAGACTTTTTTCATCCCCTCGAGTGTGTGAAGCCCCTCCAGTGTCTCCCGCGCGCCCCCCCCCCCCCCCCCCCCCCTCCTGATCAATCCCTCAATAAGACCTAAATTGCTTTAGATGTTCCTGCCTTGGCGGAGAAAGAGAGAGAGAGAGAGAGAGAGAGAGAGAGAGAGAGAGAGAGAGAGAGAGAGAGGCGGGACGCACACCCGCACTGATTCTCTCTCCTCCGATCGATCGCAGATGGCATCATGGCTCATCAGCGATGAAGTGTTTTTAACCCGTTTGGACCTGGGGAACGCATATCCGCGTAACCACCTTAACCGTTAATGTGTTATACTTTGGGGCTATTAAAAAAAAACAGCAGATCTACAAGCTCCTGTTTTTTTTATTGTTTTAATCGCTTGCTTCTGGGGGAATTCTACAAATGTCTTCTAAATCCTAGCAGGGTTTTTTTTACGTATGTTGCTATAATCAGTGTTTTTTAAACTTTGTCACGTCGATGACCCCCAAAATGATATTTATTTGGCCGCGGACCCCCATCTCAACATATTTTGTTCCAAGAACCCCCCAGAAGCAAAGATTTGAGTTAAAGTGTATATTAAGATCAAAGATTTGCACACATTTTCACAATTTCTTTTTTTTTTCTCCAAAAACAGCAGATCTACAAGCTTATAGCGATATAGTAGATCTGTTGTTTTTGAAAAGGCAAAGGAATCTAAAACGACACAGACGCGCTTGCCCGGTCTGAATGGGTTAATGGAGGTCAGGCCACGGGAAGATCTAATTCATTTTAATTTGTAACATTGCGGTATGACAAAATTCTAATCAGGCCCTGTATCAGATACCAAGGCCTCCAGGGCTAATGCTCTCTCTCTCTCTCTCTCTCCTCTATACCTCTCTCTCCCCCCCCCCCATTTTTGGCTCTGATTTGCATTCACATCCATGCACACAGAACGGGCCGCGGGGCACACAGAAGCCACGAAGGTATCCGTTAGACACAGCAGCCAACTTCACCTCCGAGCTAATTTAAAAAAAAAAATGCTTTAACACAGAGCGCGGCTTCTCCCGAACGCACGGCCGGCGTCTCGTTCGCAGTGGTGGACAAAAAGTACTCAAAATGTTTCACTTAAAAGTATCAATGCTGCAACGTAGAAGTACTCCGTTGTGAGTAAACGTCCGGAATTCAAAATGTGCTCGAGTAAAAGCACAAAAGTATTAGGTATCAAAATGGACTTAAAGTACCCGAAGTAAAAGTACTAAAATGTTTGAAAATAGCAGATCTACAAGCTGACAACGCGTCGCGATGCGACGCGTTGTGAGCTTGTAGATCGGCTATTTTCAAATAGCTTATGTATAAAGTGAGGCTAAAGTGGTTAATATATGTTTTATAATGTAATGATTTATATCTGCAAAGTAACTAGTACCTTAAGTTTTTAAATAATTGTAGTGGAGTAAAAGAACAATATTTGCCTCTGAGATGTAATGGGGTAAAAGCGTAAAAGCTTAGACAATCGGAAGTACTCCAGTAAAGTGAAAGTACCCCAAAATTTGACTTAACTACGGTACTCGAGTAAATGTACTCGGCTACTTTACACCACTGCTCGTTCAGAATGACTTCCGTCCCCCCCCCCCCCGCCCACCTTCCACCTGTTTCACCTCATTAACCGATGATTGAAAAGACGACAAATATGACGGCCGGCGATTTATTGCCTTAATTAATTCACTCTCCCCTGTTGGGGGGGGGGGGGGGAGAGAGAGAGAGAGAGAGAGAGAGAGAGAGAGAGAGAGAGAGAGAGAGAGAGAGAGAGAGAGAGGGGGGAAATGGGGGGGGGGGGGGGGGGGGGTGGCGCGGCTGGGTATAACGCCTGATTTATACATATAGCCCGGCGTGGCCGGAAATAGCCGATCTACAAGCTCTTTTACTCCACTTCAATTATTTGAACACTTTAGTTACTAGTTACTTTGCCGATATAAATTATTACTTTATAAAACATACATTAATCACTTTAGCCCTATGTTATACATAGGCTATTTGAAAATAGCATTTCTACAAGCTCACAATGTGTCGCATTGCGACACATTGTGAGCTTGAAGATCGGCTATTTTCAAATGCCTGAAATGTATATACAGCTGAAGTTGTTAATGCAAGTTTTGTAATAATAATCAACATAAAATTCAAATTAAATAGTAACTAAAGTTTTCAAATAATTGTAGTGGAGTAAAAGTATACAATATTTGCCTCTGAGATGTAACGGAGTGTAAGTAAAAGCATTGGAAATTGGAAATACTCCAGTAAAGTAAAAACACCTCAAAATTTAACTTAAGTGCAGTACTTAGGCAAATGTACTTAGTTACTTGCCACCACTGTGCAAGTGCATGTAGATCTGCTATTTTTGGCCTATGTTCCCCCCAGAATATAGATGCTGGGGTTCAATAGTTAATTATCATCCCTGTTTTTGTCTTTGATCGTCAGAGAAACGAACTAAAAAACAACAACAACAAAAAACACCCAATCTCTCTCCCTCTCTCTCTCCAGTATCCCTCCCTCTCTCCCTCTCTCTCTCCAGTCTCCCTCCCTCTCTCTCTCTCCCTCCCTCTCTCTCCATCTCTCTATAACCTCAATCTGAACTCCACACTTTCTTCTGCATTTCTGGAGGAAGGGAGGGGGGGTCCACTCCGCATTAGAACCATGTTGCGCCACAGAACCACGTTCATAGAGAAATGTTTATGCACATCTATTATAGCGGGTCAGGACAAGGTAATAAAGTGACAGCGCAAAGAAGAAAAAAAGTCCGGACAACAGCTTGAGGCTCTGAAAACAGTGTTAACAGTGCAAAATGCACAGTCACACAAACACACCGCCAAAGCACTGTCAGTGGTGGGTACTCTACTCAACCTTAGTACTTCAGTTAAACCATAGATACTCCGTCTAGTCAAATATTTACGCAACTACAAGGGAAAGTTGCTCTGTCAAATTTGTACTTAGTAGTTAAAGTACTGGAGAATCTGCTTTTAAAAATACTTAAAAGAGCACCATTTTCAAACTTATCTTCATTTATTACACGGCTTGGTTGAATGCTTGATTCTGATTGGTCAATCATCGGTCATTATTTATTGATAATGACCGATGAGCTCTATAAAAGATGGCTGACTAATCTCAGACTCAGGGCACCTGCTCATGTCAACCTGCGCTGCTTGGTTTTATGCTGTAATCCAACATGACAGCCATGTAAACAAACAAACGATGTCATTTACTGTACACGTAAACGTTGCTCTCAAGAATGTTTTTGAAAACATTTGAAGTAAGAAATAGACGATGCAATAACCGAAAAACGATTCAAGGTGATCCTCTACACTTCCTTGTTTATCGTGGCACACCAACTGAAGAATACCAAAACAGTAGCCCCGGGGCAAATCCGGTGGCATTATAGGCACACCTGGCGGTATATATAATGGGGGCGAGTGTGTTTTGGGGCGAGTCTCCCGGTTACCTTATGGACTAGGCTGCTGTCATTTGTTTTCCAAGGCGAACTTCTCCATCCAGCCCAATACTTATGGAATACTTTCATTGCCGTAAGCAAGGGAATACTTTGTTTTGTTGTTACATTTGAGTCAGTATATTTATTTATTTATTTATTAAGTAGCCGTGTAATATGCGGGATAATGTACGGGGAGGTGGTCATTATTAAAAATTTAAGCCCTTCAGGGAGATTATGCACCTCCGCGTCGGTGGATAATCTCCCTGTCAATAATATCAATAATAGTACTTTATCTAGTACAGATAAAAGAAAAATACTCAACTAGCAGATCTCAAGTAAACATATCTCACTGTCCGCCCCTGCCCTGATCATTGCACGCCATCCCCCCACGCCGGAGAAACCCCCCCGAAAGCATTGTGTGGGCGTCGCCATGGCAAAGGAGATCCAAAGGTCAAAGGTCACGAGGTCGAGGGGTCCGTACAGACCTTGACGTGGGGGAATAGATGCTCCTCGCCGCATCTGGTGTCCTCTGCCAAGCCTCCCCCTCCCCCATTTTTTTTGCAAGGTTAGCGACTGTCAATATAGCCCTCCGCAGAGGTTAAGGAGACCTATAAGGGAGGTATTATGCAAACGCTGATCTCCCCTTGGATCCCGCCGCCCCGAAGAAGCGCAAATAGGATGTCATAACAGCCTTGTTTCATTCCCCCTCCCCCCCCCCAACCCCACCGGAATAAAATGAATCATAGCGAAGCCGAACCCGCCGAGCCCGGTTGTTTTTTTTCTCTTCTTGCATGACTTAAAGGAATTCATTATGATGTGTCTGTCTAGCGCGCTGACTCACGAGCTGCTTCTGTACATGAACAAGGATCGAGAGGAGAGAGAAAAAAAATACATTTGCAAGGTTAAATTGCGATTTAACTGCATCCCTGTGACTAATACAGCTTTATTGCTCACTTCCATGTTTAAACCGTTAAGACCGGGAATGTGTCATTTTTAGATTTCTATGGCTATTCCCCCAAAAAATAGCAGATCTACAAGCTCATAGCGCGGCACCGAGTGTCGCGCTATGAGCTTGTAGATCTGCTTTTTTTTGTATCTTTAAAATGTGTGCAAAACTTTGAATATTTCTTTTTAAAGCGAACATTTGTAACTCAAATCTTTGCTTCTGGGGGGGTCCCTGGAACAAAATATTTTGAGATGGGGGTCCGCGGCCAAATACGTATCTAAAAATGTTTTCTAAATCCTAACAGTATGTTGCTATATCAGTGGTGCTCCGACTTTTCCATGTCAAGGACCTCCAAAATTATATGTATTTGGCCGCGGACCCCCATCTCAAAATATGTCGTCCCAGGGACCCCCGGAAGCACAGCTCGGAGTAAAAAATATTCGCTTTATACATATATTTAAAAAATATCATACATATTCAAAGATTTACAAAAATGTCCACGATTAAAAATAAATAAATAGCAGATCTACAAGCTCGTAGCATGGCACTCAGTGCCGCATGAGCTTGTAGATCTGCTAGTATTTTTTGAATAGCCAAAGAAATCCTAAAATGACACAGACGCGTTCCCGGTCTTAATGGGTTAACTAGAATAAACTATTTATAGATGATTATTTTCCTCCCCAGCCGACTGATTATTTTTTGGTGGAGCTTTATGGTTGCATATCGGCGCTGTCGGTTGTGGGAACCTTGTACTACTATGTTCAGGAAAAGGATCACAAACCCTGAGTTCTAATGGATCCAATGTACTGTAGCTAGTATTTAGTCATAAGGTCTTAACCCTTTAAGACCTGAGGCGATTCTTTAAAAAAAATCTAAATCTCAACAGTTTTTTGGAAAAAAATCTGGAAAATATTTTTTCGAGATTTTTCAAAAACAGCAGATCTACAAGCTCGTAGCGCGGCACTCGGTGCCGCGCTATGAGCTTGTAGATCTGCTATTTTTGAATGGCCCAAAGAAATCTTAAAATGAGACGCAGATGCGTCCCCGGTCTTAATGGTTAATAGTACGTGGTTAAATATTTTTTTAAACTCACAGGTAGACCTGGTGTCCCTATACCAGGGGTCTTCAACGTTTTCAGGCCAAGGACCCCCTAGCTGAGAAAGAGATGAAGCAGGGACCCCCCTCTATATTGTATACAATTGTGTTCCAGATAAACTTTTGCTGCTCTTTTTTCCCTCTACACCTATAACTCTTTGCCAAAAATAGGCGTTGTGAGCTTGTAGATCGGCTATTTTTGGCTAAAATTCTCCTCAGAAAAGGGATGCTAGGGTTCAAGTGGTTAATGTAAAAAAAAAAAAATCATATCACACAAAGATTTGGCGGACCCCCTGTAGTTAACTCTGAGGACCCCCTAGGGGTCCCGGACCCCCTGTTGAAGACCCCTGCCCTATACTAAATAAGCAATCTACATGCAAGCTTACATCGTGATGGGTTGTGATCGCTACAGTCGATCGGCTACTTTAGCTACCGGCCGCTGCTCAATAACTGTCGTACGGCAAGATATAGGAATTCATTTATGAAAAAAAAAACAACGGCAACACAAACAGGTGAAATGTGGAGATTTAACTTTTCTGCCTGACAAACGATAATGCCACTGTAGGCGTTAAGATTCACTAAAAGTTCAAACTGAAAACAACCCCAATAATACTAGGAAGACCTGATAGAGAACACTCATCTAAAAAAAAAGCAGGCCCCCCCCCCCCACACACACACACAGATTCATCTCTAGTCTCTGCTGCCGGGTTGCAGCATTGTTATACTGGAGGTAATAGAGGGGAAACTTTGTGTTTTCTTACTTTCCGTATCTCTCGGATGGAATTATGTGCGATGGTGGAGATCAGAAACCCAAGCCCTCCAAGCGGAGGATCTGGGAGTTCTTGGCAGGCGACGGGGGGGAACGCGACACACATCGTCGGGCAGTAACCTCGAATCTCCATAATTATTTTGACTTTTTAATTGAGTTTTTCGTCAATTAACGCCCCTACTTTGTCGTCGCGAAACGGTAGCGAAAACAGCAGATCTACAAGCTCACAACGCGTTGCGTTGTGAGATCTGCTGTTTTCACTATTTTTAAAAATGTTTAAAAAAAAATACGGTTTTGGACGTACAAGGTTTCCACCAAGACAAGCGACGCATACGCCACGCGCGCCCGCCAGAGGCCCAGCGTGGTTTGCCAGCGCCAAAGTGTTTGTCACTCTCTGCCCACTCCTCTTCAAACTAATACACACAAACAACAACAACAACACACACACACACACATACATACATACATACATACATACATTAACCCCCCCCCCCCCCCCCCCAAGTATTGGCATCAAAATGAACTTAAAGTAACAAAAGTAGGTACTCATTATGCAGAATGTCCCATTTCACACGTTTTCAAATGTATAAAATGTATGAAAAATCTTTTGGAAATAGCCAATCTACAAGCTCACAATGCACAACATTGTGAGCTTGTAGATCGGCTATTTCCAAATGGCCCGAAATGTATATAGGGCTGAAGTGGTTAATGTTTTGTAATAATAATCAAAATCTACAAAGTAACTAGTAACTAAAGTTTTCTAATAATTGTAGTGGAGTAAAAGTACAATATTTGCCTCTGAGATGTAGTGGAGTAGAAGCAAAAGTATTGAAAATTGGAAATACTCCACTAAAGTAAAAAAAAGACCTCAAAATTGAACTTAAGTACAGTACATGAGTAAATGTACTTAGTTACTTTTACACCACTGCCCGTGCGCGCCGGCTCGGAAGCGAGCAAGCGAGCGAGAGAGAGAGCGCGAGCCTACCGGGCCATCAGCAGCGAGAAAAAAAAAAAAAAAAAAAGGCCAGACGTTCAAGGAGAAACGAAATGCCCCCCCCCCCCCCCCCCCCCTCATTGATTGGGCCGTGGCGCTCCGCTCCGGTCCTACCATATACCCCACTGCTAACACCCCCCCCATCCCCCACCCAGCGTGCCGCACACACACACACACACACGCCGCTCCTCCAATCAATAACCCTGTGAGAAGATAAGCAGCCGTCAAGGCCCGCTGACATTGGTTGATGTGCGAGCAGCGCCGAGCGCGTCTGTCCATGACGAGGGGGGATGACCTCCCGCTCGCCCTCACCCGGTCACGCAAGACTCGCCATGAGAGAGAAGTCTCAGGGCCGAGGTCGTCACGGCCGGGGGGCAAAAAAAAAAAAACACACACACACACACACAACAAAAAAAACAGCGCTGCGCGAGGAGGGGACGAGCGCCCACTGATTGGGTGGGTGGGGGGGGGGGGGCGGCTTTTCCTATACAGCATATTTAAGATATAATGTGTAAACAAACATTTCATTAACACAAATGTAACCATACTTGCGGTATTGCATACGTATTGTTGTAGTGGTTCTCAGGGTTGCGGTTAAGCAAAAGTAGCAACGACAGCATATAAAAATACTCAGTTACAGTACAAGTACAAGTGAAAGGCCTGTGTTCAAAATGTTACTTGAGTAAAAGTACAAAAGTCTTAGCATCAAAATATACTACAAGTACCAAAAGTAAAATGCTTGAAAATAGCAGATCTACAAGCTAGATCAGCTATTTTCAATTAGCCTATGTACAGTATACAATAGGGCTAAAGTGGTTAATGTGTGTTTTATAAATTATAATCATTTATATCTGAAAAGTAACTAGTAACTAAAGTTTTCAAATAATTGTAGTCGAGTAAAAGTACAATATTTGCCTCCGAGATGTAGAGGAGTAGAAGTAAAAGTATTGGAAATTGGAAATACTCAAGTACAAAAACCTCAAAAACTTACAGGTAACTAAGGGTGGAAAATGGAACCAAAATGTAAAATGGAACCAGGGTGGAAGATGGAACCAAATGGACCCGTACACGTTCAGAGTTATGGTGGTAAAAAAAAGTTTGTTATGGTGGTAAAAAAAAGTTTGAGAACCGCTGTTATTGCATTGCGTAAAATCCACACACCTGTGTGATATTAAAAAAAAAAAAAAAAAAACGCTTCCGGATACGGTTCTGAATGCGATGGAACCGATTGTGGTTCCTTCAAACGTTGATATGCGGTTCATAAGAACCAGGTTCTTATTGCGTTGGTTCCAACCCAATACGGCTACACCCCGGTGTGTGGGGGCAATCTGTCCCCCCCCCCCCCCCCCCACAACAGGCAGCAAGTGCCGCAAAAGCGCCTCAGGGCTGTTAAGAGAGATCTTATCCCCCCACCCCCTTCCTCCCCCCCCATAATGTAATCCTCGTCTGTTTGATTGTGGCGATACCCGGAGACCGCCGCGTCAACACCACGGCCACGGCTGGCTGGCTGGCGGCAACGCTAATCGGCTAGGTTTTATCTTCTTTTTTTTTTTTGACGAGGCAATTGTTCTGGCGGAGGAGGACACCGAAGAAGACAACGGCGGGGCTAATTGCTGGTGTGGGGGAGGGGGGGGGGGGGGGGGGGGGTTGGTCTGAGGTTAAAACCTTTGGAAGGTTGGGAGAGCAAAGCCAGCCGTTGCATATAATAAATAGGATAAATCACCACGAGAAAGAGAAAAAAAAAAACGGGGTGCAGTCGCGCGGGGGGGGAGGGGGGGTTGTCGTTATCTCTCCCCTCTGTTTGTTTTCAAAAGACGATAATGAAATAAATAAATGAGGGGGGGGTAGGGGTGGCCGGGGGGAAATGAAATGATGCTGCGGGCGGTACGTACGGCGGTATACGGTGTTTTGTGAAATTGTGCTGTCAAATGTTTCTCCGTTCTAATTTCCTGGAGCGCAGATGATGGAGCGTGTGCGCTGACAGCTGAATGAGATAAAAAAAAAAAAACATTCAAAAATAAAATACTTTCCCTCTCGTTTTTTTCTTTCCTCTCTCGTTCTTTACCTCGCAAACATTTTGTTTTGAAACGACGTTCATTTAATATGATAATACAAACGATTATTCGCCCCCAAATGACAACTGACAGACACCCTGCGACCTTTGTTGTCGGTGAAAGATTTCCGGCCGGGGGCCCATTCATTTAAAGGCTCGTCAGACCTGGCAAAACCTCGGATCGCTGTGACACGGGGAAGAGACGCAGAAGGAGAACATCAAAAACGTCAGTGTTAATTTGCCCATTTGTAAGTCAGACAGCGTACAGATGCAACCAAATGGACCATACACTGTCTGAACTCAATTATCTGCCGTTTATTGATTGAAGACTGCGCCGTGATCAATAACAACACGGTTTTAACAAAAAATGTGCGTTCATCAACGAACGCAATGGATTCAACTCAACTGGGGAGTTTATTGTGAAACTTGTGAGGGCGTCATGGGGATCAGTCCACGGCTGTTTTGCGTGTGTGTGTGTGTGTGTGTGTGTGTGTGTGTGTGTGTGTGTGTGTGTGTGTGTGTGTGTGTGTGTGTGTGTGTGTGTGTGTGTGTGCGTGCGCCTGCATGCTTGCGTGCCTGCCTGTGCGCTTGTGTGTTCCTGGCTCTGTGTGTATGTATGTGCGCACCTGCCACTGTGTGTGTGTGTGTGTGTGTGCGTGCGTGCGTATGTGTGTGCGTGTGTGTGATGGGACAGGCCCAGCACAAACTGTCACTTTCCCCCCCTGTTACAGGTGCTCCACACAGGGGGCTTTGGCAGTGCTGACGGATGCCTTCCTCCCAGGGATTTATGGGAAATGACAGCTACCGCTAAATAAAGCCCAGAGTGGCCGGGCCGATGGGGAGACGACAGCCAAACTAAAAGTGTGCGCACACACACACACGCACGCGCGTACTGCACGCACGCAACCACAAAGGCTGACACCTGCTAAAATGTGTTTCCTCCACATCGCCTGGCAATTTAGGCAGAAATGTCCTATTCATACACTTCGGGCCTCACGCCTAAATTATGCTCCCGTCACGCGACGGGTGTCGGACGTTCCAAAATAGCCCGACCTATCGGCTCTATGCACGGCGGCCATATTGGAAAGAAATTGAGCCTGTTCCTTACTTCCTTCACAGGTGTTACTAATGATACTAATGAAGGCTCTGTTCCATTTAGTGTAGCACAGTGGTTTTCAAACCTTTTAATTTCAAGGACCCCCATAACTCTGAGAGTGTACAAATGGAACCAAATGGACCCGTAAGGGTCCATTTGGTTCCATTTTGTACACTCTCAAAGTTACACACCCTAAAGGGGCCATTTGGAACCCCCTCAAGGAACCATGAGGGTCCCTGGACCACACTTTGAGACCCACTGGTGTAGCAGAGTGTTTCCAGTGAGCCAACATGCTCAGTATCAGCACCCTGACTCTGTTTGACCAGAATGGAAACAGAGCCTTCATTAGTGTCATTGGTAACACCTGTGAAGGAAGTAGAGGAAGAGGCCCAATTTCTTTCCAATATGGCTGCAGTGCATAGAGCCTTATTGGCGCTCGCGTGGCACATAGGTAAAGTACCTGCCCCACCAACACCGCGGAGGCTGGGGGTTAGAATCCACTGTTCGGGAGCGAAGCCGGGCGGGGAGGGTGATATTTGTCACTGCACGGGCTGCAGTGACAAATCCTACGGGCTAGGGGGGGGGGGGGGGGGCGGCACCTAGCAGGGAGTGTTGGGCGGGAGGAGTAGGATGAAGGCTCTATGTCTTCATGGTGGGGGCTCCTCACTGGCAGGCGTGTCAGCAGGATACAACAGCAGAGGCAACACACACATGTGGGTGGGGAGGAATTAATTGGCGCAACGACTAAATTGTGGAGAAAAAGGGGTAAAAAGCTAACACATAAATACAGTGGTGTAAAGTGCATTTACTCAAGTGCTGTACTTGAGTACAATTTTGAGGTACTTTTACTTTACTGGAGTATGTCCAATTGTCTATACTTTTACTTCTACTCCACTACTCAGATCTCAGAGTCAATGTTGCACTTTTATTCCACCACAATTATTTGAAAACTTTAGTTACTAGTTACTTTGCAGATATGAATTATATAATAATACTTTTGTACTTTTACTCAAGTCAATTTTGAATTCCAGACTTTTACTTGTAACTGAGCAGGCTACTTCTGCATTGCAGTAGTGATACTTTTACTGAAGTAAAACATTCTAGTACTTTTTCCACTACTGCATAAATACAAAATATACAATAGCCGTCCTACGAGCTCACGACAAAGTGCGTTAGCGCAGCGTTGTGAGCTTGTTGGTCTGCTATTTTGGCAGCATGGGCCAGAGAGTCGTATACGCCAAAAGCATAAACTGGGGTTTGGAGAGCTATACGAGGAGAGGAGAGCCCCTCCCCTCGATCTGCAGCCTGTGTGTTTTTGGTCTAATGGTCTACAAGCTCTTTCTGCCAGCGCCAAAAAAAAAAAAAGAAAGAAAATCACATTTCCTACATGGCTGCCTCTCGATGAATCATTTCACAATCCACTTACTTACCTTTTTTAACCCATTGAGACCGGGAACGCATCCGCGTCATTTTTAAGATTTCTCGGGCTATTCAAAAACAGCAGATCTACAGGCTCATAGCGCGGCACCGAGTGCGCTATGAGCCTGTAGATCTGCTATTTTTACAAAATCGTGAAAATTGTGCAAATCTTTGAATATACATATGTTTTTTTTAAGGGGACATTTTTAACTCAAATCTTTGCTTCTATGGGGGGTGCTTGGAACAACATATTTTGAGATGGGGGTCCGCGGCCAAATAACATACATATAATTGTGGGGGTCCTTGACATGAAAAAGTTTGAGAACCACTGATTATAGCAACGTAAGTTTTTTCAAAAACTGATTTACAAGACATTTTGTAGAATCCTCAGAAGCAAAGATTTGATAATGTTATAAATGTTCACTTATATATATATATTCAAAGATTTGCACACATGGTCACGATTTAAAAAAAATTGCAGATCTACAAGCTCATAGCGCGGCACTCGGTGCCGCGCTATGAGCTTGTATATCTGCTATTTTTGAATAGCCAAAGGAATCTAAAGTGACACAGATGCGTTCCAGGTCTTAATGGATTAAAAGGTTAATCTACATCAATAACGTTAAGGGGGGAAATTTCACAGCTGCAAATGAACAGCCCCCCCCCCTTTATTCTAACTCTTGAAAGCGTTAAGAATCCGTCGCAATAACGGCAAAATGATGAAGTTGGAAATGGGGAGGGGGGAGGGGGGGGGGGGCCGTGCCCATTTCCAACTTCATCATTTTGCCGTTTGCGACGGCATCATGTCTGAGTGCACACGGCTCGGGGGCTCAACGCGGCGTCATCGTATTTTACTTTCCCGCCCCTGTTTGAATATACGGCCGGCGGGGGCCATTTTTAATTGAGCAGAAAGAAAGAAAGAAAGAAAGAACACTGCGGAGAAAAAGGAGTGCTGAACTAATAGCGAGGCTGAAATATCATTACACTGATGGAGCGCTCACTTGGACCCCGGTCGAACTTTCTGTTGGCAGCGTGCAAATAAAAAAAGAAAAAGTGTGCTTTCTTTTCAGAGGCGGCCACGGTTTTGCCCGAGCGAGAGAAGCGAGGCAAATCGACTTTTCGGGTGGCAAAATGGTGTGGAAAATGATGCGCAGAGGGTCTTTGCCTAAAGCCAGTAGTGGAAAGTAACTAAGTACATTTACTTAAGTACCGTACTTAAGTACAATTCTGAGGAATTGGTACTTTACTTGAGTATTTCCAATTTACTTTTATTTTACTCCACTACATATTGAATCCAAATATTGTACTTTTACTCCATTACAATAATTTGAAAACTTTAGTAACTTGTTACTTTGTAGATTTGTATTATTAATACAAAACATACAGCCCTATACACATTTCGGCCATTTGAAAATAGCCGATCTACAAGCTCACAATGCGTCACACATTGGTGGGACACATTGTGAGCGTGTAGATCTGCTATTTTCAAAAAATATGTATACATTTGAAAAATTTAAATGGGACATTCTGCATAATGAGTACTTTTACTTTTGGTACTTTAAATACATTTCGATGTGAATACTTTTGTACTTTTACTCAAGCACATTTTGAATTCCGGACTTTCACTTGTAACAGAGTATTTCTTTATTGCAGTATTGATACTTTTACTTAAGTAAAAAACGTGTTAGCACTTTTTCCACTGCCTAAAACCTAACCTGGCGAGCTAGGCATCCATCTATCAGTCAGCTGCAAACACACACACCAGTTGCTGGCATTTTCACAAAATGCGATGGGGGGGGGGGGGGGGTGATTATACCGGGTGGGGCTCAGGGGGGCCAGATAGGGTGTTTTCATATGGAAAGGACACGTGTCCCACCGTGCCAAACCAATGCTGCAAAACACTACTCTGACTCAGACATGACCATGAACAAACTTGATGTGTCCATAATATAACCAGTACCACGGCCACGTTGCTATGACTCACACATATAACCATAACTAGAACCAAAAGACCTGGTCCTGCCAGACCCCTAGTGGTTGAAATCTGAATGGCCGGGCTTCGCATGACGTGTGTCCCTTCTATGTCCCTTCTATGACGAAAGGGGGAGAGACTTTTTTTGGCTGGGGCCGGGGGGACAAAGTGACATACCATGTATGGACAAAACAGAT
The DNA here is from genome assembly GCF_963454915.1 of Gymnoscopelus microlampas. Lineage (NCBI taxonomy): Eukaryota > Metazoa > Chordata > Actinopteri > Myctophiformes > Myctophidae > Gymnoscopelus > Gymnoscopelus microlampas. The sequence continues at coordinate 6,588,139 of NC_139948.1, forward strand.
ACAAAGCCTCATGTGTAAGCCCGACCCCTTGGGTCTGGCAACAAACATACCATAGGCATATATGGAGATCCGGTTGTCCAGAGCCACAGATCCGACCGCTATGCCCATGTATGGGCTTGTGTGTGTGTGTATATGGGACAGACAGACCTCAAACTCGGCCCGTGCATCGGCAGGGACTCGAGGGAGTGCGGTGACCGCCAGTAGTTTGTATAATATACACATGTTGATGCCAATACTTTTGTACTTTTACTCACGTGAATTCTGAATTCTGGACTTTTACTTGTAACAAAGTATTTCTATATTGCAGTATTGGTACTTTTACTTAAGTAAAGAATTTGAGTACTTTTTCGACCACTTGTCGATGATATCGATTGGATCGATGATATTGATTGGATCGATGAAATCGATGATATCGATTGGATCGATGATATTGATTGGATCGATGAAATCGATGATATCGATTGGATCGATGATATTGATTGGATCGATGAAATCGCTGATATCGATGATATCGATGATATCGATGATATCGATGATATCGATTGGATCGATGATATCGATGATATCGATTGATATCAATTGGATGGGCGGTTCTGGACAACTGGATCCATATATGCCTAAATATGGACATATCGTCCAGAACCGCCCATCCAATCGATATGCCCATATATGGGCATACTGATGACATTACGGATCTCCATGTATGGGCATATAAGGGAGAAGGATGGACGGATACAGAGATCTCCACGGGCAAAAAAGGGACACAAGACAGACGGGTACGACTGAAAACCCCAGAAACGGACTCAGACAGATCAGTCGCACGACTTAGGTGTGAGGGCTGCATGGCGGCCTCTAAATGTATGAAATGATGTTGCAGATTCAGTTTCTCACAGATGTCATGCTTAGCTTCATAGACTTGTTTGACAGCACTATCACCAGTGTTGTGTAAATTCATGTTTTGTCTGTTTTCTTTCTTTGTTTGGTTAGATATTCTATTACATGGAGACATTAATATGTTGGGTTCATGTTAATTTGTATGTTCAGAGGGGTTTCCCTAGGGGACCCCCTGTTGAAGACCCATGTTGTGTCCCACTCCTCCGGTGTTACTGTGCTGTGCTGTGTATTTTCGGCTCCAGCGCTGCCAAAGTTTGGACACAGCAAGCATGCTCTCTTTCCCAAACAGACGTGCCCCCTGATATCGACCGGAGTGCCACGGTGACGCGGCCTTCCCTTGCACGCTCACGCAGTCGCTGAAGAGTGTTTTAACCCATTAAGACCGGGAACATTTTAGATTTTAGCGACAATCATTATTTTACACTTTGGCTATTCAAAAATAGAATCTACAAGCTCTTAGCGCAGCACCGAGTGCCACGCTACGAGCTTGTAGAGCTGCTATTTTTTTTAAACAACATTTTGAACTCAAATCTTTGCATCTGCGGGGTCCCTGGAACAACATTTTTAGAGATGGGGGGGGGGGGGGGGCTCCGTGGCCATATAACCATTTTGGGAGGTCCTTGACATGAAAAAGTACTAACCACTGATATAATAACCATTTTGGGAGGTCCTTGACATGAAAAAGTACTAACCACTGATATTTTGTTCCATATTTTGTTCCCCTCCAGAGGGCAAAGATTTGAGTTACAAATGTTCACTTTGAAAATATATATATATTCAAAGATTTGCGCAAATTGTCAAGTATTTTTTTTCCAAAATAGCAGATCTACAAGCTCATGGCGCGGCACTCGGTGCCGCGCCATGAGCTTGTAGATCTGCTATTTTGGAATAGCCAAAGTATAAAACAATGGCTATACTGTAGCTAAAATCTAAAGTGACACAGATGCGTTCCCGGTCTCAGAGGGTTAAGCCACTCAGCTCCGACCCGGCGCGAAGCGAAAAGGCCACGGGCCATTAAAGCGATATTAATCATGACAATAGGACACAATCAGACATTGATTATGTAAACGGCCTTTAAGCCAGAGTGCCTCAACTCTTTTTTATCAGCAATTATCGGCTCTTCATACTCTGCGCCGCATGGCGCCCACACACACACACTGTACATGATTTGTCCACACGCACACAGACACAGACACACACCGCACATGTGCATGTGAAAAAAAAACATGTACTGAGCGTACACAAGTACACACACACACACACACACACACACACACACACACACACACACACACACACACACACACACACACACACACACACACACACACACACACACACACACACACACACACACACGTATTGCTGCACTTGTGAGGACATTAAAGTTCTAGGAAATGGCCAAAAAGTTGCCAAAAAATAATAACTCACAACATGTCACGCGCTGCTTGCCTATTTCTTTGGTGCGTGACGTTACCGCACAGCTAGGTACACAATAGGGAAAACAAACCGTAACCCCTAAACCCAACCTCTAAATGTCTAATTGTAACCCTAACCTGAATCTTTTCCTCAATGTAAGCCTACCTCTACAAAAAAACATTGTTTTTACCATAACAAAAATATAATTTCTCTTGTGAAAACCTGGAAAATGAGTGTGTGTGTGTGTGTGTGTGTGTGTGTGTGTGTGTGTGTGTGTGTGTGTGTGTGTGTGTGTGTGTGTGTGTGTGTGTGTGTGTGCAGTGTTGTGTTTTGCGTATTGGAGGGAGCTCTCCTCATTAAGCAGTGTGTGCATGCTGCTCTACAAAGACCCCTCCTCAGTCTAATCACTGGTACCAGACCTCCGCTGAAATACACATCATTAATCGGCTTCAACGCGCTAAACAGCTTCCCTGTGTGTGCGCGTGTGTGCGCGCGTGCCTGTGTGTGTGGGTGGCTATACTTGTGAGGGCCACTCTATGCACAGCGGCCATATTGGAAAGAAATTGGGCCTCTTCCTTACTTGCTTCACAGGTTTTACCAATGATACTAATGAAGGCTTTGTTCCATTTAACACATTGCCTGCCAGAGTTTTTTCAGATTTTTAGCTGTTGCCTGCCAGGGTTTTGCCATGTTTTTGGTACCTGTTCGCGTAGCCACAGATTTTTTTCCTCCAGTATGATTGATCCCCAGATGGTTTCTAATCACAGATGAGATTCAGGTGTGGTTTCACAAATGTCAACGAGGTCATTTTGACCTCGTTGACATGTTTGGTTGATGTTTCAATATAGCTCAAAAGCAGTAGTTTTAAACCAAAAAACAAAGTGAATTGTTTGTCCGTTTGAATTTTAACATTGAAGTGAATGGAGCAGCAAATCTTCGAACATTTTTAGCTCCTAATCTGTTCATAATTCGACAAGGGTTGAAATTATAAAAAAATGCAAAAAAAAAAAATATACGTCCAAAGACGTATATATACGTCTTTGGCGGACAACAGCTGATAATTAAAAGACGTATATATACGTCTTTGGCAGCTAATGTGTTAATGTAGCGCAGTGGTTCTCAAACCATGTAATTCCAAGGACCCCCATAACTCTGAGAGTGTACAAATGGAACCAACCTTTGGGGGGGGGGGGGGGGGGGGGGGGGCATTTATAACCCCCTCAAGGAACCATGAGGGTCCCTGGACCAGACTTCGCCGTACGGCACAGCCCTCTACCATATTGGAGAAAAAAAAGGCGTAAGAAGGATACAACTAACACAAACAAAAGGGTGCCTACGAACTGCGTGCTTCATGGCTCCCTAAAAAAACTCAGTGAAAAGTTGAAACATGGACATACGAGGTTTCTAAGCCAACAGCGACCAAATGCAATGAGATTCAGAATGGACTCCTTAATCACACGCTTTGCAGATTTATATTTATGTGCCCCCCCCCCCCACACACACACACACACACCTCAGCCTCTCTCCCTACCTAAAGGCAGTTATTAATATCATAAATATTTGATTATACTTTGTGTGACCCTGGAGAGAATGACAGAGAGAGAGAGAGAGAGAGAGAGAGAGAGAGAGAGAGAGAGAGAGAGAGAGAGAGAGAGAGAGAGAGAGAGAGATGAAGGTTAACGTAGAGGCTGATTAAAATGTCTAGCGTCTGACTGGGCCGGGTTCATCGGTGGAATCCCACGCAGGGTTAACGCTGGCTCCGTCCTGAAATGGACTGAATAAAGGACTGCAGCGTATACGCACTGTTTCACTGTCTGTCAACAGCAGTGGTGGTGGTGGGGGGGGGGGGGGGGGGGGGGAGAAGTGTTCTGGATGTTTCACCTCGTTCCCCCCAAATTCGGCTCAAACATGGGGGATGGAATGCATTCTACTATGCTGCCACCGTTCATGTGGAATGACCTAGCAACATACAGGGGGTCCGGGACCTCTAGGGGGGTCCTCAGAGTTACTACAGGGGGGCCACCAAATCTTTGTCTGAAAAGAGCTTTTTTTTTTTTTTTTTTTTTACATTAACCACTTGAATCCCAGCACCCCTTCTCTGAGGGGAACATTAGCCGAAAATAGTAAAGATATTTTCGGCAAAGAGGTTTGGTGTGGGGGGGGGGGGGAAAGCACACCAAGCAGGGCCGGAGTGGGACTCCAAATCTGTCCGGGAGATACACGCCCACCCAGGCCACCCTGCGCGCGCGCAGCGCGCGCCGATTTTTTTTGGGGGGCCCTTTTTTTGGGGGGGCTTTTTTTTGGGGGGCCTTACAAAAGGGGGGCCTTTTTGGGGGTTAAAGGTAGGGGGGAGGCCCGCAGCTGCACTGAGCTGCAAGCAACACTGACTGCATTGAATTGAAATTGACTGTGGTTGGCCTGGCCTGAGTTTAGGAGATATTTTTTTTTGCTGCATCACTTAAGCGCTGCGCTGGCTGTGGATGGCTGGCCTGACCTGATATTTTTTTTTGATGCAAAAAAAAAAAATATATATTTTTTTTTTTTTTTTCAGGCAGGCCACTAGAGGGCAGGCCACCGGGAATAGTCCCGGTCCTCCCGACGGCCAATCCGGGCCTGACACCAAGTACAGGTGAAAATTATATATATTGTATTGCATGTACACGCATGTATGTATCATAGTATTACTGATGAATTGAGTACAATGGACCACAATGGAAGCGAGCCCCCCGGGGCTGTTTGTGTTATCCGTTTAGTATGACCTTTGACTGCACTGCCTGTGCTGTTAACAAACGTGTCAATGAAGTATTCAGCCGATCAGGAAAAAAAAATGGCTCAGCCTTCCAATGAAGACTATGACGACTGTCATACTGGTGGGAGGGGCCTGTGAATGATCCAAGCACCACCGAAGAAGAGTACAACCAAAAATCAAGTGATAAAAAAAAAAAAAAAAAGCTAGAAACCTTTCATGTTAAAGGATTTGTAAAAGTAATTTTTTCTCCGTTTTCCGTTGCGTTCTGCTTGTTTTCCTACATACAAGCCACATTCAATGTTATTGGACAACGTTTTTTCCCCTCTACTACGACACCCCCGTGCGTGTAATGAGCCGATCTCCGTGGCGATGGAGGTCACAGAGAATATTCCATGATTTTTCAAAGGTACCACAACGTAGAAAAACGTATGTTAATCAGTTGCTTGCCGAACAGTACTCGCATCAAAATATAGGCCTACTGAAGCGCCAAACATAAAAGTACTCATTATGCAGAATTAGTCATGCATTCATGTTTTCATCACTTGTGATGACTCAGCTAGTAAAGGTGATTTTAATGACTTTATGTCCTGCTGGGTAGTTTAACCTATTATAATAGATCACAAGGTATCACTTAAATATATGATTAATAATATAAATCTGGAAAGTAACTAGCAACAAAAGCTGTCAAATAGTAGTAGTAAAAAGTACAATATTTGACTCTGAGATGTTGTGGAGTAGATAAATGATCATGCAAATTATATTTCTTATTATAAAGTGAGCAAAACTAAAACATGTACATAAGTACAGTACTCAGTAGGAGCACACAGGAATAGAAATACTCAAGTAAAGCAAACGTACCTCAGAATTGTACTTGTGTAATTATGTAGTAAGGTACTTGAGTAAATGTACTTGATTGCTTTCCACCACTCCCAAAAGCGTGTACAAATGTAACCTAATTGGTTACGCTAACTCGTACACGCTTTGGCATTAAATTAACACCAAGGATTTCACTGTGTGTGTGTGCGCGTGTGTGTGCGTGTGTGCGTGTGTGCGTGTGTGCGTGTGTGCGTGTGTGTGTGTGCGTGCGTGCGTGCGTGCGTGTGTGTGTGTGCGTGTGTGTACCACATGGTCTAGAGGGAGACTCTCATGCTCACACACTCACACACAAAACCCGGAAGCCATTTTGTGCGAGGAAAACTAATTCCATACCATAACCTCCGAAAACCTGCAAATTAAGTACCATGTTAATGCCCTTGTACTGTTATTTTCTCAGAGGCACTTTGCCCCATAATTACCATATTTTTTTTCCCCCTCCAAGGTTCAGAGGACAAAGTCTCCTTCCAAAGATCAATGTAACGTATACTGTACATGGAAAAGCGTCTCACTTGTGTTTTCTCTCTTCTGCACTTTCATTTTAGCCCCGGAATACAAACTCCCTCTATCATTGCTTTACACGTTATCTTCCGTCTAGCAAGCCTTATGACCACTTAGCTTACCGGAGTCCCCCAGGGGTCTTATCCTAGGCCTCTTCCCGTTCTCCCCCTATACGCTAAACATCAAATGTTTTACTCAAGTAAAAGTATCAATACTGCAACGTATAAGTACTCTGTTACAAGCAAAAGTCCGGAATTGTAAATGTACTTGAGTAAAAGTAGGCTACAAGAGTATTGGTATCATTGGTATCAAATGTACTTAAAGTACCAAAGTAAAGTACTACAATGTTTGAAAATAGCAGATCTACAAGCTCACAATGCGCGACGCGTTGTGAGCTTGTAGATCGGCTATTTTACAAATAGCCTAGGTATAAAATAGGGCTAAAGTGGTTAATGTATGTTTTATAATGTAATAATTTACATCTGCAAAGTAACTAGTAACAAAAGTTTTCAAATAATTGTAGTGGAGTAAAAGAAGTTCATAAAAAAAAAAAAAAATTTTTTACTATCGATTAGCCACCTCATGGAGACTTGAATTCATGGATTTTTAAAAAGTTTTTGTCACATTCCTAAGCCAATATAATTTGATGACCAGTGGACCGGTAGGCAGCGGTTCCCGTATAGAGCGTGCCAACGTGGTGTCACCAGGGGGGGGGGGGGGCGTGGCGTGGCATTGGGCAATGTTAAGTCAACCTGGTTACCCCTCAAAGATGTCCTCCGCTACCAAAAGACACTTGCTGACGCCCCCTTCGGGGTTTTTGGCACGCTCTATTCACCTGTTTCCTAGGCTGTGTGTTTTCCACTTCCTGTCGGATTTCATTGGATATCATGAGTCATCTGACCAGTTTCAAATTATTAGTCATCAAATTATTGAAGCATTGAATTCATGGAGATGTTGTTTTTGTGGCATTCCTAAGCCAATAATTTGATTAGCGGCGGAAATATGCTTATGTAGGAGACTCAAAGCAGTCTCTTTGAGTCTCCTACTGGAAATACACCCGGTCATCAAATTATTGGCAGAGGAATGCGTCAAAAACAAAATATATATCCATGAATTCAAGTCTCCATGGGGGGACTAATCGATAGGAAAAAAAAAGTCATTTCGGGGGTGAACTATCCCTTTAACTTCTTCAAAACGCACTTCATCAAGAGTGTCTGCGAAATCCATCAATCCTCAACTCGATCGGAACGAGCCCGCAAATGCCACAAACGTCACCACCGCCCGTTGGTGGATCAAAACACCAGACAGGAGGGGACGGGGGGGGGGGGGGGGGGGGGGGGGGGGGGGGGGACATGTCACGTAATTGTAATCGACGCCATTTAAACTCTAACAAGTCGGGCAAATTAGCAACAAAAAAAAAGGAGAAAAAAAGAATCCCATCACTTGTTTATTCGAGATATGCAATTACCGCCGCTCAATACCCCGAGGAGGTCGGCTGGAGATTTAGTGGAGAATAAATCAAAAAATAGCCAGTGGGAGAGAGGAGAGCCCCTTCATTCCTGCCAGTCATAATTTAATCAGCCCGTTGTGGATGCCGTGTTAACCCATTGTGACCGGGAACGCGTCTGTGTGTCATTTTTGAGTGGTGCCAGCCACTCCTACACTCGTCCGTTTGAGCACGGCCTCAACAGCTGCAGCTGATTGCAACACAAGGATGCAACCAGTTACACTAATTCAAAGGCACCACTCTCTTCACACTGGGTGTGATTTTTTTAGATTTCTTTGGGCTATTCAAAAATAGCAGATATACAAGCTCGTAGCGCGGCACCGAGTGCCGCGCTACGAGCTTGTAGATCTGCTATTTTTTTTAAAAATATATATTTTAAAGGAAGCATTTGTACCTCAAGTCTTTGCTTCTGGGGGGATTCTACAAGTGTCTTCTAAATCCTACAGTTTTTGTTTTTTTTAAACGTATGTTTCTATATCAGTGGTTCTCAAACGTGTTCATGTCAAGAACCCCCCAAACTACATTGTTAGTATTTGGCCACGGACCCCCAATATTTTGTGATAGGGAATCCCAGAAGCAAAGATTTGAGTCAAAAAATGTCCCTGTAAAAATATCTATAATTCAAATATCTGCACATTTTCAAGATTTTAAAAAAAAATAGCAGATCTACAAGCTCATAGCGCGGCACTCGGTGCCGCGCTATGAGCTTGTAGATCTGCTTTTTTTTTTTTTTTTTTTTTGATAGCCAAAGAAATAAAAAAAAAATGACACAGATGCGTTCCCGGTCTTAATGGGTTAAAGAACTGTGGCATGCAACATTCATCCGCTCAACCCCCTCCCCTCCCTCCCTACTGCATGTCGTTGCTGTCGCGTGGAAACCTCGTATTTGGTCACAAGCTCTTGTAAACACTTTATCGGTTGATATGTAAAAAAAAAAAAAAAATGTCTTCATAAAATCCAGCACACACTTAACTCATTCAGTGCCACAATCCGTCAAATCCGTCACGTGGCCTGACACCGCGTGCGCCACAATCCGTCAAATCTGTCTTTTTTTTTTTTTCAAAATAAAAGAAAAAATTCAGAATAAAAGTTTTTTTTTTTTTTTGTTTTTTGGGAAAAACATGTTCAGATCCCAAGATATGATGATTTGAAGATTTGCTGCTCCATCCACTCCTTTTTTAACCTATAACTTAAAAAGGCTGTATCTCGCTTCCTAAGCACTTTTTTTTTTACAATGAATTTTGGCTGTGGCACTCAGAGCCAAAATTCCATAAATAAGCTCGGCACTGAATGAGTTAACCACTTCCACTTTCTAAAATGTTCAAGCTCACCACGTGCCACATGGCGACGCGCCGTGAGCATTTCCCGCCATGGACGCATAAAGTCGTTCCATTAAATAGTGCACTTGCCCGCCAAGACGCATAAAGTCGTTCTATTATCAATTTTTTACACAGCTTTGGGATGAGGCCATCGCCACTCAGAGAAGAAGTATGTGGATGTGACGTCATTCCAAAAAACGTCACATCCATCCACCCTAACTATAGGATTTTTTTTGAAAAACACTCTTATCTCAGTTTCCTTTTATAGAGAGTCGCAGTTCCGCCACTTCCTGGTGCCGGAAGTAAATACTCGATGCATTTTTCCCATTGACTTTTCCAAAAATATTTATATCAATCAATTTAAGCCTAGAATCAAGCCATCCAGGATCCTGGTGAATCATGACCATAAAACCTTTTTTTCTGTGATTTTTTTTTATTTTATATTTAATGATATGATATACTATATTTAATAAATACCCTTTGTTTTGCCGTTTTCAAAAAAGTTTTTTCACAGAATCAAACGTTTTATGGTCATGATTCACCAGGATCCTGGATAGCTTGATTCTAGGCTTAAATTAATTTATATAAATATCTTTGTAAAAGTCAATGGGAAAAATGCTTTGAGTATTTACTTCCTGCACCAGGAAGTGGGCGGGAACTGCGACGCTCTATTGCATTGAAAACCACCCATTTCCAACGAGCCATAGCCCCAAAATGGCCGATCGCGGGTGGAATGTTATTGTTCCATCGCACGCACAGATGCCTCCGCCTCCTCACCTGGACTATTTGTTTGTGTACACAATGTGGCTTCCACAGCGTTTCAAAGGTCGTGGGATTAAGGTAATTACGCTGGCAAGGGGATAACAAGCGATGTTTAATACCTTGGCGGGAGATGTGTTGTAAGATCTACTATTTTCATTACTTTTACAATCTACGTCATTTAAAATCCAACGCTTGACTGCCATTGATGCAGATCTACGTCAACCTTAACAAAAAAATCATGTTTTTAGTGATTACGCAAGAGGGCGCCCTTCGCCAACCTATGAATGATGCCTTGACTGTGAGAGAAGGCTATAGAACCGTCATCCGAAAAAAAAAAGTCACTCCGTTAGGAAAACACATCTAGCATGGATTTCTTTTTGATGAAAATTAGCCATATTCCGATAACAACAGAACGAACGATCGCGGTAAACATGTTTTTATTCCGGTGGCTAGACGAGACCCTCCCCCCAGACAGCTTTTGTTTACATCCGTGTCCACATTGTGGGTCTCCATGGATCATCAACATAAGTAAAAAAAAAAAAAAAAAGAAAAAACGGTGGCAGTTTTGGATGAATTAATTCATTAATACATGGCAGTGAATGTGTTAACTCATTCAGTGCCATTGACGTATAATCCGTCCGTTTTTTTTTTTTTTTTTTTTTTAAAGCAAACGCTAACTCAAATCTTTGCTTCTGGGGGTCCCTGGAACAAAATATCTTGAGATGGGGGGCCGCGGCCAAATTCATATCATGTTGGAGGTCCTTGACATGAAAAGGTTTGAAAACCACCGATACAGAAACACACGTTTTTTTCAGAAAACCGTTTAGGATTTAGAAGACATTTTGCAGAATCGGAACAGAACCTCAGGCCTCAATGGGCTAATAACAAAAAAAAAAAAAAACGTTGAAATACGGAGATACGAGGTCTCTGCCCCCCGACAGCGGACGTCCAACGCTGCCTGCAACACTACAACAACAACAACAACAAAAAATCATAGCAGACTGACATGTCTAATTTGACCTTGTCAGGGCTCTGATCCCGTCCTCCGCCCTCGCATTCCATGCAGCGCGCGAGCGGCTGGCTCCCATGGCCAATAAAACGTGTAATTGAGCCCGCGGGGAGAAGCGGAAAGACTATCCGGTGGTCCGTCTTGTAAGGGTTTCCGTATTGATAATGGCTACTAGTTACCATGGGCTGACTAATCGATAGCAGCAGATGCCGGAGCAAGGTAATGATAAACACAGAGGAATGACAGTAATTGGACCGGCCCCCGCATGCGGCTTAACCCTTTAAGACCGAGAACGCATCCGTGTAACCACACACTTTGGTCTATTAAATAATGGCCGATATGAGCTTGTAGATCTGCTATTTTCGAAATATCGTGAAAATGTGTGCAAATCATTGAATATATATATATATATATATATATATATATATATATTTAAAGCGAACATTTTTAACTCAAATCTTTGCTTTTGGGGGGGTCCCTGGAACAACATATTTTGAGATGGGGGTTCTTGATACATATCATTTTGGGGGTCCTTGGCATGGAAAAAGTTTGAGAACCACTGATATTATAGCAACATACGTTTTAAAAAAAAAAAACTGTTAGGATTTAGAAGACATTTGTAGAATCCCCAAAAGCAAAGATTTAAACATGTTTGCTTTAAAAAATATATATATTCAAAGATTTGCAAAACAATAAAAAAAATTGCAGATCTGCAAGCTCATAGCGCGGCACTCGGTGCCGTGCTATGAGCTTGTATATCGGCTATTTTTGAATAGCCAAAATAAATCTAAAAATGACACACAGATGCGTTCCCGTTCTTAATGGTTTAAGTAACTGCCGAGGTTATGGGCTCGACGCGTGCATAATATCTGCTCTTTTTGTGGAGAGGACACCCGTCGTCTTTTCATAGAGGTGAACTCGGTTATATAAAACACGGGTTATGTCCAGCGTCGTTAGATTTTGCGAGAGAAACGAGCAACAAAGGTCTACGAACACAAGCCCGAAAGAAGCACTGCATAGGGCCACATGAGCGAGCTTGCACACACACGCAAAATGTGTTGTGTTAATAGCATCGAGATCAGTTTAAGGCTATTTGAAAATAGCAGATCTACAAGCTCATCTTGTATGAGGGTCCATGGCACAAAGTTATGTTCAGCCACTTGACTCTCAGTCACTTGACAGTGGTGCTAAAATGTTTTACTTAAGTAAAAAGTAGCAATACCACAATATAAACATACGCTGTTACAAGTAAAAAGCCTGTGTTCAAAATGTTACTTGAGTAAAAGTACAAAAGTATTAGTATCAAAATATACTTAAAGTACCAAAAGTACTAAATGTTTGAAAATAGTACTAAAGTTTTTAAAATTGGAAATACTTCAGTAAAGTAAAAATACCTCATAATTGTGCAGTATTTTATATATATCTATATAGTACAGTACTTGAGTAAATGTACTTAGTTACTTTACACCACTGGTGCTTGAAATGTGTGTGTGTGTGAACCACTGGGTTTCAACACCATTAGGCAGCAAGCCCAAATAAGCAACTACACTTTGGAAACGAGCCCAAAAAAACGCAACCCGAAACGACCAATATTTGCAAGCGACTTTGCAGGAAAAAAAATAACAAGCCCCAAGTCGCTTATAATAGACAGACTTGGCAACACTGGTTATATGGCCTCGACAAGTGTGTGTATAACATCTGCTCTCGTGGAGGACACCGTCGTATTTTGACGGAGGAGGTGAACGCGGTTGTAAAACAAAAGGTTATGTTGCGTGTCAAAATCTCAGCCAATCAGGAGAAAGTACCCATTTTTAAGCTTCATTGTCTCCGCCAGTATGGTGGAGAGTATGTTTTCGTCTCCGTCCTTCCGTGTGTGTGTCCGTCTCAGCCAAGCTAACATTGGTCAAGCTTCACGTGACACGTACCGTGATTGGCTGACTCTTTGCTTTGATTGGCTAGCGAGACGCATGATGAAATGAAAACCTATAAATAGGTGACGCACTTCAAAAGCACATTTATATTTTTTGAAGTGAGCTTCCATCAGCCAAGCTAACATTGGTCAAGTGACACGTGACAATATGTCATATAAATAGGTTAGACAGGATTAATCAGGAACAGTACTGGCGGAGACCTGTGCTCCGAGGAGCACATTTTCTAGTTTTTATAGTGTTGCAGTTCAAATGTTGCCTGCTCATTTCTTAGTGTCATCATTTCCAATTTCACTTGTTTAATCTATATCCTGATTGAGTTCTCTATCCTGATTGGATAAAATTGGAAATTAAACTGAAACTGAAACGAAAATGCATTTTTTTGTTTCATAAAGAGCTGGAGAGACAAGGAGACTCCTTTTACTGAACAAACACTCTATAGCAATGAGTATTATCAGAATATAGAGCTATTTAACACTTACTTTAACCAAAGAAAATCACTTACCCTACCTTTAAATTGCTTTTTTTTGGGTGAGATGGCCACTGTCATTTATACAGCGCACGGCCTCTGTGCCTGTTGTGAAATTGAACCCATCCGCTAAGGGAACGCATCCACAAATGTCTTCTAAAGGTCCTTACGCACCTCTAAATCGCCCCCCGGTGTGTAAGGACCTTAAATCCTAACAGTTTTCTGAAAAACCAGTGATGCTATATCAGTGGTGGTCAAGCATTTTCATGTCAAGGACCCCACCCCCCCCAGAATGATATGTATTTGGCCGCGGACCCCCCATCTCAAAAGGTTTTGTTCCATGGACCCCACCCAGAAGCAAAGATTGGAGTTACAAAATGTTCGCCTTAAAAAGTATATATATATTCAAAGTTTTGCGCAAATTGATTTGCGCAAAAATAGCAGACCTACAAGCTCATAGCGCGGCACTCGGTGCCGCGCAATGAGCTTGTAGATCTGCTATTTTTGAATAGCTCAAAGAAATCTAAAAAAATGACACAGATGCGTTCCCGGTCTTAATGGCTTAAATAGGGGAGGCTGGGCGAAGTTATGCGCCGTGACTTTGCTCGCACGCCGTATGTAAACGTGTAGAGAGAGAGAGAGAGAGAGAGAGAGCGAGAGAGAGAGAGAGCGAGAGAGAGAGGGAGAGATCTAGCTTGTCTCCGTTTAGCCCGACGTGTTTACTACATGTGTTTTGGTAAACGTTGCGTTTATATAGAGCCTTTTAGCTGTAAAGTGCTTTACAGTGTCTGTTACATTCACCCATCCACAAGCCGACGGCGGTGGAAACCATTGCAAGGCCCCAACCTGCTCATCAGGGAGCAATTTGGGGTTAAAGAGATAGTTCACCCAAAAAAAAAATTTTTTTCTATCCATTAGTCACCCCATGGACACTTGAATGTTTTGGTCGCATTCCTAAGCCAATAATTTGATGACCAGCGGACCGGTAGGCAGCGGTTTCGGTGGGAGCCACAAAGGAGACTCTTTGTCTCTCCTACCGGAACCGCTGCCGGTCATCAAATTATTGGCATAAGAATGCGACAGAAACCCAAAAAATATCCATGAATTCAAGTCTCCGCGGGGTTGACTAATGGATAGGAAAAAAAAGTTATTTTGGGGGTGAACTATCCTTTTAAGTGTCTTGCTCAAGGACACTTCGACACAAACTCTGGGGGCGCCTGGGGATCGAACCGCGGAACCTTCCGTTTCTTCAAATGTTATGGGCTTGCAGACCGGCTGTTTGCCGTACAACAAAGTATATATATATATATATAGCTTTACAACCACTTAAACCCCAGCATTCGCATTCCGGGGTCAAACTTCAATCCGGGAACACATCTCTGTCATTGTAGATGTCTTTGGGTTAACAAAAATAGCAGATATACAAGCTCATATCTGCTATTTTTGAGAAAAAAAACTGTGTGCAAATATTTTAATATATATTTTCAAACAAAACATTTGTAAAAATGTTTTGTTCCAGGGACCCCCAGAAGCAAAGATTTGAGTTAAAAGATGTTGTTTCAAATAAATGTATTCAAAGACTCGGTGCCGCGCTATGAGCTTGTAGATCTGCTATTTTTGAATAGCCAAAGTATAAAATAACGGTTAATAGCTCAGATCTAAAATGACACAGATGCATTCCCGGATTTGAATGGGTTAAGTTAATAGTGTCCACACTTACAAAAAAAAAATTGTATTCAACTTGTGCAGCCCTGCTCGCCACACACACACACACACACACGCACACACACACACACACACACACACACACACACACACACCAAATAACGCAGCCATTCAGCATGATGGGACCAAAATCCAACAGACCACCTCCATCATCATCATTATAATCATCACACAGGGCGTAACGCTCAAAAGCTGCCGCGCGGAATGTCAAGATGGAGCGGCGATTCTCAACCGGCGGCCCGGGGACCACAGGCGGGCCGCGGGGACATCGCAAGAGGGCCCTCCAATGGCAAAACACTGAGATCGGAATGACGACGTTAATACTGTATATAAAGAGATACTCAAAACAAAAGGTGACTCCTTAAGACAGTGGTTGTCTCAACCAGTGGTCCGGGGACCACCAGTGGTCCTTGAGGGGGTACCAGGGGGTCCCCAGCAAACTGTCTTGCAGCGTCACAATCATTTCAACCACTTAGCTTTGGGCTATTCAAAAATAGCAGATATACAAGCTCATAGCGCGGCACCGAGTGCCGCGCTATGAGCTTGCAGATCTGCTATTTTTGAAAAATCTTGAAAATGTGTGCATACCTTTGAACATATATAATGTTTTTAAAGTGAACATTTTTAACTCAAATCTTTGCTTATGGGGGTCCCTGGCATAAAACATTTTCCGATGGGGGTCCGTGGCCAAATGTATTTACATTTAGGGGTCCTTGGCATGAAAAAGGTTGAAAACCACTGCCTTAGAAGCTTGAAAAGTGAGTTATCGTGACGCCGATGAATAGGGATACCGCGTTCCATTGATCGAAAGTCGGAACACGATCGATCGACTGACCATCGGAATAAACACGATCTGAAAACGCATGCGGCCCACCCATCTGACGAAAAGGGATCAGATGGGTGGGCCCTAAGGACGCTTTTGATGGATTTTCAAGTGGGCCCTGATCCAGAAAAGGTCCTGACTGAAGATATCTCAACACATCGATCAATCAGATGATTCGAAATGATTCGCCGGCGCCGTATAAACAAAATGCATTATGTAAATAAGGCCCGAACGGCTGGCATAGCGGTCCGGGCACCTTGGGGCGGCCTTAGCCGCGTGTCACTCCCCATCTCTCCCCTCATTTCCTGTCAAACTATACTGTCCTATCAATGGCAGAAAAGGCAGAAAATGCCCCAAAAACAAATCTTTAAAAACATATATTATGCAAATCAGTGGTTGTCAACCAGTGGTCCGGGGACCACCAGAGGTCCTGGAGGGGGGTACCAGGGGGTCCCCAACAAAATGTCTTATAGCGTCACAATCATTTTAACCACTTAGCTTTGGCTATTCAAAAATAGCAGATCTACAAGCTCATAGTGCAGCACCGAGTGCCGCGCTATGAGCTTGTAGATCTGCTATCTTTTTGAAAAATCTTGAAAATGTGTGCAAATCTTTGAACATAAATATTTTTTTAAAGCAAATATTTTTAAAAATCATTGCCTCTGGGGGGGTCCCTGGCATATTTCCCGATGGGGGTCCGCGGCCAAATGTATATCAATTTAGGGGTCCTTGACATGAAAAAGGCTGAAAACCACTGATGTAAATACATGGCAAAACAATGCAAAAACATTATCGCAAAACATCAGTCTGCATCCTTGAATACAATCCAAACACGGCGACGCATGGTGGGGCCAACACCACCCAGACATAATAATGTATGATAATAGGATCTATAGGCATGCATTCCTCTCCCTTTTGCATCCGACTTCCTCTCTGCAAGCGCACGCGACGCGTCTCCCCCTGCACGCAGCTCTCTCACACGTGTGTAATATATAAACCGGATTGCAATAGGAGGGGAGGTGTGGGAGGGGGGGGGGGGGGGACTACAGCTGTGGCATTAGAGGGGGCCAGTGGGGGCCGTTTAAATGAGAGATTGCCTGTAAAACACGAACAACGTTCTCTCGCCCCCCTCTCCTCTCCACGCTGGCATTACTACTACGGGAGCCGATGACAAGCGGCGAGCAGGGCTAGCCCCCCTCTATTGCCTTTAATACAGCCCCCCCCCCCGCCTAGCAGCCAGCCAGCCAGCCCGCTCTCAGGGGGAAACGCAATCTGTGTCCTCTCTCTCCCTCTCTCGCTCTCTCTCTCTCTCTGCATGGATCCACTGTCTGCACTTCCCCGCATGCGAGCACCGCTATCACATTATCCCTCGGCACACCGCACCCCCCCCCCCCCCCCCACACACACACAGATGCGCACACACACACACACACACACACACACCCCTGCCCGCCCGCCCGCTCCTCGAAATGGGAGAAGGAAATAGGAAATCGCCTCGGCCAGAAGAGATGAACCAGGAACATAATCAAAAAATAGTGTGGCGCGACGGAACAGATCGGCCGCCGCCGCGGCCGCTCCGAGGACAACCCCCCCCACACCTCACCCTCACCACCCACCCCGCTCCAACCCCTAAACAATAAGCAGTGGAGAAGGAGGACCGCCGGGGGAATTCTTCTCTCTCGTCTTTTTTAGATAGGCAAGTACTACGCCCCCCCTTTTTTTTTCCCCACCCTCAGGCATCTATCTATCTATCTATCTATCTATATAGTGGCTTATAGCTTGGCTTATACGTTTAAGATGGAAGATATAAAGAGCGGCGGATGCTTTGCCGTCATATGTTGTGCTCTGTGCCGGGCTGTACCACTATATTATAGGCAATAAAAAGAAAACAGTGGGGGGCGTGTGCTGCGGAAAACAAAAGATCTCTGAAAACATGAATGTGTGAAACATTATTCAGGTGACCTTGTAAGCTGTCAGGAGTGGGTTTTTTTCCCCCCTTCTCTCTCTCTCCCTCTCTCTCTCTCTCTCTCTCTCTCATCCAAGACAACCGCTCGGCAACGTTGCCCGTCAGGCGCAGCGGCAGCGGCAGAGCCCCCCCCCCCCGTTAAGTGGCTCAAAACTGAATAGCTGAAAGTACAACAGTGTCTCGGCAGTGTCCCCTGGACGGCAAAATTCTGACCAAAAGGCAATATGTGCCTTCTTGGGAGTGAGACTGTGTTGGAAAGTAGCAGCGGGTGGGAGAGAAGAAGAAGAATTTCGGGGGAAAGTGTACAGAAAGGGCAACAAACACAAAGCGACGGAGCAAAGGGAGAGAGACCGAGGCGTGACACAGCCACACACACACACACACACACACACACACACACACACACACACACACACACACACACACACACACACACACACACACACACACACACACACACACACACACACACACACACACACACACACACACACACACAGGAGCCACTGTTGTTTCGCACACTTTTCGGGACCATTGTTTTTTTTTGTCAGCCCAGAGGAGAGAGACAAAGCCCCCCCTTTTTTAATCGGGAGGAGTAAAACAAAAACAAAAAAAACATGCCGCGTCTTCTGACGCGTGCGCGTCTGTACAGTACGTGTCCACGTGTGCGTGTGTGTGTGTGTGTGTGTGAGAGCACCACACGTGTGTTTGGGAGCCGTTCAGCTCACACGCGCACGCGTATATGTGTGTGTGTGTGTGTGTGTGTGTGTGAGAGAGAGAGAGAGAAGCACTGATGGCTGTACTCACTCGTATTAGTGCTGGCTGGTTTTCCCGGAGTGTCTGTGTCGGCTGTGTCAGAGTTTCATCCTCTCGTGGCTGCATGTGTCTCTCTCTCCCTGGGCTGGGTCTCTCTCTCTCTCTCTCTCTCTCTTCCTTTCGTCCCTCTCTTGACCAAAAGGTGTTGTGGTGAGGGGATGAGGAGGCGCACGAGGAGCAGCAGCAGGAGCAGGAGGAGGAGGAGAAGGGACGATGAAGCACTTGGCTATACAGACACACAGATAAGAGAGCACTGGAATGAACGTTGTGCGAGAGAGAGAGGGAGAGTGTGTGTGTGTGTGTGTGTGTGTGTGTGTGGAGACTGGGAGGGAGGGTTGCGTGAGACAGAGAGCGAGTGATGAGCGAGTGTGGGTGTGTGTGTGTGGGGGGGGGGTATTAGGTAGGGAGGGGGGGGCGGGGGGTATTAGGAGAGCCGAGCGGTCGCCTGCGATTGGCCTGTCAGTCCGGGAGAGGGAGTGTCGGTCTCTCGGCCGGTGGTGTCAGAAAACCTCTCTCTCTCTCTCTCTCTCTCTCTCTCTCTCTCTCTCTCTCTCTCTCTCTCTCTCTCTCTCTCTCTCTCTCTCTCTCTCTCTCTCTCTCTCTCTCTCTCTCTCTCTCTCTCTCTCTCTCTCTCTCTCTCTCTCTCTCTCTCTCTCTCTCTCTCTCTCTCTCTCTAAACACAGCGGCGTTCCTTCGCTCGCTCCTTCGCGCACGATCCGCGACCGCGGGAGGACAGGGGGAAAAAAAGGATGCACACATGAGAAAGAGAGAGAGAGAGAGAGTGGAAGAGAGATACATATACGGAGAGATTGAGAGAGGATTACGTGGGTGGTTGGGTGTGGGGAGGGGGGGTGTCGTAGACGGATGCAGAGGGCCGATGACAGCTCCTCCCAAACACCCCCCCCCCCCCCCTCCGCACACACACACACACACACACCCCTCTCCTCCAAGAGAGGAGAGACGCGTTGTGTGAGCTTGTACATCGGCTATTTTCAAACATTTTTACTTTTGGTACTTTAAGTACATTTTGATACCAATAATTTTGCACTTTTACTCGAGTACATTTTGAATGCCGGACTTGTACTTGTATTAAGAGAGTATACTTCTACATTGCAGTATTGATACTTTTGCTTAAGTAAAACATTAGGGTTCCATCACTGCAGCCAGCCAGCCAGCCAGCGGAGGCTATGAGGGTGTGAGGGGAGGGGCTGGTTCGCGTATAGACGAGGCCGAAAAGGGCAAACAGACAATTAGCACGGCCCGGGTCACAGTGCAACGCCCCACAGGTCCCATTAAGCGACGGCCGAGGCTCAGACCGTGATCTCCACACTGATGGAGACGGGGAGGGGGAAAAAGACTAAAACAAAATAATCTAAACTGCGCCTCTCTGCTCGCAACCTTTAGTAGCCAATCATCAAGCGGAGATTCTGAAAGAAAGGCTAAGTCTCGATTTTTTCTTCAAAAATAGCAGATATACAAGCTCATAGCGCGGCACCGAGTGACGCGCTATGAGCTTGTAGATCTGCAATTTTTGAAAAGTCGTAAAAATGCGTGAAAATCTTTGAATATATATTTTTAAAGCGAACATTCTAGACTCAAATCTTTGCTTCTGGGGGGTCCCTGGAAACACGTATTTTGAGATAGGGGTCTGCGGCCAAATCAAATCATTTTGGGGGTCCTTGACATGAAAAAGATTGAGAACCACTGATGTAGCAGCAACATAGGTTTAAAAAAAAAGCTGTTAGGATTTAGAAGACATTTTGTAGAATTGGCCTCAGGTCATATAGGGTTAAATCAAAATCACAATTATTTCAAACTTTTGCCTCGACTACGATTAATGAACAAATATACGAGGCAAACTGCGATGCGACGTGTTGTGAGCTTGTAGATCAGCTATTTTCACAGTTTTTGCACGCCGCCATTGTACAAGGACGTACTATATAGTGCAGTGCTTCAGTAGTTATTCAGATCAATTTAGTCTAAATCTATTCAAAACGTCGACTAAAACTATGATTAAAAAAGTTGGTTGACTACCTTTTTTCACTGATGGAAACTAAACAAAAAAGTAATAAAAACTAAGCTATGAAGACTAAAACGTTCGAGGGACCAGTGGAGAACAGTTCCAGTAGAACCAAGACTCTTTTATATGCATGGTTGCGCGCATGGTGTCGCGCCCGCAGGCCGTGATGGCATTACGTCGCCATCACGGCCTGCTAAAAATGCATTGCCGTCGACTAAAATCAACTGTAGTTTTAGCTGACTAAAACTACAACATTTCAAATGACAAAAATAACGACTAAAAACGAAACGGAAATGTTTTACTTCATCTAAATTTGCTGTCTAAATGAACACTGCAAAATGAACCACGGCTATACGGTCTAATCCATATGGCTGTGCGTTCATTTGGACTCATTAGGATGAAGGCTACGCCTTTCCTTTCCCCCCCCCCCCCCAAAAAAAAAAAGAATATAAAATAATATAATAAAAATAACAGACAGAGGAAGGGCATTTTCAAGGAGATCGTTTCCACGGGGTGGTGGCGAGGGTGGCGACGCCCTGATCGAGGCATAGGCCTCGTTGTGGCAGCTTTCTTTCCCCCCACCCCCTCCCCCCCCCACCCCCGCTAATTTCTTTCCCCTTCTCCTCATTAACCGCGGCGGCGCCCCGGTCAACGGGGCGAGCGGGGAAAAAAGGTTGGCCTCCGACACAATCTGCTCCCCCGACTCTCCAAAACCCTGACGCCAAAAAAAAAAGAGTCCCCGGAATCCCATCTTCCGTCCTCTTCACTCCACCAAATTCAATTAAAAAGAGAAATTGCCAATTAGATCACCGTTATGATCCTGTAACAATGATCTAATCTGTAATTCATTGGCTGGCGGGGTCCCCTAGGTGCGTGTGGGGGGGGGGTTTTGTGGGGGGCAGATGTGGGGGTCGAAGCAGGGGTGAGGAGGGGGGGTCCCGCTTGATGGAGTAGCGAGGAGGCTCCTTGGCGTTCACCTCGGCACGAGTTCCCCCCCCCCCCGCCGCGACGTGAGGCGCAAGGGCACAGGCGAGGCGTGGTGTGTGTTGGGGGGGGGGGGGGTGGCGGGGGGGGGTGCAGGGATGGCGCTGGGGCCCCTCTGGGGGGGCCCCTTCACTATACCGAAGAGCCGCTGCCGTAGTGTCGGGAGCGTGGCAGGGCCTCGGCGCCTGCAGGCCCCCGCGGCAAGAACACAGGCGGGAGAGAACGCACGCGGAAGAGTCATTTGCTTTCATGTGCATGAGGGGCTCATTTTGCGGGTGTTTAAGAAGGATGGATTATATCCCACCCCCCCAAGCGGCCCCCATCACAAATACCCATACATACACAAACACACACACACACACACACACACACACACACACACACACACACACACACACACACACACACACACAGAGTGCACATGAGACATGGGCACACAAGCCACGGCGCTCATACACAGTGCACACACACAATGCCTCAAACACGCCTGTGTGTGTGTGGGAGAGCATGGGGGGGTCACCCACAGCAATTTAGCTGCTCCTTAATTGAATAAAGTCAATTCCATTTGGCTAATGAAAGGTGGGGTTAACGCAGGGTTGACTGCCGGGAGGGATGGAGATAGGGAGGGGGGAACACATCGAGACGCGCGGGGGGGGTGTGTGGGCGTGGGGGTCCTGCGGCCCACCCCCCCCGTCGACAGCTCGTGTCATGTCCGGATCGTGAACCCGATGCGTCTCTAAACTCGAACGGTTTCCTGAACACTTAGCGTGATCGCGGCACTCGCGGCCCTGACATGCTGCAGTCACGCGTGAATCTGTTGCTAAAAAGCCTTGTTACCTGGCAACATTTGATACATTAAAGGCTTCTTCTTTTATCTTGTTACTCTTCCAGCCATCTATATTTAGACCGAGGATGAACGCTATGTACCGATACATGCACGCACACTATACTAGAGGTGTAGGGGGCTTATATAATAGGGGTGTGATTCTGATAACAGAATCGCACACAGGGATCCTCAATTTATAAGGAGCTTTATTACTGGAAACTATTCATTGCAGTAGGGACTGAACACAAAAAAATAAGTAAATAAGTAAAGGGGCAAATCAAAGCCAATTTAAACAGACAGACACACAATTCAGATACTTACACAATACAGGGGGTAAAAGGGGGTGATGGCATAAGGGGGGAACACACACAACACCCAGAATCCAGAGTAAGTTGCAGTAACTAGCAAATACACAACATTAACCTAAAACACTTACTTTTCTGTCAATGACACACACTTTGGGAGAGAAATCAAGTGTAGCTCCCTATTAGGCCGACCAGGACAGACTGAAGTGTGGCGGATGGTGTCAGAACATGAGACCAATTAACTAATTGACAACAGGTGTGTGCTCATGAGTCCAATACGACCAATAGGGATTAGCAGCCTGTTAACAAGGACTGCAAGCAGACAAATGCCAACATACACACACTAGCATCACACACACACACACACACACACACACACACACACACACACACACACACACACACACACACACACACACACACACACACACACACACACACACACACACACACACACACACACACACACACACACACACACACACACACACACACAACTGTAGCCTGAATTATTATTGACAAACAAAAGACAGGCTACTTAAGTACGACAAAAGTACTCACTATCCAGAAGGGTCCATTTCACAATCATATTATTGTATTGTAATTAGTAACGCATTTAATGTACATTACATTCCATCGCAGGTCTTACCAATTAAACTAATTAAGGCTCCATTTAGTGTGGCACAGTGGTTCTCAAACATTTTAATTTCAACAACACCAAAACTCTAAGAGTGTTCAAATGGGTCAATTTGGTTAAATGTTGAACACAACCGTAAGGAACCCCATCAAGGAACCAGGAAGGTCCCTGGACCACACTTTGAGACCCACTGGTGTAGCAGAGTGTTTCCAGTGAGCCAACATGCACAATATCAGCACCCTGACGCTGTTTGACTAGAATGGAGGCTTAATTATTAAAACACGAGACTTAATCAGCCCAAAAGAACGTGCCACGTTGTGGGCTCGTAGATCGGCCATTTCCGTTCCATTTCCTGAAAAAAACGACGGTTTCGGACACACGCCGTGAATGACAAACAGCCACATGAGGCGCCGCGTAGAGCCCAGGCCCCTAACGAAGGGCCGCACGTCCACCTGCTGACTGACGCACACTGATGGAGACATAACAAAAAAACACAGCTAAAAAGGGCTGGACAGGGCAGAGAGAGGGAGAGAGAGAGAGAGAGAGAGAGAGAGAGAGAGAGACAGAGAGAGACAGAGACAGAGAGAGGTACAGGTAGAGAAAGATTGAGTTAGAGAGAGAGACAGAGGCAGATACAGAGAGAGACAGAGACAGAGAGAGGTACAGGTAGAGAAAGATTGAGTTAGAGAGAGAGACAGAGGCAGATACAGAGAGAGACAGAGGGAGAGAGTGGGCGGTGAATGGTGGCAGTGAGCAGGAGAGACAAAAAGAGACAAAAGGAGAAAGATGTGAGACAGAGAGAGAGAGAGAGAGAGAGAGTGTGGGTGGGTGGGTGGGTGAGAGCAGCAGGCTAAAGGCAGGGGTTGCAGGAGGTTCTGGCCGCGGTGATTAGTGGAGCTCCACACAGCGCGCCGCGGCGCCGGTTGAGGCTGACTTGTCACAGAGGGTCTGACACGGGACGCAATTATTCGAGGCAGGAAGTCACCGGCATGCCCCCTCAGGCATGTGCCAGCCTACGCTGTCAACTGTGTGAGCTGGTGCCTGTTTGAGCCCACTGGCACCGCCAGAGGTGTCAGAGGTGCTTATGTGCTGTGCTCAAAAACTCTGCAACCCCGCTTTTTCCCAAAGAAAAATTCAACCTCGGCTTAACACCACACCCCAGACGCACACCGGGGACTTGACGTCTGCAGCTTTGCGAGATGAACGTGACGCGCGCGCGCGGGGCTGTGTGTGTGTGTGTATTTATTTGTAACAGCTTCACAAGTGGTTGGCAATACCACTTTTGTTTAGCAGCCAGCATTAACCATTTAAACCCTCCAGTATTACAGAAATAGACTTGAGTTACAACTCACCTTGGAACACTTTCTTTTTTTTGTTCTTCGTCTACACCAAATCTCTACGGCAAAAATAGCAGATCTGCTGATTTTGGCCAATGCCAGAATGAAACACCAGGCTGTAGTTTGTTTTCCAGTTCAGGTGGAAAAACTACAGCAGATTAAAAACATGGCAGATTAGTGAGCAACACAGCTGTACCAAACAAATGCATAATGAGTGTGTTTGTTTCTCATGTGTGTCCAGAGTGTACATGGGCAACTGGCGGCCCGGGGGCCACATGCGGCCCCCACCATCACTTAATGCGGCCCGCAGGTTAATATCGCAATACTGATATATTATTGATTTCAGCTGTTACAATTCCTAACATGCAAACATGACCCGCTTTAATTACTTCAGTCTATAGTATAGCTTATTGACTAGTATTGATATGTATTTAAGTTCATAAAGTTAACATAAGTATAACTAAATGCATTTGAAATTAAACAAAAAATTTACTTTTCAGGATTCCAATTCAAAAATAGCAAAGAAGAATTCAGGATTCCAAGTGTGATGCGTTTTGAGCTTGTAGATCTGCTATTTTTGCTATTTTTGAATTGGAATCCTGAATTGGAAATCTGAATACTTTTGTGACATAGAATGGCGAAGTACGGCATTAATATACTAAAAAAGTAAAAATACGGAGATAAGAGGTGTCTGCCCGAGTATATGCAATGTGGCCCTCTGGAGTGAGCGTGGACATATAGTGGCCCTCTGGAGTGAGCGTGGAAATAAAGTGGCCCTCTGGAGTGAGCGTGGACATATAGTGGCCCTCTGGAGTGAGCGTGGAAATATAGTGGCCCTCTGGAGTGAGCGTGGACATATAGTGGCCCTCTGGAGTGAGCGTGGAAATATAGTGGCCCTCTGGAGTGAGCGTGGAAATATAGTGGCCCTCTGGAGTGAGCGTGGACATATAGTGGCCCTCTGGAGTGAGCGTGGAAATATAGTGGCCCTCTGGAGTGAGCGTGGAAATATAGTGGCCCTCTGGAGTGAGCGTGGAAATATAGTGGCCCTCGCCATCATCAAAGTTGCCCACCCCTGGTCCAGAGCCAAGGGCATGCCGACGTGCAAGCATGATAAATAATTGACACTTAAAAATCGAACACACCCGTTATTAATTTGATCAGCTGCAGCTGTGTTGCTTATACAGTTTTCAAGTAATTGTAGTGGAGTAAAAGTACATCATTTGCGTCCTAGTTAGTTTTCTCCCTTTGTAACAGGATACAAATGTACTGTAACTGAATGGACCCGGACGGGTTCCATTATGTATCCTCTCAGGGTTATACTGTATAATGTTATAGCAGTGTGTGAGAGAGAGAGAGAGAGAGAGAGAGAGAGAGAGAGAGAGAGAGAGAGAGAGAGAGAGAGAGAGAGAGAGAGAGAGGTGTTCGTATGGTCATGGTTCCGCTCTGCGGGGAGGTGAGAATATTTTTTTTTTTAAACTTGGGCTGTTACGAAGAAAAAACAAAACATTGCCTGGATATCTGCTCGGTCTCTTTCGTTTTTGATCACAAACCTCTTTAGGTCGGAAAATTGATTTGGACAAAAAACGTCCAAGCTATACCATCTCGGGCTTGAGAGCCGTGCTGGCAGGCTATCAGGTGTGATTTTCCCTCTCAGACAGTGTCGTTTTACCTCTATCTATATCTCTCCCTCTCACACACACTTGTTTTTTTTTACCCTGGGAAATGGGGCCTGGCCAATGGCCTTGTCCCTCTCAACTAACCTTGGTACAAAACAGAGCTTGGAAAGCCAGTGACAGCATCCTTTTTTTTCCTCTCCCTCTCTTCTCCCCCAGCAGGTTCCCGTGCCAAGGACACCGCCGGGGCGATACAGAGACGACCTATACCCACCCCGGATGACAACAAACCCCTCGCAGAACGACATCGATCTGCTGGCGCAAACGCTCGCTCGCGCACGCCGGCCGGCCGGACGGGCGTGTAGTGCAACATGTTTTTGGCGGAGGAGGAGGGATGGGGGGGGAGTAATTAGGTTAAACACTTGTAAAGTTGAAGCCCTGTGCGAGGCGGTCATGCGGCCTGGCCTGGCCTGTCAGCGTTAAGCCTCCAGGAGGTCAGGGGCGGAGGGGGGACAGCCTATTAGCCGACTTGGGGGCCTCCGCTATAGCTTTTCAAAAATAGCAGATCTGCAAGCTCATAGCGCGGCACTCGGTGCCGCGCTATGAGCTTGTAGATCTGCTATTTTTGAATAGCCAAAGAAATCTAAAGTGACACAGACGCGTTCAAGGTCTTAACGGTTTAATCCATTAACATATCAAGAGCCAGAGTTTTTTTTTTCAAAACAGGGTATACATCCAGTGCCACCGTTCTTACCGTTTACGCTGAAATGTTTAGAGCTGTAGACGCCTCGGTGAGGACCAGGATGTAAACAAAGGGTGTCTGCGCGATGGTCGAGGGTCCCCGACTAACGACTGGAACAATAACATTTCTAACGCGATCCGCCATTGCAGAGCGATCGCCCATCGAAAATGGCTCGTTTTCACCACGGTAAAAAAGATAATGGAGATAAGGACCTTTTTTTCTCAAGATCCTAACATTGGAGTGGACGGGAGGTACGTGGTTTGGACTGGATTCACATCCGTCCATTCCATTTTACAGGGTCCGCGGATCATTCCTTAGTTGCGTTAGAGCGCCCCATGAGGAGAAAAAAAAAAAGACATCACATAGATCTACGGCTATGGCACTCGACGGGTGTATTTGCAAAACCGTAGATCCTCGTGCTTGGCACTCAATGTGTAAGACCTGAGGACGATTCTACAAAAGGCCTTCTAAATCAGTGGTTCTCAAACTTTTTAGTGCCAAGTATGCCCAAAATGATATGTATTTGGCCACAGACAACATGCCCCTGAAATGGGGGCGTCTTGATCATATCGGCAGAACAGGGGGCTAATATAGAATAGATTTTTGTATTCAAGTTACCCTTGATTGTATTGTTATCAATGCCTGAAGGTCATCAGTGACCGAAACGTTGCATCTTAAATAAATCCGCCTCTGTACCAGGCGTAATATTATTTGTATTATTGATATGCCTACGCACCTGCTCTTGAAGTTTTATTCTCGGTGTGCGAAGGTTTTTCTAAACAATTGTTATGAATGTGAAATGGCCTGTTATAGTGGTATAGTCATGAACATCGGACAGATCCGCCTTCATGACTATAGACATAATGTGTACCGATTTGCGTGATGTTTGGGAAAAATGGGTAGGAGCAATAGGAGCCATTTTTTCCTCTGCCTTTCACGGCAATCAGACGCTGCGTTCATGATTTGAGGCATTTTGTTCAAAGCGAACTACTCCTGCAAACTTTAGATGCCAATCTTCACGATGGAATATCTAAAATTGGACAGATTCATCTTGATCCCATGACTATAGAGACAGTGTGTACCGATTGACGTGATGTTTGAACAAATGCTGTGGAGTAATATAAAATGTGTTATGCAAAAGAAAATGTCTCCTGGTGGTGCTATAACATGCCGATCGAAAACAATTGGGAGTGTGTGCAGAGTTTCGCGTCGATCGAGCCTACTGTGACAGAGATTAGCTGTTCACATACGGACACACAGATGGACGGACACACACGGACACACAGACTGACGGACAGGAATAAATCAAAATAAAAAAATCAATTCACCCTAAAAATCAACTTCAATTACTGTGCCAGTTCAACCTGGTGTCCCCATTTTGGCCACAACATCCTAATACAAGAGGAAAAAGCCTTTACACAAGCTCGCATGCGTGTCACATCACCAACACATCATGAGCTTGCATGTATCGAGGCTATTTTCCACTATTTTACTCATTTCACAATAGGGGGGGGGGGGGGGGGGGGGCACAGCCAAAAAAAAGCTCTGGCTATTTGGGGGTTCTTGGCATAGAAAAGGTTTGGGAACCCCTGCTCTAGATCACATGCCTGGATGACCTATGCCAACTGGCCTTGGCCATTCGGTCATCCTGCCAGGGACACTGGTCTAAGAGCTGGGCAGTGCGGGATGAATTAATTGAATGCCGAATGTTAATTAAAGGTGTCAAGGACTGGCCTAAAGCTCTGGGAGGATTTCTGCTTTTGCAGAAAATAGCAGATCGACAAGGAGCTTGTCGATCAGCTATTTTCTGCAAAAGCCTTCCCCGCAATAACATAAAACAGAAGAGAGAGAGAGAGAGAGACTATTTCACCGATATAACTAGAAAAAGTGCTCATCGGAGCACAGGTCTCCACCAGGTCAGGTAGGTTATTGTGGCCTCCTGGTGGTGCTATGATAGGCCAATGTGAAATGGATCTAATTTCTCCCTCTGCCTTTCACGGCAATTGGACACTGCGTTCATTATTTGAGGCATTTTGTTTAAAAAACGAGTTTTGCAAAAAACGGCCTGCTGGTGGCGCTATAACAGGCCAGTGGTTAGTGAGCCCGCCTAGAGAGCCAGAGGCCCTGGTTGCCCCAGGTTCGATTCCAGGCCGGGCCAGCATATGTGTCGATGAAATGAAATTTGTCCCCGAGCAAGACTCTTAACC
Source organism: Gymnoscopelus microlampas (assembly GCF_963454915.1). Lineage (NCBI taxonomy): Eukaryota > Metazoa > Chordata > Actinopteri > Myctophiformes > Myctophidae > Gymnoscopelus > Gymnoscopelus microlampas. The sequence goes on from NC_139948.1 coordinate 6,617,570, forward strand.
CCTAATTGCTCACAGGTTCTCATTGGAGACAAGACCGCAAGGACTTTCATGAACGACCTGTTAAAAGGAATTATCAGGATGGGATATGAAAAATCAGACAGATACGTCTTGAATTGATCACATGGCTATAGAGATCATGTGTACCGAGGTGCATGATGTTTGGACACACTCTGTAAGAGTAATATAGAAAAATGTGTTTTGCAAAGGTCTGCCTCCTGGTGGCGCTATAAAAGGCAGATGCAAAAAATGCAAAGGTTTTTCTTTGACCGCTAGGGAGTGTGCATGCAGGGCTTCACACGGATCTGTGCTGTTATAGGCAAAAACGCGAATCAGCCTATTATAGCGCCACCATGAGGCTGATTTGAAATGCTTAGGGTGGCATTTCTTCCTCGGCCTAATGGGAATGCGCGTGCAAAGTTTCACGGGAATCACATGATTTGAGGCATTTTTGTTAGAAACGGACCAATCCTGCAAACTTTGGAAGCCAACAAGGTGCAAAAAAGACAGTCTCGGCTAACCTTCGGCCTGGCGGAGACAATAACACAGCCAATGCCGGGTACTGAACCTCAACAAGCTGATGGACGGGCTTTAGAAGTCTACAAATGGCCAAATGGAATTACACATTCTCTCACAGCGCAAATCCCACTGTGGGCTGAATCCGTCCAAACACTTACCTGTCCATTTACCTGGGCATTTGCAAAGTGAATAACCCCTGACTAGCATTATGCCCTTAGGAGACCTGTGGATTGTTAAAGTGTTTTTTTCTGACGCCGTGCAGCAAGCAGAATGCCCGAGAGTTAAAGAAGGAACTTGTGTATTCATTCACTCGGCAGGGGAACGGCGTTCACCATTTCTCTTCCTCACTGTTGTGTTTTTTTTTCCTCTCTCTCCCTCTCTCGCTGACAGCTGTGCTCTCTCCGGGCCAATTTTAGACTCCGCAATCACCCGCCGCGGCGCACAGATCGCTCAAATGCTACGGCTGCTAAATACAAAAAACTCAGGTCCACGGGAAATATATGAAAATCACTGACCCGCAAAGCTGTTGGACTGGATAGAGACGAGAGAGAGAGACAGAGCGAGAGAGAGAGAGAGAGAGAGTTATAGAGAAACACTGTTGCCTCACAAACATTCTTTTGCATTTACAATCTGTTTTCCCGAAGCAATTAACCTTGAAGAGGGTTTTTGCTGCGGATTTCGTGTGGGAAAATGCATGGGGACGATTCCCCATCATTATACCAGGCCTCCTTAAAACAAACAAATTTGACAGGGGGATCGTTAGCGACTATGCTGAACATTGGGCAACTTTTTCTTTTGGAGGGTTTACTAATTACATGCTGTAGCACACGGGGGAGCTAACTGTAGTCTTCTACCGTTAGCCTTGAGCAGAGGTGGATAGAAGTGCTCCGATTTTTCACTCGAGTAAAATTAGCGACAAGTAAAGGCTTCAAAACTTGAGTAAAAGTGCAAACGTATCGGCATTAAAAACATAATACACATTATGCATGATAATGTCACATTTCACAAAGCGTCTCTGAAATAGCTGATCTACAAGCTTACTATGCGTCACAAGGTAGTGGAGAACAAGTAAAAGTATTGAAATACTAAGTAAAAGTATCAATACTGCAATGTAGAAGTACTCAGTTACAAATAAAAGTCCGGAATTCAAAATGTACTTGAGTAAAAGTACTCACAACGCGTCAGCTGAAGTCATTAAGGAGACAGCGGTGCAATTTTTCCTACATTTCAGGTTGTTTCCCAGGCCAGCCCAGGGATTCTAGCCTGGTAACCCCCCCCCTCCCCCCTCCCCTCCGGAAATCTCATTTCCATTTGATTTCAGGAGTTGGTCTGGCAACTGCGTATTACTCCCGCTGGGCAGGATTAATACCGTTGACTGACAACCCCTTCAGCCAATCAGCAGTCCGTTCCACCACCACCACCACCACAGAGCAACGTGACGCAAGGGGACATTTGAAAAGGCCATGCAGTAAATAGGTTGCTTTATTCGGATACCTGAGTATCACTGCCGGTTCTCTGAATTCTTATTTTTAAATAGGCTCTGTCATGATTAATTGACCACAAATATGACTAATAACTAAATGCTATCCGAAAAATAACTTCAAAGTAAATTCCGTGCCACAAAAAAAGCGGACAAAGATTTAATGGCCGCCGTTGGTTGTCGCTCGGCTGCAGTCAGCTGAAATCAAATGGAAATTAGATTTCCGGAGGGGGGGTTTACCAGGCTACAGGGATTCCAGCACAGTCACCTTCAAGTAAAACACCCCGTTTGTGTAACCCCATGGTACAGACCACACAGTATACCAACCACCCAACTTATATGTAAATTAAACTCATTTAAAACCATGTAGAGTACATAGAGAGTGTGGCGGTGTTCACCGCCGGTGAAGTGAAGTGCTTTATTGGCGTGTGTTAAGTAGTGAACGCATGCGTCGGAATTAAAATGCAGAGCTCCGCCGGGGAGTAGAAAGAGGAGATAATAGGAGAATGCATATTTAAAAAACAACTCATCAAAAAACATTTACATTATCACATTAGAGCAAAATGTGCTCTATGACATCCTCAGTCGATTCATCCATGTGTGGCTCTGAGCCTGTACGAATGTGACCAAATGGGTTTCATTCATACACGCTAGGGGTGTGCCGATATATCGTCCCGCGATATATCGCGATACGTTTTCGTGACGATATGTATCGTTTTGGCGTTAAAAACAATCATGGCACCGTTGGCCTGCTCGCTCCGAAACTGTGCACACACACTCCCTGGATGCCAATTCAGAACCTCTGCCCCAAATTTTTCACATAGCCCTGTTATAGCGCCACCAGGAGGCCGATTTGTGCAAAATCCATTTACTCCTACAGATTTTATCCAAACGTCACGCAAATCGGTACACATTATCTCTATAGTCATGTGATCAACACGGATATGTCCGATTTTCCATATTCCATCCTCATTGGCTAAGGTTGGCCAAAGTTTGCAGGATTGGTCCGTTTTTAACAAAATGCCTAAAATCATGAACACAGTGTGCGATTTCCGTGAAATTTCACACGCACATTCCCACTAGGCAGAGGAAGAAATGCCACCCTTTTCACATTGGCCTGTTATAGCGCCACCAGCAGGTCTAATCTTAGCAAAACACATTTTTGGAACAAAAGCCTCAAATCATGAATGCAGTGTCTGATTGCCGTGAAAAGCCTAAAAAGAAATGACACCCCTTTCACATTGGCCTATTATAGCGCCACCAGGAGGCCACAATAACGTACCTGACCTGGCGGAGACCTGTGCTCCGAGGAGCACTTTTTTTTTGTACTTTTTTTTTTGCAAAAATAATGCAAAAACGGAAGTATTTGTTTACATTTGCTTCCCCCCCATATATTTTCATACGTTTTTTTCATAAGCGTTTTTTTCCCCCACATTATTTTCATAGGCTTTTTTTCCCCCATATATTTTCATAATAAAAAAGTGCCAGATATCGTGTATCGTATCGTGAAATGAGTGTATCGGCACACCCCTAGTACACGCTTAGAGTTAAATTATCAGTGAGAATTTGACTGTGTAGATACAGTAGTGGTAGTGCATGTTATTTGATAAACTGCACGTCTAGGCATCAGCTTGAGGTACATAGCACGATCTACAGTATGTGTTTACCTTGCTTATTTTCAAGTCGCTCTGAATGAAGAGCGTCTGCTAAATGCCTAAATTGAATAGGGTGTGCACATTCTGATCTTCCATGAGGAGGAAATCAGTGCAATCTCAATGCAGCAATCTTTGTGCCTCTCTGTCTCCCTCTCCCTCTCCCCCTCTCTCTCTCTCATAAAGGGCAAGGACACTTTTAGTAGAGGTTTGGTTTTGGATATGCTCCTCGCTGACTTTCATTGGACGGTGAAACAGCTCTCAAAAGCCCTCTTTTAGCCGGTGAACGAAGACACACAAAGCTGATTCTGACAATATAGAACGCACATGGGCAACTGGGAGCCACATGCGGCCCCCCACCTTCACTTAATATCAGAATACTGATATATTATGGATTTCAGCTGTTACAATTCCAAACATGCAAACATGACCCGCTTTAATTACTTCAGTCTATATTAGTAGCTTAATGACTAGCATTAAGATTCTATTGTCCTTTTTACGTCCAATGTATTTGTATTTAAGTTCATGCAGTTTAACATAAGTATAACTAAATGCATTTGAAATTATATAAAAATGTTACTTTTCAGGATTCAACAGCAGATTTACAAGCTCAAAACGCGTCGCAGTAGATCGGCTATTTTTGCTATTTTTTAATACAGTATAATTATGCAATGTGGCCCTCTGGAGTGAGTGTGGAAATATAGTGGCCCACCCCATCATCAAAGTTGCCCACCCCTGATATAGAACATCACAAAACCTGGTATACCTTTGGAGTTACATCATGGCAGGTATAACTACACAACCCAAACCTCTACCAAAGTGTCCTTGGCATTTAATGCGCTTATTTGCTAATCACAAGAAAAAAAGAAGAAAAAAATGTATTTGCCGACCAAACAAGATCAGAGGAAGTTTCCGTAAAAAATATAAAATAAATCAGTTTAATACTTCCAGTTCTTTGTACTGTACCACGATTTGTTTCAAATCTGATTTCCGTGTCCTAAAGTCAGAGACACGTTTGATGTGAATCAAAACTGATGCTGCTGAGCAAGAGCCGTGTGTGGGATGTTTGGCAGTGGTGGAAAAAGTACTCAAATGCTTTACTTAAGTTCAAGTATCAATACTGCAATGTGGAAATACTCGTGTACTCGTCAATGGCAGTCAATGAGTTAATGCACCACTTGTCTTGTCTGTCGTCGTCGCCCCCCTTCTATGTTGCCTAGAACTGGAGAATTGATTGAGGTCATGTGATCCGTGACATAAGCAGGGTGTATTTTTGGCTGAGGGGCGGACTTTTTTCTTATTTCCACACAACAGCTCTAAGGTGTATTAAAGACAATCATAGTTCAATGTTGAAAATGAGTGGTATTCCCCTTTAATCCGGTCCTGATAACATTCCTAAAACTAAACTGAAAAAAAAAATTCCACAAACTAATAAAAATATCAAAACTATAATAGCCGTCATACAGGGACACATCCACCGTGGAAAGAGGCAGAGATACCAATTTCTAAACTCAAACAGTATATAGCCTCCGTCGCCCCAGAATGCAACACAGCCACACCAATGTGTTGCCGCGCGCCACCGGTGCCCAAGATCATAAACATTATTATTGAAACAGGTTGTTTAAGGGCATTCTGGGATTCATAACGCGAATCCACTAAAGCGAAGTCAGACGGTGAAGTTGAGAAGGGAAAATAAGCCGCGCCACGAAAAAGCCTTGGCCTGTTGCCTTTCATTATCCTAATGTTCATCACAGTCCGAGCCCCCAGCCTCCAGGCTGTCGTATTCAAAATTAGAACCTGCAGTCACAAAATATTAAAAAAATGAAAAAAACGTAGTTGTCATGGAAACGGCAAGTCAGCCATCATCCATTGGAAGCCTTGACATGATATCACTATGGGTGAATATAATCCTGAGGACACAATCGTTGTCTGTCGGGCAGATATACCTCGTACGTCCATGTTTCAACTTTTTACGTGTGTTTTTCTTTTTGTTAATTCATGCCTTACTTCATCCTACAAGCCAGTGTCGCACAGAAGTTGAGAACATAGCCGATCTGCCAGCTCACAACGCATTGCGTTGCGCGCTTGGAGATCAGCTATTTTCACTTTTCTAAAATGCTTTCAAATCATAAGGACGGTTTTGGACATACGAGGTTTCCACCCAACAGTGGCAACTTGCAAAAGCATCTTTTGACACTGTTAATGCATCCAGGGCTGTCACGACCGTGAAATTCTACTTGACGGTTAACTGTTCATAATACAAATAATTGCGAAAAATAACACTTTTTTTTTCTTCTTTTTTTTCCTCCATTGAACCGTTGGAACATAAAACATTTCTGTCTGGCTTTTTAGGCTTTGTACACAAAGAAGTGCACGTAGCAGATATGACAAGTAACTTATAGAGAATATAGAGCTTTGATCTTTTATTTAAACCAAAAGGGTCGTGTCGTGTGACACAGGGGTAAAGTGCCTGTCCACCACCGGTATCGATGGGTTCAAATCCAAGTTTAACAGGAGGACTAGGACGGAGGCTCCCTCTGCGTCCTCCCGGTGGGGGCTCCTCACTGGCAGGTGAGCCAGCAGGGTACAATAGTGGTTCTCAAACGTTTCCCTGTCAGCACCCCCACATGTATATGTCACAGGGAAATTAGCATTCAAGGGAAATCGAAAAAGGAGAGCTCGTTTTTAGGCGCGGGGCTTCCGCGCGAGGCGGGGCTTTTCGAGACAGGTTTTTTTACGCGAGGCGCTACTCCTCGCAAGGAGGAGAAGGGGGGGGGGGGGGAGGAGCTGGCTTTGGTGAGAGGAGGAGGAGAAGGCGCGAGGCGGGGCTTTGATGCGAGGCGGACCTGGCTTTTGTTGTTCCCCCCCACATAGCAACCAGGAAGCTACGCTAGGGGAGCGCTGAACACGCGTTCACATGCACACGTGATAATAGTTATTGTCCATGACGGAGGCACGCCGACTTAGCAGAGCTTGAGGCCGAGGAGGCGCGAGTGCCGATGGTCTGCTAGTCGAATCAGCGCCGTCCGAGTTGTAAACCGATAGGGTGAGATTAGATCTTTTCATGGGTTATTATCCACGTGTGCGTGTGTGTTGTGGATAAACTAAAACAAATGTTAAAAGCCAGAACACAATAAAATGATCTCAACAGTCATGCTTTCAATAAACCACATTGAAAGCGTGTGTGCGTGTGTGAGTGTGTGCGCATGCACGTTCATGTCTATGCACGTCTATGCACGTAGTGTGGCTTGCATTGCCCTCTAGTGTTGGTTCTACAGGATTGCCTGGGGGGGGGCGGTGAAAACGAGCGCTCCTTTTTCAATTTCCCTGGAATGCCAATTTCCCTGTAACATACTGTATATTCGGCCACGAACCCTCATCAGGAAATATGCATACAAGATTTGTGTCGTTAACATTTTTCTAAAATATTCGAACTTGTTCACAATCTTTCCAAGATCTTTTGAATGGGTATTTCCAATTAACCAAAGTATGTGGTTTAAGTGATTTAAGTGATTTTGATGCTATATTAACGTATTTTGCTGGGGGACCCCCCTCAAGGACCCCACCCCACTTTGAGAACCAATTGGGGAACAGCAGCAGTGGCAACAGAGAAATGTGTGGGGACGGTTAATCAGCATAACAACTACAGTGGTTTGGCAGGCAAAAGGGTTAAAAAAAGAATTGGCTACTCTAGATTAAAAAAATACAAATTAAATAGGCGATCTATTATAATATCGTCGCTGTCGGGTGGAAACCTCATACAGATGTGCCACTTCAAAACTTCACACGTTACTGTTCTTTCCCTGAAAGTGCCCTGAAAATGCATTTTTTTCCTCCCTGTTCTGCCCTTAAAAATGCACTGCTTTGCCCCTGAAAAGAAGTTGTCACTACACACCCCCGTTTTTCCCTTCAACAGACATCCATATACATGAGAACAAAATAATGTGTGTTGAAGAAGGTGTCAGACTCATTATGAGGCGAAAGGTGATTTGAAGAGGTCCTTGACCAATGGCTCAAATTAATTAGCATCATAAAAGCAGTGATCATCAAAATAATTCAGCATTTTAAATGCCCTTCTTTGTCCCTCTTATTGCCCTGGGAATCCCCTGAGAATTTACTGTCTTGGCGATGGCAGGACTTTTGAAGTTTTGAAATGGCACATCTGTATGTCTAAAACTGTTATTCAGGATTCAAATTCAAAAATAGCAAAAGTAGCAGATCTACAAGCTCGCTACTGTTGATGCTTTTGTGTGACACTGCAGTGTGATCAAGTAGGGCGTTAATTTACCTAAGAACACAACAAGGTAGAATAGGGAGATAAGAGGTTAAATACTGTATATACAGTAAATATCATAAACACTATGCACGTCGCCGTACGATTAAAGTACAGTCAGTGTTTAGGTGGTTAAACGTGTTTAGTGGACTGCGCGGGGCCTCTGTGGAGCGGCATTCCATTATGAAAACACCACTTTACTCCGATTGCAAAATGATGTTGACCTTTTGTGATATCTTGCTGTAGCAAACCGTGTCTCATTGTGGTGGAGTCAATGCCCGGGCCGCCATCCCTTTGTAAGGCGCTTGATGTCGGCTGGCATGCCGAGTGCCAGCCAGGCTATTAGGTGGGTGTTGTGGGAGCGTTGATGACTCATTCCTCCCTCTCGCTCTCGCTCGCTCGCACGCGCACACACACACACACACACACACAAAGAGGCACGCGCGCACACACACACCCAAACACAGACAGAGCGGCAGCAGGGGTTTTGTGTTAGCTACCGCTAACAAAACAAAACATTTCCTGCACGGCTTTGGCTTGAATTTTTACCTCACTTAGCCCTTTAAGACCCGTTCTTTCGGCTATTCAAAAATAGCAGATCTACAAGCTCGTAGCGCGGCACCGAGTGCCGCGCTACGAGCTTGTATATCTGCTATTTTTTGGGAAAAATCGTGAAAACGTGTGCAAATCTTTGAATATACATATTTTTCTTTTGGGGGGGGGGGGTCCCTGGAACAACACATTTTGAGATGGGGGTCCGTGGCCGAATACATATCATTTTGGGTGGTCCTTGACATGAAAGAAGTTTGAGAACCTCTGATTATAGCAACATAAGTCTTTTTTTTTAAACACTGAGGATTTTCAAGACATTTGTAGAATCCCCCCAGAAGCAAAGATTTGAGTTACAAATGTTTGCTTTAAACATTATATATATATAAAAAAAAAAAAAAAAAAAAAAAAACAGATCTACAAGCTCATAGCATGGCACTCGGTGCTTGTAGATCTGCCATTTTTGGAAAGTGAAGTTGTTAAAAGCTAAACTGACGGATGCTTTCCCCGGTCTCAATGGGTTATAGATCAATGACGAGGGGGTCGAAATTTCCCTTTTGCGTTTGTAACGGGCGCTTGAAATCCACTCGGGGGCCGGGGTGGGGGGTGGGGTGGGGGGTGGAGTGTCGGCCGGAGAACAGAGGTGGAGAGAGAGGGAAACAATTGCGGGAGGAGAGGGGACAGCACGGGGCTATAGGGGTGGGGCGGGGGGTGGTTGTGGGGGTCGGAACGACGGAAGAGAGATTGCGATAGAGAGCACGCCGGCCGGCTGCAGCTATCGGGCCACCCCTGGAGAAGTTTTCGCTCTGGCCTGCCCCCCCCCCCCCCGCTCCCCGGGGAAATTGCATCACATATTGATCCATGTTCTCCTGCCCATCTAATGGACGCAAGAGGAGGGTGGATGCATTGGTGGCAACTTGGGAAATAGCCATGAGAGTAACAAGGAGTCATTAAGGCATAGAAACCCCAGGTCGGGTGAAACGGAGGACCTTTTCTCCCCCCCCCCATATCACCCCCTTTCCTCCTCCTCCCTGGCCTAACATCTCCAGGCCTCTCGGGCTGGTGTCTGAAGCAGCGCCCCCCCACACACACACACACACATATATACCTGCAGGGAGCCCAGATTGCCAAAGCAAAGCGGTATATACCTCGCCGCCCCGGGGCTCAGACGAGACATTTGTCTCCATTACGGCCCCTTACACCGGCAAATAAACAGGGGAGACAGACAATCATTCTGCATTACATCCATGACTATAGCACTTTACATTTCCTATCAGCTTAACAGACTCCCTGGGCCATTTCACAATCCTCACATTCATTTTTTTACTGCCTTTCTCCTCCGCCGCGCACGTTGCGCTCCGCGCGTGTGTGTGTGTGTCTGTGCGCGCGAGAGAGCTCACAGATGGAGCCTTTTTTTTTTCTTCTCCTTTTCTTTTACTGGGGGCAGGGCTTTCAACCGATGTGTTTATGGGCCTTTCTCAGGAGCACGACAAAAAAAAAGGTCCAACGCATGATGTAGTGGATGCTTTGCCATCAGCGATATCCCCCCCCCCCCCTCTGCGGAAACGGAATCAGCTTTATTGTCACGACACATAGGTTTACAGGTGTAAAACAAGTGGGTGCATTTTCTTTTTCCGTATACTACAGGCTCCATCGTTTGTCGTGTTTCGGGGAAAAAGGGTGGAGGGAAGGATGGAGATCGAAGGAAGAGCAGAGAAAACAAAAGATTGCTTTTTCAAAAAAATGTTAGGATTTAGAAGACATTTTGCAGAATCCCCTCGCTTTGAAAACTATATATATTCAAAGATTTGCACACATTTTCATGACTTTTTCTAAAATAGCAGATCTACAAGCTCGTAGCGCGGCACCGAGTGCCGCGCTACGAGCTTTTTTATCTGCTATTTTTGAATAGCCAAAGTATGAAATAATGGTTACAATTGAATACTACAGGCGCCATCATTTGTCGTGGTTCGGGAAAAGGGTGGAGGAAGGATGGAGATCGAAGGAAGAGCGGAGAAAACAAAAGATACAGGGTCAAGCGATCAAGTGTTCTAATGAGTAGAGTGAAGAGATAAATACGCATATGGCATATTAGCGTCACTGTCGAGCAGAAACCTTGCATCTCCATTTTTCATTTTTTCATTTTTTTCCCCCCATACACAAACTTACAAAGTGACGCGATTTGAGCTTGCCAGATTTGAGTACATATACTCAAGTACTGTACTTAAAGTTGTACAGTGCAAATTTCAAAAAAAAGATTTTTAGCAGCCTCTGCTGGTCATTACAGTCACTGCAGGCCGATCGTTTATTACTGCGTTACCCAGAATTCCATTCGTTTTCACCGGAAGACGGAAGCGTTTCAAAAAGCGTTCTTTTAATTGTTTTGTACGATCTGTGGATCGTTTCTCTTAGCCAGTGGAGCTTTAGTTACCGTGAGCTGTGTTTTCTTTTTCTGTTGTTTTTCGTTCTTCAAATCATACAATCTCTTAAAATCAGAGTTTCCTTTTTGTTAATAGCGCGGTAGTTCCTGGCCAAACAGGAAACCGGCGCGGTAGTTCCTGGCCAAACAGGAAACCGGTGCATTTCCGCTTCCATTTTCCGGCCAGATGACGTCATTTTCGTGGGAAAGTCAACCTCGACAGCGTTCAATACAAAATATATAAATAAAAGGCTTTCGGGGGTGAAATTCATGGAGTGGGTGTTGTGAAACATTTGCCACTCACAAAAGATATACAATTTAACTTTAGTTTTATTGAAAAAGTTACATAGTATTACTTTAAGTAAAATTTTGAGGTATTTTTTACTTTACTGAAGAATTTCAGTTTTCAGTACTTTTACTTCTACTCCACTACATCTCAGAGTCAAATATTGTAATTTTACTCCACTACAATTATTTGAAAACTTTAGTTACTAGTTACTTTGCAATTGTCAATTATTATATTATAAAACATACATTAACCACGTTAGCCCTATTTTATACATAGGCTATTTGAAAATAGCCGATCTACAAGCTCACAACGCGTTGCGATGCGACGTGTTGTGACCTTGTAGATCTGCTATTTTCAAACATATTGAGTACTTTTACTTTTAAAACTTTAAAGAGCTGGTGCCATGGTTTTGCACTTTTTCAGTTTTTCATGTGTCTATGAGGTTGATAGAACTTCATTAAGCCCCCCGGTGGTGGTTTTATGGTGTTTTATGTCTTCTCTGACTATTTGGAGTTTCTTCCTGGAGGCTGAAACCTTGAGGGTCAAACGTGTTACAGTATTAGAAAAACAGCCCTTTAGTGACATAGTAAAAACATACCCTCCCCCTCATTATCATAACACAACAGGTGTGGGCATGAGGAGGAGGAGGGACTAGGACAGGTGGGTGGTGCTAAGGTGGTGGAGGAGGTGCTAAGGTGAGAACCAGGTATACTTAATGAACTGGAGGCGTGTCCACATAAAACCATAATACCTGATGATTATGTTTTAGGGGGGGGGGGGGGGGGGGGGGGGGGGATCACTGAAAATCACGGCACCCCGTCTTTAAGTATATTTTGAAGCCAATACTTTTGTAGGCCTACTTTTACTCCAGTAACATTTTGAACATAGACCTTTTACTTGTAACAGAGCATTTTTATATTGTGGTATTGCTACTTTTACTAAAATATCTGAGTACTTCTTCCACCACTGTGACTTTCCCAGAATAATAACGGTTTTGGACATACAAGGTTTCCGCCCCAACACAGCGACGATACACAGCATAGCAAGTGCGTACAGTACACGAGGTTAAAAATAGCAGCAGATTCAGATACAGTATGTACATAAAGCTGCTGCACTAGAGCAGCAAACAGACTACTGTAGGACAAAGGTAATATAGGTTGGCTATACACGGTGAAACGATGCCGCATTCAAATTAGTTTGTGAGTCAACTTATGCCTTTACAAGCTCTATTATAATGTGTCGGAAGACACTCGGGCACGCGGCCAAATAAAAGCTGTAAAAACGTCTTTGAAGGCAAAGAACAAACTTCCGAGTTGCCATTGTACCGACGGACGGTGTGTTTCCTGTTCCTCCTTCACCTTTCATAAGGTTTTAATTCAATAAAACAAAACGCAAACAAAAACGCTTATGTTGTACACCCGAAGATCGTATAAAATAGAAGCAAATGGACCTTCGGAGTGGACTAATACGGATGACGGAGGAAATACGCAAGACAAACAAATGACTCGAACCTTTCTTTCATTCTCCTCCCCAACAAAAACCCATGACCATGTTCTATTTTTAATTAAAAACGCGTGAGAAATGTCACCGTAAAAGCAGAAAAAGTCTTCTTCTTTTTTTTTCTCGCTCTCTTTCAATTCGATTAGGCTGGTCCGTCTGTATTTCCGTGCTCCCCCCGTCCCGTCCCCCCTCTCCCCGGCATGTAACGACTCGAAACCGACTCGCTATCAGGATTCAAACGCTTCTCCATTATTGTCGGGGTGTGTGGCGGGCGGGACAATTTTCGGCAACAGACGAGGAGGCACTTTATACCTCGCATGTAAATGCTTAAAATCACCTCTCGACCCCCGGCGGGAGAAATGAATGGCGCAACCGGCGCATGTAAATAAGGCCGCCGCCGCTTAGCCGGGGGGGGGGGGGGGGGGGTGACTCAATCCACCCCCACCCACCAACCCCCCCGCCCCCCCCCCGGTGTCACGGGCTGAAGGTGATTTTGATTTGCTGCCATTTTGGGGGGATATTAACCCATTGAGACCTGAGGCCCGATTCTACAGATGATCTTCTAAATCCAAACAGTTTTCTGAAACACTTATGTTGCAACAATATCGGTGGATCTCATGTCAAGGACCACCCAAAATTATATGTATTTGGCCGAGGACCCCCGCCCATCTCAAAAAATGTTGTTCCCCCCCCCCCAGAAGCAAAGATTTGAGTTACAAATGTTCGCTTAAAATAAATAAAGAAATGTATTCAAAGATTTTCACACATTTTCAAGATTTTTCAAAAATAGCCTAAAGTATAAAATAACGTTTTTTTAAGTGGTTTCACACCTGCGTTCCCGGTATGAATGGCTTAAGTGCAGTGGATATTGAGAGCTATTACTGTATGTGGCTGGGGGGGGGGGGGGGGGACGGTATCAATCCCCGTCAGAGAGGTGGTGGAGATCCGTCACTCCCCCAGACAGATGTAGTCGGGGAGGTATGGCTACTAGTAAGGCCCCGACACCAGCTGCATGAGAAGCACTATAGCCCCCCCCCGCCCACACACACACACACACACACACACACGAGTGGCGGGGGGTAGACTTCTGCCTCTTGTATAATGGAGGACCGGCGTGCAGGCCCGGGCTCCACTCGGCGCCTCTAAGAGCTGCTACTGTATATAGGCACCCGGGCACCCGCCATATTCTGTTATAGCTCTCAGTCAGTGGTGGAAAGTAACTAAGTACATGTACTCAAGTACTGTACTTAAGTACAATTTTGAGGATTTTTTTTACTTTACTGGAGTATTTCCCAATTTCCCATACTTTTACTTCTACTCCACTATACATCTCGGAGGCAAATATTGTACTTTTACAATTATTTGAGAACTTTAGTTACTAGTTACTTTGCAGATTTTGATTATTATTACAAAACATACATTACCCACTATATACATTTCGGCCATTTGAAAATAGCCGATCTACAAGCTCACAATGCGTCGCGATTATATGTTTTATACATTTGAAAACTTGTGAAACGGGACATTCTGTATAATGAATACTTTCTACGTTAGTTTTGATACTTTAAGTACATTTTGATACCAATACTTTTGTACTTTTACTCCAGTAAATTTTGAATTCCGGACTTTTACTTGTAACAGAGTATTTCTACATTGCAGTATTGATACTTTTACTAAAGTAAGAAATGTGAGTACTTTTTCAACCACTGGGAACTCCTATATGCTTGCCGCAAAGACGAAAAAAACCCGCCCCATTTCACTTCCTGCCGCCGGCTCATGCCTTAATTCACGCTCCGTCGGACGAAAACAGACGACCTGCAAGCTCACAACGCGTCGCCGACGCCAACGTTGTGAGCTTGCAGATCGGCTATTTCCGCCAGCCATACGATGGAGCATAAATTGGGCCTTTCGAGCCGCGGCCCTCTCACGGGATCCCCCTAAAAGTTGCCTGATGGATATTCTCAATGCAAGCGGATGGGTTTTTGACCAACTTTAGACTTGATTTTCTTACCTTAACAAACAGTGTCATAAATACTATATGCTTCCAGCTGCTAGTTTAAAGTCTTCTTTCAATCATCATGATATGCGTTTGGGTAAATTATGGTCCCATTTATTTTAAAATTGACGATAAAGTAGGGTACGCTCTATTAGGGGCGGGATGATTTGATTGACAAGCTACACAACCAATAGCATTCACCCCGCCCCCCCCCGCTCTTGATTGACAAGCTACCCAACCAACAGCATTCAATTTCCGGTTGCATTTACCTATGACTGCCGGCTTTGAAATTCCTGAACAATAGGCTCTATGCACAGCAGCCATATTGGGAATGAATTGGGCCCCTTCCTTACTTCCTTCACAGGTGTTACCAATGATACTAATTAAGGCTCTGTTCCATTTAGTGTGGCACAGTGGTTGTCTTATTTTCAAGGACCCCCATAACTCATTGTGTACAAATGGAACCAAATGGACCCTTACGGTCCATTTGGTTCCATTTGTACACTCTCTGAGTTACACACCCACCATAAGGGGCCATTTGGGAACCAAAATGGAGTGTTTCTAGTGAGCCAACATGCACGATATCAGCACCCTGACCAGAATGGAACAAGAGCCCTTCATTAGTATCATTGGTAACACCTGTGAAGGAAGCCCAATGTCTTTCCAATATGGCTGCTGTGCATAGAGCCTATCGGTTTCATTTGCGGTCCGTAGAAACCAATGGCGTCGCTTTGCCCGTTCATTTTTTACAGTCTAGGGGGGTAACACACAGAGAGATAGAGAGAGAGATATACAGAGAGATACAGGAAAGCGCTCATTATTTCTCCCTAATTGCCCACGAGTGACCCTCCTGATTCCCCCCACTGCAGCCAGGTACGGAGCCTCATTACGCGGCGAGCTAGCCGCTCTCTCCTCCTCCTCACTCCCTCCCAGGAGGAAGGCATGAAAAGGCCATGAAAGGCCTCGGCTGACAGGGAGGCTAGGCAGACCGTATACCAATTAACCCATTGAGAACCGGGTGAAACGCGTCCGTGTGCACTTTATAGATTTATTTGAGCTATTTAAAAAAAAAATCGTGAAAACGGGTGCAAATCTTTGAACATTTTTTTTTTTAAAGCGAACATTTGTAACGCAAATCTTTGCTTCTAAGGGGTCCCTGGGTCAATATATTTTGAGATGGGGGGGTCCGCGGCCAAATACATATCATTTTGGGGGTCCTTGACAAGAAAAAGTTTGAAAAAACTGTTAGGATTTAGAAGAGATTTGTAGAAGCCCTCAGAAGCACAGATTTGAGTTAAAAAATGTTCGCTTTAAAAAAATATATTCAAAGATTTGCACACATTTTCATGATTTACAAGCTCAGATATGCGCTCTGAGCTTGTAGATCTGCTATTTTTTTTAATAGCCCAAAGATAATGGTTAAAATCGAAAATGACACAGGTGCTTTCCCGGTCTTAATGGGTTAACGCTGCTTTCTCTTTGCCTTTTGCTTCCGACGCGCCGCCACTCCTCCTCCTCCTCCTCCTCCTCCTCCTCCTCACGGGCTCGTCCGCAAGCGAGCGAGCGAGCGAGCGGCCACGTTAGTAGAGCTCTCACAGAGCGTTTCCCGGGTCAAGTCGGGACGGTTTGTTTCCGGAGAGGTTGGAGAAGAGGCTAAGGAACAAGGGCACGCCAGCGCCCGTCTAGCCCCCCCCACGATCCCCCCCCCCCACCCTGCAGACAGCCAGGCTAATTTACATGTTTCTCACGGCCCCCTCCCCCCTCCCGCCTCGGCTTTCACTCGTTTGGGCCACCGGGCCATTAGTGAGAGGGTTTGTGTTTGTGTGAAGGAACGGAAGGCATGTGTGGTGGGGCTACTCTGTGAGAGTTCAAAAAGGGCGGTGTAAGTCAGCGGTTCACAACCGGTGGGTCGGGACCCACCCGGGGGGGGTCCCCACAAGATTTTTTTTTGTCTGTTTGGGGGTGCGGACGTTATGAACAAACTATAAAAACGGGTCACACATATAATTATTAGCATGTCGTTTTAGTTATCAGAGATGAGTTTTTCTGAGAATTAAACCACACTTTGGATGTGTGAACTGCATCTCATTCTTGTTTTGACCGTTATATTCCGTTTTACCAAACCTGTAGAGTGTATACAAAGACAGAACTGTTGATCGTTTCACTGCTGGATTTATTCTGAGGATTGGAATTTCAGCAGGAAACGTATAGCATATAATGATCCCAAACCGTCAAGCGCCCTCTAGTGGCCTGGCTGTGAAACAGCGAAAACAATGAAACCATACCACCAATATGTGACTGCTACTGGTCAAAAGTGCCTCATGTCGCCAGGTGACAATCAGTAGATAATGGAACATTTAGATCGATTTTTTTTTGTTGTGTTTTTTTAGCATAGTGGTTTCGATTGGTCGCTAGCTAGGCATTGTACTCCGGTTTCACTGCCTGAGCCGATGGTCTGAGCGCGCAAGAGCCAGTGTTGCCAGGTATTGTTGTTATAAGTTAGCCCCCAAGATTTTATTTGAAAATAGCAGATCTATAAGCTCCAGTGGTGGAAAAAGTACTCAAAGTCTCTACTTAAGTAAAAGTACCAATGCTGCACTATAAAAATACTCTGTTACAAGTAAAAGTCCAGAATTCAACATGTACTTGAGTAAAAGCACAAAAGTATTGGCATCAAAATGTACTTAAAGTACCAAAGTAAAAGTACTAAATATTTTAAAATAGCTGATCTACAAGCTCACAACGCGTCGAGCTTGTAGATCTGCTATTTTCAAATAGATGATGTATACAATAAGGAGGGTTAAAATGCTCATGTGGCCCATATAGTCGCTTATTTTGGGCTTTTTTTCCTAGACCTGGTTGCTTATTTCTCTCATAGAATCTGGCAACACTGATCTCTGGAGTTATAGTGTTGTTGTTTAACTTTAGGACGGTGCATAGCGAAAGTTGCTCTGATCTGCCCAGCAGAAAGGATTATTCATTTATTTTACTCCGTTTGTTTGATGACCCCCCCCCCCCCATTTTGAGCTATACCAACCTTTTAGCTAAACAGGCCGCTCGACGTTCGTTTGTATTCCACAACGTGTAGCTAGGCTAGCATAGCCTCGTTAGCTCGTAGTGGCGAGTGTCTTGCCTGAACTACAGCCCGTACATCTACATAAACGTTCAGATTTCAAATATAAAGTGCTTAACCCATGGCCACGGATGTTACAATTATGTACGGGCCCACATAAGTACACGTATCTTCTGTATTGTTCAATAAAAAGCATTTTAATATGATCGGTGGCCATTTTATCCATTTGCTTTCAACTACGCGACAGCATCGGTTGGGAGGTGTATTGCACTCTGATACATTATAACTCTATGAGAAAATGGCCGCCGATCGGATCAAAATGCCTTTTATTGAACAATACGGAAGATACAGATACTTACACCCACCCGAAATCAAGTGTAACATCCGTGGCCATAATGTAAGCACTTTATATTTTAAATCTGAACGTTTATGTAGATGTACAGGCTGTAAATGAACAAAGTGCAAACGCCATGTTGCAGTTCAACAGACGTCACGTCACGACGACGTGAAGCTGTTTGCAGTGGTGGAAAGTAACTAAGTACATTTACTCACGTAGCCTACTGTACTTAAGCGGTGCGACGCTTATTTGGGCTTGCTTTCAAGATTCTTTTTTTTGAAAATAGCTGATTTAATAGGGCTCAAGTGGTGAAACTGGTCGTTTCTTTTGGGCTTGTTTTCATAGACTTCATAGCTTTCTCTCACAGAACAACACCAGCAACTGGATTTTATCAATACATTGACTTACACTGGCTATAATGGGGGAGTGATTAGAGGAGTGGCTAGGCTGAATAAATTACCCATTGTTCACGCCCATTACCTGGAGCTGAGAGGTGCTCTGAAGTGACAATTCTTTAGGAGGGATTATCTCAGTTTGCACTATTATAGTTAACCAGATTCAAATGAACACATCTTCTTCAAATATGTTCCGATTTCAATGAATGATACATCATATGAAAGCCTATATTCTGTACTTTAATAATATGTAAAAAAATCAAAAATGAAAAATGCCAACATGCGGCATAAAGCACTGTACCCAGTCACTTATGCAAAGAAAATATCTGTGACAATACTTGTAATGCAAAGATTACCCTCTACAATCACAACACGTCGCAGCACGTTGTGAGCTTGTATATCTGCAATTTTCAAAAGAAACATTTGAATGAATTTGCTCGTAGCATGGAGTATTTCGACACTGCTGTATTGATACTTCTTCTTACGTCAAGAATGGGATTACTTCTTCCACCACTGCACGCGACCTTGCCGAAGGGCCTATTCTCCTTTTCACATGCTAGGTCTCCGTTTCTTTTTTTCCCCTTTCTCAAAGGGCTTGATGCATTCAAGCGCCAGCCCCCAGCCTCTGTAATAATGACATGGCTCCGAAACACCCCTGCATTCAGGCTGGCCTTCCTGTCCATTACCGACATGAAAGACAGCGTTTTCAAAGAGTTGTCTCTCCTCAAAGACACATGACTCGCCTTCCCCAAGGTCACGGAATCAAGCTTCCGACTCCAGGCAAAACAATGGCGGCGCGAGTTAACGCCGGCTGCTGCCAACGGAAGGCCATCCAAATTTAGAACAAACTTGGGCGAGTTCTCATTCTACCGCTCTCTCACCAAACTGTGGAATGACCACCATCCATTAACACATTGAGACCGCGGACGCATCCGTGTCATTTTAACACATCGGGTGCCAAACATGGTCTGAACCGTGTGTTTACTTAGTGGCGGTTCCGAAGCTTCGGTGCCGTTCACGGTCTGAACCGTGATTTCAGTCTTTTTGTTTTTTTCGTTTTTCTCCGCGCGGGCGGGGCTAGAGCAGCTCTGGGAGCACCCATTGTAATCCTGCGAAGGAAGTGCCAGATCGCTCACCGGAAACACTTTTTTTTCCCCCCATCCGCTTCCTGTCCATTTCCTACTTTGAAACGCCTATATCTCCAAATCTGTTTCCTGTGGGGAAAAACGGTCATGCGCGATGCGCGATCCCTCCCCGTTGTAACCCGCGAGTGGAATGTTATGGTTCCAGCCTGTAGCCAGGCTCATGGCAGAACATGAATCGATGCTTTTTTTTGCGTGGATTTGCTTGTAACGCACGCGGACATTTTAAACAGCAAAGCGCAGTCAATGGGGAGAATGCTGGCACCCACGGTAAGTTGTTATGAAAAAATGCTGGCACCCGATGTGTTAAGATGTCTTTGGCTATTCAAAAATAGCAGATATACAAGCTCGCTATGGGCTTGTAGACAGAGATGCTCGTAGGCCTGCGTCCTGCGTCGCTGACGCACCATATTGCGAAAGGACGCATTCATGACAACTCTAGTGCGTCCATGGGACGCAGCTCCGATTAGCTCTGATAATATATAATATTTGTCAGCTGTGATCTACATGGACTCTCTCGGTTAGGCACCGTTGGTGGAGAAGTATAACTCTCCGGTTAGACACCGTTGTACTGGAGAAGTATAACTCGGTTAAACGGCGTTGTGTGGCAGAAGCAGCAGCACAGCCCCTCGCTGTTAGTCTACGCTACACACACAGAGAGAGAGAGAGAGAGACGGCATGAGGACCTGCTCTTAAACGTGTTAAAACGTCTTGGATAGACCACTGTCTGGAATAATAACTGATCATCATACATACAGGTCTACTACTAATCTTTGTTGCTGTTGTCATCTTAAATTGACCAGCCAAAGTAAAATCCCCGATTTTAGAGTGTTCTCCCACTTGCTTGGAGATCAGAGTGAGTGGTGGATTAACGCATGTTGCCAATCAGCTGTGTAACATTAGCAGGTTAACGATGGCTCGTTGATCCTATGCATTTGACCCTGATTTGACCACAAAGGCAAACAAAAGCACTAATTAATGGCAGCTGTAAGTAACCGGTTGTCTATCGTCTGTGTCTTGTGTATGTTTAATAGGCAACTGGATGTTTTCTGTAGCTTAGAGATATCATAACAATTAATTCCCTGAAGAGGGTAGACCCTCTCCCTCATGCTAAACTTAAAGTGACTTATAAGGTTCCACTTCTCCTCAAAAAGACAACTTTATTTTCCTTTCTCAATGACAAGCCTAATAGTATTATTGCATGTTGACTATGTGCAATAACTGCAAGCCAATGTTCATAGGCATTGTCAGTATTTGTCTTCATTATTTCTTGAATTCCTATTTCTTTATTTGCCAATACTTCCACTGTAAGCCAGTGTTTTCAGTCTACACAATAAATAGTAAAAATAAATTCTACATTCATAAATAATACAAAATAAAATAATAATAATGATTAAAAGGTTCTATGATTAAATGTATTCTATTGGTCAAAGGTATGTTAAATCCACCTGTTGCCCACTACTAGTATTTCTTACCATAAGGTGTGCTAATACTACAGAATCATATACATTTGAAAAAATATATTTATGATTTTTTAATATATGTATATATATCGGTATCGGTCTTGAAAAGCAGGAACGGGTCGCACTGATCTAGATCTGCTATTTTCACAATATGTATCTGTGGAACTGAATCAAACTAAATTAAGTGCCTCAACTCCTAATTCCTCAGGGTGGGGGGTCCCCAGTTAAAATATGATTATTTTGGGGGGTCGCTGCCTGAAAAGGTTGAGATCCACTGCATCAGGATATAATGTACACAGTCACACACGCATAGAAGATATGGAGATTGGAGATCAAAGAAAACGATAGGGGGGGGACGTGTAATTGGGGACCCATAAAATGTCCCTGGGACCCATCTAAAAGACCACCCTTGCATCCCAGGACCCATTACATTGAAAACCTAGCAACATCACTGTGTAGATCTGCTATTTTTGAAAGAAATCGTGATTTTTTTTTGGCAAACCTTGCATATTTATGTTTTTTGAAGCGAACATTTGTAACTCAAATCTTTACTTCTGGGGGATTCTACAAATGTCGTCTAAATGAAAATCCTAACAGTTTTTAGAAAAAACTTAGGTTGCTATAATATCCGTGGTTCTCAAACGTTCTCATGTCAAGGACCCCCAAAATGATGTATTTGGCCGCGGACCCCCATGTCAAAATGTGTTGTCCCAGGGACCCCGCCAGAAGCAAAGATGTGAGTTAAAAATCTTTGCTTTAAAAATATGGATATATTCAAAGATTTGCACACATTTTTCTAAAGATTGTAGATCTACAAGCTCATAGCGTGGCACTCAGTGCCGCGCTATGAGCTTGTAGATCTGCTATTTTTGAATAGCCAAAGAAATCTAAAATTACACAGATGCGTCCCTGGATTGAATGGGTTAGAGGATTTTGTAACACTGGTTTCTTTCAAAAGTGGCCTGAATCATCTATCAGGAGACCACAAGGGGAGGAAAATGCTAATTTTGCATGCTTACATTTTCTTTTGTCATGCCATCGAGCCAATAGAGCCTGCCTGCTTGCTCAAGGGGATAAATTGCATCTTGTGTCTGATCCTGTAGGTGAAACAAGACCTTTGACACGATCTAAATGTTTCAATAGAAGAGCAGGGAGACAAAATACAACCAACCAATTGTAAAACTTATATTGTATTAACACATCGGGTGCCAAACACGGTCTGAACCGTGTTTTCAGTCTTTTTTTTTTTCCCCACACGGGAGGGGCTGGAGCAGCTCTGGAATCACCCGTGGTGATTCTGAGAAGGAGAGGACAGATGGATCACCGTGTCAAAAAACATGGCTCCCATCCGCTTCCGTTCTATCTCCTTCTCTAAAACCCCTATATTTCCGAAACTTTTTACGCTGGGAAAAACGACTCATTTTTGTATGCACGATCGCTCCGCCATTGTTACTCGCGTGAGAGATGTTATCGTTCCAGGCGTTAGCCAGGACCATCGTGCAAAATGAACGCATGCTTTGTTTCACATGGATTTCCCGTCTTGCAGTCTACAGCTTAAACAGCGCCGCGCAGCTTAACGGTGAGATTTCTGGCACCGACCGTAATCTGTTATAATAAAATTCTGGCACCCAATGTGTTAATATACTCTACCATACAATTACTTATTTACTGTATCCCGTGCCGTTTAAATTTCTGACTAATAAAGTATTCAATCAATCACGATGGGGCCTGGGGACGATGATGTCACACGACACAGAGGGATTCTATAACAGAGGTTCTCAAACGTTTCAGACCGCGACCCCCCAAAATAATCATATTTGAACTAGGGATGGAGCTCGTTAATTTTTATTGATAATGAGCACCTTATCGAGGCTGCTTATCGAACCGAGCTTTTATCGAGCCCACTATCGATCTTTTTCTATTATTAAGAAAAAAGACGTGAGGCGAAAAATTCTGAACAGAACCGGTATCTTTTTTTATTGGCCAGCTGTAACAGTGAGTTTGTGGCTGACCACTATCTAAAATTAAATGAAGATGACAAAAGTAAAAAATATTTTTGCCTATCATTAAAGGAGCATTTCACCCCTGGAAGAAACTGCAATCACTCAATGGTAATAGTATTTGTAGTAGATAACAGTAGCACAATTTAAAATTTGCACCCTATGGCCATAAAAATAATGAAATCTGTGTGTTTGACTAGGTTTTGACTGGACTGCTTATTACTACAATGACCATAATGCTTTTGGTTTACTGCCCCTCCTTGTGGCAGGGGAGATTCTGTGTGGGTGTGATCTCCAACAACGACGTTGAAACAGCATGGTAGTGTTGCCATGTCTGCTTATTATAAGCGGCTTCTTTCTAAAATGTAGTTGATATTTGGGCTTGTTTCCAAATGTTTTGATTGTTGTTTAAACCAGTGGTTCTCAAACATGTTCATGTATTTTTCCACAGTCCCCCATCTGAAATTATAATTTGTGCCAGGGAGCCCCTAACAGATATTTGTCAAAAATATTCCACATTTTGCACTTTTTCCCCCTCAAGATGTTTTTGTAAATAGCAGATCTACAAGCTCACAATGGGCAGCGAAGCGTTGTGAGCTTGTAGATCGGCAATTTTCAAATATATAATATCCCATGTACATGTCTAGGTAAAGTTGGCCTAGTTATCCTCTTTTGGGTTTGTTTTCTTAGACCTGGTTGCTTATTTCTCTCACAATATCTGGCAACACTGACTGAAGAACGTCAACCTAGCACATGTTCATCTAGTTACATATATGTCCAAGGATTCGTTAGTGATGTCATATCACTGTCAAATCCTTGCTATCTTCATGCAGTTCTACTTCCGTGTCGCATAGTAGTGACATCACTGTCGAATCCTTGGTATTTTTATCCTAGCCTTTCGCGACGGTTTGTTTACCAGCTGCCTCTCCACGCTGTCTTTTTTTTTTCACGCTTGAGCTTATGAAACACTACACAGGATTATTATTTCATGTCAACATTCAAGTACAACTATCAGAAGATAACTCAGGTAAAGTAAAGTCTCACTCTGCAACGGGGGGCGCAGCTAATGGGAGTGACTGTGTGGGGACACCCCATTGGGGCGGTCTTTGGAGCTGGTCTGTGTGAGACGCGTCGAGACAACATGTAGTGCGGAAAAGGAATGACATAACATTTCGTGACGTAAATAACGTCACGAGAAGGTAGAAGATTACTAGATATCTCAAAACACAGATCATACACAAAAATAATAATAATTGAGTCCTAAACTTCATTACCATTGGGTCATTTTCTTCCAGGGGTGAAATGTCCCTTTAAAACAACCATCATTCATATAATGTGCAATAAGTGTCAAATGGCTTTATATTATGAATAGTACTGTAATAATTACTATAAAATCTCCATGTCTTCAACTTTTTATAAACAAAAAATGCATAGTTATTTTTTCTATTCTTTTTTCTTTGTTTTAACCAAAATATATCACTTGCACTACATTTTACTAGGGCCTTCAAATACAGTACTTTTCTAACAGACAGAAGGCAAGTGACCTTTTTACTTTTGGAAAATAATATTGAGGAAACGGTTAATGTGTGTACTGTCACTTTAAAAGCGCAATGTATACTTCATCGTACGACGGTGTCACGCACCAAACATGGCCGATCTCCAAGCTCACACTGCGTCTGTTCGCACCACGTTGTGAGCTTGTAGATCTGCCATTTTCGGCAACGATAGACTGAGGGACGGGCAGCGCTGTTTGGCACAACTTGCAGCTATCAATACACTTTTAGACCAACATGTTTGTGCCAGCGTGGGTGATTAGATTTATTTCTTGATCGCCTCTTGTTTTGATAGTTTAGACATGACGTCATGGGCCGCTACACTCGATAACAGGCTCGACAAGCCTAAAGCTTATCGAAAACCGGGTCTCGATAAATTCATGCCCGGGTATATAATGGACCCGGTTTTCGAGCTCCATCCCTAATTTGAACTGGGGAACCCCCCAAAATAAACTGAACAGAGGGACCCCCAAAAAAATGGCTAATGTAGAGGTGCTGGGCATGGGAGAAGTTTGGGGAAAACATGGTTTTTGACTGTTCCAGTGACAGTGCGTGTTTTGGGTGTGTTTTTTTTCTTCTGTGTGTGTGTGTGTGTATGGGTGGGGGGGTTTCTGAAACGGGGAGAGCAAAGAGGTGCTGATTGGTGCTGCCGTCTCCCGGGGGCTGCGTTGTGTTTGCCTGCAGGGAAAGGTCAAGGGAGGGGGGACAGGAGTAACGAGGTGTGAAGGGAAGGCACCGGCGTCCTCGCCTCCTGGAGGTCCTCTGAGACGGCACGGTGCAAGGTGTTAATGCAGATGCCAGCGCATGCAACCCTCCCCTCTCTCCCTCCCGGGTTTCCGCATATTACACCTTTTTTTCCAGCCTGGAGCCTCCCCCATCAGTCGATACGATGGTGAACACGCTAACCAGAAGCACCCCCCCCCCCCCCAGCTATCATCAAAGCTACAGTATATGGGGTTTACTTACCACCGCTCATGGTGAAGGAGAACACGGCCAGCATGCAGGGCTGTTCTTAAGGCCATTGACTTGAAAAAAATATGGGCGGAGGGAAACATTGTTTTTGAGTGGTGCCAGCCACTCCAACACTTGACCGTGTGTGTGTGTCCGTCCGTCCGTTTGAGCACGGCCTCAACAGCTGCAGCTGATTGCAACACAAGGATGCAACCAGTTACACTAATTCAAAGGCACCACTCTCTTCACACTGGGTGTGATTTTTTTTCTACAGACCCGTTTTGAAGCCACTTTTTCCAGTAGAAGCCCTAGAAGCATACCCTATACTTCCAGTGGTGGACATTTACTTAAAAAGTAAAGTACCATGTTGAGGTATTTGTACTTCACTTGAGTATTTCCAATACTTTTACTTCTACTCCACTACATTCCATCTGCTATTTTCAAACATTTTAGTACTTTTACTTTTGGTACTTTAAGTACATTTTGATGCCAATACTTTTTGTACTCAAGTAAATTTTGAATTCTGGACTATTACTTGTAACAGAGTACTTTTTCCACCACATGCCTACTTCAGGGGTTCTCACACTTTTTTATACCACGACCCCATATTATGAGGGATTTATTTTAGCGACCCCATCACCCCCGGGAACTGAAACGCTATGGAGGTGATTCAATGTGCACACATTTGCAATGTAAACTGGAGCATTTAGCCAAAATATGTCGCCAGAACCACCAGAGTTTCTTGATCCACCTCCCGATTTGATCGTTTTATCGTTTTTCTCCATCGCGGTAACTGGTGTGGTCATCTCTCTGTGAGAATGATCTCCCCGGCGTCACATTGCAATCTAATTTTAACTCCACGAGGGTACAAATGGTACCAAATGGACCAGTGGTCTGTACCCTCTCGCTCTCGGACTAACAAAAACTGCCAAAATGGCTCTTTTTGTGGTCACTTTGTGCCGTGCTGCGAGCTTCTACATCCGCTATTTTTTTACATTATTTTGTGAAAAATCTTGAAAGTGAGAACTACCGATTCAGAAGGCATTAGTAGAATCGGCCTCAGGTCTTAATGGGTTAAGTAGATCAGAGCACTTCTTACAAAACGGCAGTAAGCGTGGTTAAATGGAAAAGGTACATTCGCACTGCAAAGAGGAGTGATTCATCCCAGGCAAAACGCTGCCGTGTGTGCGACGCGATCAAACTGTGTTGTTGTTGATTTGCCTCCCAGCTTTAACATCTGTGTGAGTCTGCCCACCCAGCTGCCGGAGCAGCTGGCTGTGCAATGGTCATTCAATTCTTAAATTAGGGTTATTCTTTCTGTCTCACAGCCCAATTCAAACATACGTAGCCCTATGGACAGAAAGACAGACAGACAGACAAAACAAAAACATCAAAAGAGATTAAGAGGTGGTGTGCCTGACACCGACGATGTATCCGTTTACCTTGGACTCGACCCCGGTCTGGATGAAGCTGCCGATGACGTCGGTGACCCACTGACGATGTGCAGGACGTAGGCCTACCAGCCGTTAATGAACCCCATCCTGTCCCCTCCATGTCAGCTGACTAGCCAGCCTGTGCTTAAGAAGATCCGCACGCACTCCTGACACGCACACACAGAGAAAGAGAAATTAATGGCATTTGTTATGTTCTTATAATTTGATCAATCCCTGGAATTTGGTGTGTGTGTGTGTGTGTGTGTGTGTGTGTGTGTGTGTGTGTGTGTGTGTGTGTGTGTGTGTGTGTGTGTGTGTGTGTGTGTGTGTGTGTGTACTTTTTTTTTTTTTTAATTGAGTAAAAGTATCAATACTGCAATGTAGAAATACTCTGTTACAAGTAAAAGTCTGGAATTCTAAATTTACTTGAGTAAAAGTACAAAAGTATTGGTATCAAAATATACTTCTATATTTTACAAATATACAAGTACAAAAGTAGAAAGTACCCAATATGCAGAATGTCCCATTTCACAAGTTTTCAAATGCATAAAATGTATAAATATCTTGTAGATCTGCTATTTCCATAGGGCTGAAGTGGTTAATGTATGTTTTGTAATAATAATCAAAATCTACAAAGTAACTAAAGTTTTCAAATAATTGTAGTGGAGTAAAAGTACAATATTTGCCTCCGAGATGAAGTGGAGTAGAAGTAAAAGTACTGAAAATTGGAAATACCTCAAAATTGCACTTAAGTAATAATATGCCTGACTACGCCACGTCCCGCTTGTGGAGCGGGCAGGAGGAACCCTTGAACCTTAGAATGTTCAACACTGTGTAATGTGACCAACTTCCCCTAAACGGGAACAATTTACAAGAGGCATTTGTGCAAAAGTAAGATAGCTTTATTACAAATAGCGAGTCTCTATAATATACAGGAATTTCCAAAGACTACAATACGAGAGCAATAGGTCAGTAAGGCTAGATTTATCTAATAAAGTGACAAGTTACAATATTGAAGTTCCTCGCCACTGGATAGCGAAGGGCGGGTCGGCCCCGTGCACACGGTAGGCTACTACCAAATTACTATTGGGGAAAGAGAGGGAGACGGGCCTGGCACCAAACAACTCATCTCTGCAGTCCGGCAGCAACCAGCTAACTCCAAAATGTTCATTTTTCAGGAAATGACAAATACAAAACAAAAAGTGGAGTTAGGAGGTTTTGTTCATCATTGATAAGAACAGCTGAATGGACCTCCAAGCTCACAATGAGGTTGGAGGTCAAAAGGGGGTGGAGCCTGGAGTCAGCAAGACCAGCTAACTCCACCTCCCTTTGGTGAACTTAGCTGGTTTAGCAGAAAGTTTGATGTTCCAATGGATTTAGCTGGTTTTGTCAGAAGCACTTTTTAATACTTTTCATTGGTTCAATATTTTTTTATTCAACACACAGACATAAAGGGTGTTCAATGGCCCTGTTTTATGGGGGAAAAAACGCAAAAGCGGAAAAATGGAGTTAGCTGGTTCCTGCCGGACAGCAACGTCATGCAATATGACATCGATAGTATTCAATACAAAAACATGCAGTGTCTGGGATTAACATACTTACATACACACCAATAAAACCAAAGGTCCCTCAGTGCAGTCCCAAGAGAGGAAGGAAGCCGTGTGCAACAGGTCGGACCCGGGCCCGTGAGTGACCACAGTTACACTGTAACACAAAGAGAGGAGAGCAAACCAATTAAAACACATCACTATCAATACAATCTCAAATCTATGCCTACAGTACCTACTACACGTCAGATGAATAACACAAATAAACGGCAACAAATCAAAAAGGGTCAAATAATAGTGGAAAACAGTGGCTAGACTGGTCCCGTTGATGAAACAAACAAGAAACATTATTTGCCAGCCAGGGCAGGAATTTCACGGCGGCCACGACCGTGGTTGCCCCTCGAAAAATACATGTCCTAAAGGCCACAGCTGCGGCCTTGACGCCCCCCGCCTGCGCTGCCGCTGATTTCACGTTTCCAGTGGTCTGGTTGAGTTTCTAAATACTTTATGGATAACATCAACTGAAACGATGCACATATTAGGTGGTAGGTTTGATTTCTAGCCTATAGACCCCTTAACAGACGACGTCACACTGGTTGCAAGCGTCATACTGGTTGCAAATGAAACCCATTCTATCAGGTCTCGCTAGGACGCGCCTCACTAGCCAACACACAAGAGGAGGTTGAATGAGCTGAAACCAGCGCACCCCGAAACTATAGGCTATGTTGGGAATTGATTGCATGAAACAATCACCTGTGCATCCAGTCTCAATGTTGGTAAACAAATAATTGGTCTATATTCCGGTTTAAAATGCTGCGGATCAAGCAATGCTTTTGACAGAGAGAGAGAGAGAGAGAGAGAGAGAGAGAGAGAGAGAGAGAGAGAGAGAGAGAGAGAGAGAATAGTACTTTTCATTGGTTCAATATTTTTTTAATCAACACACAGACATAAAGGGTGTTCAATGGCCCTGTTTTATGGGGAAAAAAATGCAAAAGCGGAAAGAGCCAAGGTACCCCATAATTTGTTTTAATCATCTTTAATTTACCCTGGCCCGTCGCACACTTGCCTTTTAGAACGTTGTTGGACCAACCATTTTACTAGAACTACGCAGTGTAGAACAAGTGAACTGCATAACAGCTGTCTGTCTCATCGGTTGTCAGTGGTGCAGTGTGCACATCGACGCTTTATCAACAGCAAAACATAGATTAATACATTTGACAAAATACAGCGAAATCCCAAAATTATGAGAGTCTTACTATCCAGTAAGCAATAGAAATGAACTGCAAACAAATTCAAAGTTATAAGCTAACAATATCACAAAAGTAAAGAGAAGCTGACCTCACCTCACAAACAAATGGACAAGAAATAAATACTCCTTTTGCAAACAACATCCATGTTCCGTTCGTTTGTCAACAATGATCTAAATGGAAAGTTTATGTCAGCAGCTTTGACATAGTTTGAGCCGTTTTGCTGCACAGCACAGCACAGTCCTCGTTTAAGTTCATTGCCTCCACCTGTTGTTCTGCTTGTGCGCAACAGGGCATATCTCCGCCAGGTCAGGTTTACCTACCCAGGCCGTGAATTTCATAGGCAGTCATAGTAGCCAATTAGAATGAAATCTGGTCAAACTGACTCATGATGCAGAACCATATAGGCTATATTGTCGCTGTCGGGTGGAAACCTTGTATGTTCCTTTTGTTTTATTATTTTAAAACAAATTAAAATGGTGAAAATAGCCAATCTACAAGCTATAATTATTAGTAATTAAGAAATATATTTTAAATAGTGAAAAATCAACTAAAACTACAGTCATTATTAGTGCAAATTCAATTCATTTGAATGAAAATAACTTGTGGGGAAAATACATAAAATCTCTAATCTGTTAATCTAATGTGATTCATGTAACCCTTACTTCAGTTAGTGAAGTCCAGGCTGTAGGCCTATGTGACATATATTGAGACCAATATAACTTTGTAAAAATATTGGTCATTTAATTTGCCAATACATTATTGTGTGAAATAAATGGGTTATATTCACAGATAGTTATACTATTATTGTACTATATTAAAATAAAATCATCCTTAACCTTCAAGTTTAATTATTTCTGTAGACTGGGTAAAACAAGTATATTATATTGCTTTACCAGGCAGACACAGCACAGCAGTTCAATGGAGGTCACTTTCATTTGTAAACTGGAATAAAGAAATAAATCCATTTGAATAAGATCACATAAAACACAGTGATGTTGACAGACATTGAAGTGCTAGCAGCATGCATGCGCTCAAACAAAGGGTAGCAGTAGCCGCAACAAATAAAGGATAGCCGTACACATGGTCAGTGGTGTAAAGTAACTAAGTAGCCTACATTTACTCAAGTACTGTAATTAATTACAGTTTTGAGGTATTTTTACTTCACTGGAGTATTTCCAATTTTCAGTATTTTTACTTCTACTCCATTACATCTCAGAGGAAAATATTGTACTTTTATTCCACTACAATTATTTGAAAACTTGAATTACTAGGTCCTTTATAGATTTTGATCATTATTACAAAACCACTTCAGCCCTTCAGCCCTATATATATTTTGGCAATTTGAAAATAGCTGAGCTACAAGTGAAATGGGACATTCTGCATAATGAGTTTTTACTTTTGGCACTTTAAGTACATTTTTATGCCAATACTTAAAAGAAAAAAAGTAAATTTTGAATTCCGGACTTTTACTTGTGATGGAGTATTTCTACATTGCAGTATTGATACTTTTACTTAAGTACAACATTTGAATGTTTTTTTCCAGTACTGCACATGGTTATTCTTCCTCTCCTTGACATAAATGTCTTAACTCATTGACTGCCATCGATGAGTCACTCATTATTTGGTGTTTTCAGTGGTTTCCGCTAGAGGGCGCCGTTCCACAGCCTGTGAATCATGATGATGATGATGATGATGAAGAGCACAGCCAAAGATCATGTGATCTCAACAAAATGGAGCTGGTTTTGTTTAGAATTATAGGATTCATCCAAATCAAATTGTTGCTTTTTGGCGAAAACCAGCCACATTCAACTGCCCGTAACTATATGGAATGGATTTTCGTGGCGGCACTATTCTTTTTCTCAGATTCTACGAGACCACCCTAAATCTTTTAAAGTGATCGGTGGGTGGATCGTTGTGGATCGCAAATAATATTTCTATGTTATATGTAACATATTTCTGTTACAGGTAAAAGTCCAGAATGAAAAATGTACTTGAGTAATAGTACACAAGTATTGGTATCAAAATGTACTTCAAGTACCAAAAGTAAAAGTACTAGGATGTTTGAAAATAGCCGATCTACAAGCTTGTGGCTCGTTGTGAGCTTGTAGATCTTCTATTTTCAAATAGCCGAGGTATAAAATAAGGCTAAAGTGGTTAATGTATGTTTTATAATGTAGTAATTGATATCTGCAAAGTAACTAAAGTTCTCAAATAATTGTAGTGGAGTAAAAGTACAATATTTGCCTTTATAACGTTTATGTACCACTGTTAACGCAAATAAAACTGATGTCAGGCTAAAAGATGAATGGCACTAGCAGTAGCTTTCTTCATACAGTATGAAAGAACAGCGGCATAGGAAAATGTTTACCCATCAAAACGAGGTACCACAAATGCATGCATTGAAACAGGCCATGTGGGTCATGCAAAAAAAGCAACACGACTTATTGTGTTCCTTCATTTCAATGTTTAAGATCAGCTCATTCAAACACCCCCACTGTTTTATCATGTGTTTGCGCTTCGTATTAGCAGCGACGGGTGTCACATCACTCATGGGCTGTTATCATTAAAGACAAAATACAGACAGATGTCTTCTCCCCAGCAAACCGAGACTAAATGATGCCTCCGTGGAAGTGATTGATGTGACTCAGATATACCCCCCTCAATAAGAAGCCCAGGCACGAGAAGTGTGTTACGTTGAGTTCACGCGCAAAAGTGTTCCGCATCGACCATGCAGCCGCCACCAGCTCTGCGAGAAGAATAAGAGCAATGCTGGAATCTGCACAGGTTTGGTGCTTACCGCCAGAAATCTGGACACGTGTGTGCTCTTACATTGAGGGCCCTATTCTGGGCACCGCCTTACCCATTATCCCTAAACTTCTTTGACATTTTTTACTATTTTGAAAAACATTTTCAAATAGTTCAACTAGCAGATCTACATTGATACGTTGTGAGCTTGTAGATTGGCTTTTTGAACTATTTGAAACTATTTTTGCAACATATTTTTGTTGTAATTTTTGAATAGATATTTGACGTTTTTCAGAAAACTTAGGTCAGGATTTGAAGGCGTTTTTTGAATCAGCCTTT
The DNA here is from genome assembly GCF_963454915.1 of Gymnoscopelus microlampas. NCBI lineage: Eukaryota > Metazoa > Chordata > Actinopteri > Myctophiformes > Myctophidae > Gymnoscopelus > Gymnoscopelus microlampas. Next base: position 6,650,472 of record NC_139948.1, read on the forward strand.
GGCCGAAATGGGTTAAAGTACCAAAAGTATAAGTACTTAAAAGTCCCATTTCACAAGTCTTCAAAATGTATAAGAATCTTTTGAAAATAGCCGATCCACCAAAGCATCTACTAAAGCAATAGTGAAAACACCAAAATACACACGTAAACACCACCACACTATTCCAGTGGCTGATAACTGCTTGTTTTTTAAACACAGGGTAAAGTTACACACTATGCCTTTAAAAAAAAATCATTATTAAGATATAATAGGCTTTATTCACAGCAGCCATATTATCACTTCCTTCACAGGTGTTACCAATTATACTAATGAAGGCTCTGTTCCATTTAGTCTAGCACAGTGGTTTCCACGACCCCCATAACTCTGATAGTGTACAAATGGAACCAAATGGACCCTGTTACGGGTCCATTTGGTTCCATTTGTACACTCTCAGAGTTACACACCTGTAAGGGGCCATTTGGAAGCCCATGAGGGTCCCTGGACCCCAACTGTAGACCCACTGGTGTAGCTAAGCAGAGTGTTTCCAGTGAGCCAACATGCACAATATCAGCACCCTGACTCTGTTATGACCAGAATGGAACAGAGCCTTCATTAGTATCATTGGTAACACCTGTGAATGTCTTCATAATATGGCTGCTGTGAATAGAGCCTATTGTGATATTGATTCGATGTTTGAGAGACGCCGTTGTATTGTAACTCTTGATATTTGACCACAGGCAACCACTCAGAGCTACATACAGCACAGAAGCTGCATCCTACCAAGAAAGTGCATTCAAAGGACACGCGTGTGTACGACCTCAGCGCAACACGACACGTTCTAACCTGTGTTTTGTCTCCGCTGTAGTCCCTGCAGCCACAGCAAAAAAAAGAAAAGAAAAAAAAGAACCCTGCTCCGTCCCCTATGTACTCAGCCTAACAGAGAGGACCCACAAGAGAGAAACGACCCTAATTATGTATAAAATATCATTAATTAACGTTATTGAATGAGTCACAGCGCGGTCTCCCGCCGCTCGGGCTCCCCGAGGCTCCCCTTGCCCAAGACCCCACCTTGCCCCGCGTGCGTGGAGCGCCCAGTGATGCCAGCAGCCTTCATGCCACTATACCCCCACCCACTCACCCACCCACTCTCCCCCCCTGATGTGACTGTGCGGGCTGTGGCCAGGGTTGCCATGGCCGCTTATTGTAAGCGACTTTGGGCTTGTTTTTCTGTGAAGTTGCTTGTAAATATTGGTGGTTGCGCGCAGTGGCGATTCTATGGGGGGGGGATATGCCATATTCAGGTTCATATAGTGTGGATATATAGACAGTATGTCTCAAATGGATTATATATCCACATATATGTAGATGCATTTATGCAGGTGGACAATTTCGAATATGTCACATATGATAGACATATATGGTATATGTAAAAAACAATATGTTTATTATATTTCCTTTGCCCCCCCTGCTGAAAAAGGCAAAATTGCCTGTGGTTGCGTTTTGTGGTCCTCAAACATTTTCAAATCAAAGATCCCCAAATGAATATGTATTTGTACACGGACCCCCCCCCCCCCCCCTCCCATCTGAAAATGTTTTGTGCCAGGGACCCCATACCAGATTTGTGTTGTTAAAATGTTTTAAAAAATATTCTTTTTTCAAGATGGTATATATTTTTTAATAGCAGATCTACAAGCTCACAACGCGTCGCATCGCGACATGTTATGAGCTTGTAGGCCGTCTATTTTCAAATATCCGAGGCATGTGTTAGGCTTATAGTGCTCATGTGGCCTAGTGGCTTCTTTTTGGCTTGTTTTCATAGACCTGGTTGCTTATTTCTCTAGCAAAATATGGCAACACTGGCCACTACCCCCACCCAACCTTCCCCCCAGATGTGACTGTGGGGCTGTAAGGTGACTTTTCCCCCTCCCGCTCTCTCGTCATTGCTTCGAGAGAAACCGGCGGTAATTTATAATGTTGTGGCAGTCAAATAAACAGGGGGCCAGGCCGCTCGCTTGCTTGCTGGAGTGAAAAGCGAATCAAAAAAACGCGGGGCGCTTCCAAATGGGGCCGCCTTGAATGAGAATAATCTCGGTGTAAGATCTGTTCTTGGGGGCTGGCTAATTTAAATTTGTTCAGGGTGACAGCTTACTGGAAGAGGGACCATAATGAAGTCCATTATCATCACTGGGTGCAAATTCTAAAGAACGATAACTCTCATTATCAGGGCTTTTCCTGTATACGGGGGAAATATGTTCAATCCATTATGAAATGTGCTGAGAATGACAACGCCGGGAGAGAGAGAGAGCCAACATAAGACGATGTAAGCAGTGACTTTGCCTCTAGGAGAGGGGAAAAAAATGAATAGGGCTCGCTGCAAAACTGGACTGCTCTCTTTTTTTTGTACAATGCCCACACTTGCTTTATTTATTCATAAGGTGATGGTGATTTTCAGTGCGCAAAAAAAAAAAAAAAAAAAAGTTGTGCATTGGATTTGATTTGACCACGGTCACGACTGTAATGGTTTGATAACTTTGATATCAGGCAATGTAACATGCAATGGCATGTAATAACACGTAATGCTTTTATTTTCCCAGTGCCGTTTCTGTGCCACAGGCAACTGAGAAAGTAGGAAAAAAAGCTCTTTTTTTCTCCTCGCGGTGTTAATCTGACATCTTGTGAGGCCGCTCGCAGACCTTAAGCGGTGTCTTCCCCGGCACTATCTCATAAAAACAGAGCCTTGATAATGCGGCTTCCATTAGACAAGTGGGAAAATAACAATAAGTCATTCCAGCCGGAATAAACAGATAAACAGGGAAATGAGGGCATTCGTGAGATCCCTAACCCGCGATAACCGGAACTTCACTGAACTCCCCGACCTGTGACTTCAAGCTATTAGTGAAAAACAAGTTCCGACCAAAAGAGTCTAGCCCGAGTTACACTCGGTTTGCACGTCGTGTTGTTGCCCACCAAAGGTATAGCAGATCTACAAGATCACGATGCGTACAACGTGCGATGAGTTGTGAGCTTGTCTATCTGCTATACTTTTGGTGCGCGTGCAACACCGACACGAAAGTATAACTCACCCTTGAGAGGAAGAAAAAGCGCAGAGGCACGTGAATGTCTGGAGGTGGAAGCGATATAGGTTAGGCTCGGTGCGCGCACGTGTGCACACTTAAAGGATGAAAGATACAAGACGTAGGCTAACAACGTGGTGTCAGGGGTTTTCTAGCTGAACGCAAACAACGGAGAATGCAGGCAGTATTTGAGGTGGACAACCAAGTGTAGTTGTCCCAGTAATCATCCAACGAGCGTACACATGGTCGGCGAAAAGGCAACTAGAAATACACCCGTTACAATTCTTACATTAATCACCTAATCGCAATTATTTGAGATAATTGCAATTATTTTTGCATAATTGTCAGAATCATTTCCATTCATCTGTAAAAAAGAAATCATGGTGGAAAATCTTCATACATTTTCAAACGTTTAAAAGACTTTGCATTGCAATCTTTCCTATGGGTTGATGCCCGGTCAGAGTTCACCAATGTTGAACGCCACACGTCAGACGCGTTGAAAGTGTTGCATCAAAACGCCCCCCAAACCGGATGAACCCAAACTTTTTCGTGCCAAGGACCCCCAAAATGATATGTATTTGGCCGCGGACCCCCCCCCCCCCCCCCCACCCCAGGGACCCCCAGGAAGAGACTGTTTGTGTTAAAAAAATAAAAAAATAAAAAAGCATTTTCAGACACTTTACATATTTTTCAAAAATGTTCAAACATAGCAGATGTAAAAGCTCGCAGTGCGGCACAAACAGCTTTTATATCTGCTATTTTTGAGAACCTAAACCACTGTTCTAAATCGTACATTTACTGAAGCTATAACGCTATAATCTAAAGCTATAATCTAAAATGACCCAGATGCGTTCCCGGTTTTAATGGCTTAAAGAGGTGGTGCCATGGTTTTGCACTTGTTCTGTTTTTCATGTGTCTATGAGGTTGATAGAACTTCATTAAGTGGTGTTTTTATGGTGTTTTATGTCTTCTCTGACTATTTTGAGTTTCTACCTGGAGGCTGAAACCTTGATGGTCAAACGTGCCAATAGAGAAACAGCCCTTTAGTGACATAGTAAAAACATACCCGTCCGTCCCCCTCATTATCATAACACAACAGGTGTGGGCATGAGGAGGAGGAGGGACTAGGACAGGTGGGTGGTGGAGGAGGTGCTAAGGTGAGAACCAGGTATACTTAATGAACTAGAGGCGTGTCCACATAAAAACATAATTTTAACAATTTCTGTACACTTTTTTGAAAAAAATCTTCCTCCTAGTATAACCATACTGCCCTGCCAAGCTAAAGTGCAGTAACTACGAAAAACAAAAACACTGAAAAATGGGTTTAAAAGTGATTCAACTGGTCAGCCAAATAAGATATCGGCATATCAGTGATATTACACTAATTTTGCATCTGTTCTTGAGGTAATTGTTTATCCCCCAAAATCACAAAGGCTAATTTGACCTTTGGGATACACAAATAAGTCGGCGTGTCCAGAAACGTAGTTACTGCTCTTTACCTTGGCAGGGCAGCATAATACCTGATGATTATGTTTTAGGGGGGGGGGGGGGATCACTGAAAATCACGGCACCCCGTCTTTAACTAATGAGGATACGGGCGGACAGACAGACAGACGGGCGGGCGGACGGATGGACCGACCACTCTTTGGTTCAAATTCTACAGACCACTATAAGACCACTCTATGATCCAAACACCACAGAGACCCATATAGCACCTGTCACTCGCAGTTCGGGGCCTGCCTCCTCGTCTGCCTGCTCTGTGGAGAACAAAATGGAAAAAAGCATAGCCTTGGTGCTGTGGTGTTTGTCCTTCTTCAAGGCCCATGCAGAGATGACCCTGACGCACAGACAGCCAGCTGTTCCCGGAGGCATGTTCTTTTGGTAAAGCACACATCGGTCTGTCTATGCCGTGTGCTACGCCAATAAGGCACACCATCCTCCACGGCTTGTTTCTACGTTTTTGCAGCATTTATTTTGCGGTCGGTCGATGTCCCGTGTTCCGGTGTTATCCATCCACACCGGTGGCGTAAAGTAACTAGGTACATTTACTCAAGTACTGTACTTAAGTACAATTTTGAGGTACTTTTACTTTATTGGAGTATTTCCAATTGTCTATACTTTTACTTCTACTCCACTACATCTCAGAGGCAAATATTGTACTTTTATTCCACTACAATTATTTGAAAACTTTAGTTACGAGTTACTTTGCAGATATAAATTGTGACATTATAACATACATTAACCACTTTAGCCCTGTAGGTTTTATACCTAGGCTATTTGAAAATAGCCGATCTACAAGCTCACAACGCGTCGCGTCGTGAGCTTGTAGATCTGCTATTTTCAAACATTTTAGTACTTTTACTTTTGGTACTTTAAGTACATTTTGATACCAATACTTTTGTACTTTTGCTTTTTTTTTTACTTGTAACAGAGTACTTCTACATTGCAGTATTGATACTTTTACTTGAGTAAAACAGTTGAGTACTTTTTCCACCACTCATCCACACGCCCGTGGTCAGTGGTGGAAACTGAAAGTACTCAAGTACTGTACTTTTTGTTTTACTGGAGTATTTCCAATTTTCTATACTTTTACGTGAACTCCATCATCTCAGAGATAGATATTGTACTGTATTTTTGAAAACTTGAGTTACAAGTTACTTTGCAGGTTTTGATTATAATTACAAAACATACATCAACCATTCAGCCCTGTATATACTTTGGCTATTTGAAAATAGACGATAGCTTGTAGATATGCTGTTTTTCAAAGATTTTTTACATCTACAACATTGTGAAATGGGACATTCTTTAATTTGAGTACTTTTACTTTTGGTACCTGATTTATAGGTGATTGGGTGCCATGTCGCGCATCAAAATACAAGCACATAGCTGCGATGCTTTTTGAGCTTCTTAGATAGCTATTGTCAGTAATTGACAGTTTCTCGCAACTTCTGTAATTATGAATCACCGTTTACAGATTCTTTATCTTTAAATTACAGTCTCCCGTTTTTACCATTTTACATTTTCATGTTTGTGTTGGTAGTTTTATTTGTATTGCTCGGGAGGCATAGAGCAACACAGGACGCGTCAAAACCACTCATCTAGTCTAGTGGTTCTCGAACCTTTTCCTAGATCAGGGCCGACCATGGTCCACTTAAGCGGCCAGATGAGTGGGACGCGTGCATTTTCAGAGCATGTTTATTTTAACCCTTTAAGACCGGGAAAGCATCATTTGTGTTTGTGTTTTTTGTTGTTGTTTTTTTAAGCGAACATTTTGAACTCAAATCTTTGCTTCTGGGGGGTCCCTGGAACAATATATTTTGAGATGGGGGTCCGCGGCCAAATATATATTTTTTGGGGGTCCTTGACATGAAAAAAGTTTGAAAACCACTGATATTATAACAACATATTGTCTTATAAAAAAAAACCTGTTAGGATTTAGAAGATATTTGTAGAATCCCCAGAAGCAAAGATTTGAGTTAAAAATGTTCGCTTTCAAAAAATATATAAATATTCAAAGATTTGCACACATTTTCATGAGTTAAAAACAAATACCAGATCTACAAGCTCATAGTGCGTAACTCGGTGCACCTTTATTTTGGACCTTTAGTCCTGTGTTTCGGGGCGTTTACTGTGGAGACCACATTGCACCTGGCATAAATTAATGGAATACTTTCATTACTGTAAGCAATTAAATCCTTTGTTTTGTTACTTTTGGGTCAATTTATTAATTTCTTTATTAAGTAGCCGTGTAATGAGCGAGATAATCAATGGGGAACGGGTCATTATTGAGAAATGAACCCCTTCAGGGTGATGAAGACCCCTCCGCTATTACGGTCTAATTATCCTGTCGGGGTTTATTCCTCAATAATAGTGCTGCAAAGTAACTAAGTACATTTACATTTTGAGATAAGTATTTATATTTTGAAGTACTTAAGTAAAATATTTTGGTATTTTTACTTTACTGGAGTATTTCCAATTTTCAGTACTTTTACTTCTACTCCACTACATCTCAAAGGCACATGTTATTATACTTTTACTCCACTACAATTATTTGAAAACTTTAGTTACTAGTTACTTTGTAGATTCCGATTACTACAAAACATGCATTACCCACCTCAGCCTATACATTTCTTTTGAAAATAGCAGATCTACAAGCTCACAATGTGTCGCATGATCGCGACGCATTGTGAGCTTGTAGATCTGCTATTTTCAAATGATTTGTATAAATTATTTAAAACACTTTTGAAACGGTACATTCTGCATAATGAGTACTTACTTCACGTATATTTTAATGGCAATACATTATTTTACTCAAGTCAATTTTGAATACCTGACTTTTACTTGTAACAGAGTGTTTCTACATTGCAGTATTGATACTTTTACTAAAGTAAGAAACTTGAGTAATATTTTTCCCACCACTGCCCGCTCCCCATTGATTATCCATTGCTTAGCAGAGCGGCTTCTTCCCCATCAGATTCAGAGGGACCTTGGTGTCCTACACGTTCCCCACGCTGCCTCCTTCAGGTCAATATTAGCATAGACGAAAGCAGCTACACTATATGATCCACCTCCAGCCAAATGTACCGAACACCGTTTGACTCGGAGTCTGTGGGAGGAAACCATCAAGGGTAAACAGCTCTACAGGCTACACGGCACCAAATACCAAGCCTCAACATGTTTTGTGTTATTATAAAAATGGTTAAAATAAGCTCTATATTCCCATAGTAATCATTGTTAACACATTGTGTGCCAAAAACGGTCCGCACCGTTTTTGAGAATCCATGCGCCATGTGCCATAAACGGCACTGACCGTTTATGGCCCTTTTTTTTCTTTTTTATACGTGGGGCCCACGTGGGGCGCACTAACAAAACTTTGGGATCATCCAAGGAGTCTCTGAGAAGGAGAGACCGAATGTGGATCCATGTCAAAAATCCTTCCGGTTGTCCGCTCCAACGTTAACTTCTTGACTAAAAGCTTAATGTCTCCATTTCTTTTTAACGTGGTGGAAGTGAGCCGTTTTCGATCGGCGATCGCTCTGCAATGGAGGATCGCGTTAGAAATATTATTGTTCCAGGCGTTAGTCGGGACCCTCCGCCGTCTCGCACGCACGCTCTGTTTACATGCACTTCCGCGTTTGGGCTTCTACAGCACGAATATCAACGCAAGTGGATGGAAGATATGCAGGCACTGAACGTACCCCATTTTAACAAACCTCTGGCACATGTGTTTTAAAAAAATAGTGTTTTTTTAATGTTTCAGTAACATGAGTCTCCCCTGTCTCTCTAGCTATTTAGTGAACAGAAAATACATATTCAGGTCAGGATGCCAATCCAATCAACTATTTATGAGAGTACTCATACAGGATAAAGGATAAACTGACAACTGATTACGATTTTCTTAAAGAGCAGGAGAGATGGGGAGACCCCTATTACTGAACAGTCTGACACAGTGGCGTGCACAGACATTTTGAGGGGCAGGTGCTCAAGTAAAAAAAAAAAGGGCACCTTGTGCCGCGCGCGGAACCGCCGGCTGCCCTAGTAGTGTGATATTTATTACAGGCACATCTTGTATGTCGTAATTGCATATGTATTCGTTTCAATAGCCATATGCTGTCTGATAGAGATGTGTAAACTAAAAAAAATATATATTTTTTTTTTCAAAGGGGCACTTCTGGTCCAGAGGGCAGGTGCTCTAGCACCCCCCTAGAGTCTATCTGTGCACGTCCCTGGTCTTACAATAGCAATGATTACTGTCAGAATATACAGCGTTTATGTTAAGTAAGTACAACCTGAGAGTGAGCATGCATAGCCCAAATCGGCCCATTAGACTATGAGATGACTTCAATGCAAGTGATTTTTTTTACATAAAGACAGAGTTGTATTTGCGTGGCGGTCCCACACACCGAAAGAAGAACTTTACCTATCACCATTCACCAAACATGTGAGAAGGTCATATTCTCTCTCTGGTTTATTATAGTAATATTTTACTCTGCCAAATTGGAGAAATCTCACTTCACTTCATGTCTTACCCGCGATTGGAACCCAGGTCTTCCTTGGCCTAGTGGGAATGTGCGTGCACAGTTTCACGGCATTGTGTTTAAAACGGGCCAGTCCTGCAAACTTTTGAAGCTAATCTGAGCCTATCAGGACGGAATATGAAAAATGGGGCAGATTTGTCTTGATCAAATTAGTGATTATGTGTACCGATTAGCGTGAGGTTTGGACACGATCTGTAGGACTAAAATAAAAACAATGTTTAGCAAAAATCAACCTCCAGGCCGATGTGAAACATTTGGGGCAGAGGTTCTCGCTTGGCCTCCAGGGAGAGTGCGTGCAAACTAAGTTTTCGATCCGATCGGTCCAACTGGGACGGAGATTAGCTGTTCACAGACGGACACGCACAATACACAGAGACACGTGTATTGTGCTTCTCTGTGTATTGTACAATATTCCATGTCAATCAAGCCAGCGGTTTGTCGGATACACTACATCAGACAACAAGCAGTGTTAACTCTGACTGATGCGTGGCAGAGATACGTTTCTCTCGCAAGACTATGTGGAGAAATGAGGAAACGTAACATTTCCTGCTGATTTGTGACTGGACAGCATAATCCAGTCATCTACTGTAGACGTGTGCTTCTATTTCAACACAGCACTGTGTTTACTTTGAATGCCATATGTGGACAAGGACATACCCAACCGTGAGAGAGAGTCAGAGAGAGAACCAGCGAGTCAGAGAGAGAACCAGCGAGAGAGAGAGAGAGAGAGAGAGAGAGAGAGAGAGAGAGAGAGAGAGAGAGAGAGAGAGAGAGAGAGAGAGAGAGAGAGAGAGAGAGAGAGAGAGAGAGAGAACGAGCGAGAGCACAAGCGAGCGGGAGAGAGAGAGAGAGGCGGTGAGAGATAGGCAGAGTTGTGTGAGGGTGATAAGGAATCAACAGATAAAGCCCCCAAAGCCTTTGCTCTTGGGCACAGACGTGTTCCGAGGAGGAGTGACCAATCAAGATTGAGAGTGAGAGCGGTTGGGGTAAAGAGTGTGATAAGAGCGATGACAGAGTGTAAAGTGACTCAGTCAGCCGTGTGGCACATGGCATTGGCGCCGTGACCTCCAGTCCATTCCTCATCCCAGTCTGGTCGTGGTGGCCGAGGTCCGTCAGTCTTTCGTGCCACTGGACGGCAGAGGTGGAAAAAGCACCCAGTTCTCTTTTTTTACTCAGGTTAAAGTATCGATACTGCAATGTAGAAATACTCTGCTACAAGTAAAAGTCCGGAATTCAAAATTTAAAATGCATGAAAATGTACTTAAAGTACCAAAAGTAAAAGTAATCATTGTGCAGAATGTTGAAAACTTGAAATGGGACATTCTGCAAAATGAGTACTATTACCTTTGCTTTAACAAGTACATTTTGATGCCAACACTGAAGTACTTTTACTCAAGTACATTTTTGAATTCTGGACTTTTACTTGTAACAGAGTATTTCTACATTGCGGCATTGATACTTTTACTTAAGTAAAACATTCGAGTACTTTTTCCGTCCCAGCCCCTACTGCGGGGCTGGGACGACACCCATTGGGCGGGAGGAGTATAGGACGGAGGCTCTGCGTCCTCTCGGTGGGGGCTCCTCAATGGCGGGTGAGTCAGGCATTGAGGAGAAAAAGGTGTGAAAAGCTAAGAAATATATAGCCTTTTTGTGTGTGTGTGTGTATGTGTGTGTGTGTGTGTGTGTGTGTGTGTGTGTGTGTGTGTGTGTGTGTGTGTGTGTGTGTGTGTGTGTGGGGGGGGCATGGTACGCCTACACAGTCTTATCAGACTGGTGCCAATAATACGTTTGGTGAAGATGGATCTTATAAACAGCTTGGCCACGGATGGAAATATGCGAAAAGATGGTGGATTAGGTAAAAGCCTCATCCAAGATTTCTTGTGGTGTCTTGAGCACAACACACACACACACACACACACACACAACATAAAATAAAAATAAATTAAAAAACTGTTTCTGTCGTTCCAGGCTGCTGCAAAGCACAGTTAAATAGCACTCTGTGTTGTGTGTGTGAGTGTGAGTGTGAGTGTGAGTGTGAGTGTGTGTGTGTGTGTGTGTGCGCGCACGTGCGTACGTGTGTGTGTGTGTGTGTGTGTGTGTGTGTGTGTGTGTGTGTGTGTGTTTTTCCCCCTACCGGCATCATACATTTTCATAAGCAGTAGAGGGGCAGGGGCATATTTTGTTTCTGAATAGTTGACAGTTGCAAAGTGTGCACATATTGACAGTGATTAGAATCGGTGAGCGCTCGGCGCGTTCCAATGAATATTCAGCAGCACCTGTCTGCGAGCTGAACTCCGCGCAGCTCTGCGCTTCAACAATGCGTGGTCGGAACATTCAATATGAGGCCTCAGAAAGACACAGTTCCCTCCTCCTATAACTGTACAGAACGAGAGAGAGAGAGAGAGAGAGAGAGAGAGAGAGAGAGAGAGAGAGAGAGAGACACAGAGAGAGAGACGACCTGGAAGCAACCCAGAGCCTCCCCCAACCAACCGCTCCTCAGCTCGGACTAATCGCATGCACAACGGTTCAATAGTTAGTAGTGTTACTTTTACCCATTAAGACCTGAGGCCAATTCTAAAAACAAAAACATCTAAATCCAAACAGTTTTCTGAAAAAGGTATGTTGCTATGTCAGTGGTGCTCAAAACATGTCAAGGGCCCCTAAACGTATATGTATTTGGCCGCGAACCCCCAGAATTCCATCCATCCATTCATCTTCAACCGCTTATCCGGAATCGGGTCGCGGGGGTAACGGTTCCAACAGAGATTTCCAGTCTTCCCTTTCCAGAGCAACATTAGCAACTTCCTCCTGGGGGATCCCGAGGCGTTCCCAGGCCAGTGGGGAGATATAATCCCCCACCCCCCATATGGTCCTCGGTCTGCCACGGGGTCTCTTCCCAGTGGGACGTGCAGCGAGGATCTCCTAGGGAGACGCTCGGGAGGCATCCGCACTAGATCCCCGAATCTATAGGCTGGCTCCTTTCCAAGTCAAGGAGCAGCGTTTTTACTCCGATTCTCTCACAGATGACCGAACTTCTCACCCTATCCCTAAGGGAGAGGCCGGCCACCCGTCTGAGAGAGCTCATTTCGGCCGCTTGTATCCGCGATCTTATACTCATGACCCACAGAAATATATATCAAAGATTTGCACATAGTCTATGAGCTTGTATGTGCTATTGAATAGCCGAAGCGTGCGCGCGTGCGTGCTTGTATGTCTATATATATATATATATATATATATATATATATATATATATATATATATATATATATATATATATATATATATATATAGCTATCTAAACAGATGCTTTTCCGGATTGAAAGGGTTAACTTGGAAAAGGAGCAAAAACTGACCCTTTGAGGTGTGAAAATGGACGGCGCTTTGTACTACACGGCGCGGCAAATAGCAGACCTACCGAGTTAAACCGGCACTCCAGACTTCCTTGTCCATTTTCATGAAAAACTTGAAATTCCTTTTGAATTGATCATTTTAGGAACAAAACGTGAACACTCCCATTCTGCCAGTCTGCTGTGTGAGGATTTTAATAGGCTACTCAAATGTTAAACGGACTGCATGCAGCATCAGCCACAAAAAAAAACGTAATTGGACGATTACTACTGTAGGCGAATGCAAGAACGGTCGCCCAAAACACGCTCGCCCCGGTCAAATCCATCTTTGGCGGCTTCGTCACGTTCGGCATGGCAACTCGCTCGCCTGAGCTCGCTCGCCGGTGCCTCGCGTCTGTCCGTCCGTCCGTCCGTCCGTCCGTCCGTCCGTGTGTCGGTGTGTGTGTCTGGGTGCGCGCGTGCGTGCGTGCGTGTCGTGTCTTGTCCCAATTAAGCTTTTTTTTAAACCACAGCAAACATGACAGTCCTCATGGAAGAGATGTGTATTAATTCGATATATTTGTACACAGAAAAAGGAAAGGTGAGATTTTAAGAGGTTTGTAGGCAGTGGCAGTGGTAGAAAATACATTTACTCAAGTACTGTACTTTTTTTAGTACAATTTTGAGGGGGTTTTTACTTTTTATTTGCTGGATATATGTCCAATTTCAATACTTTTACTTCTACTCCACTACATCTCAGAGGCAATTATTGTACTTTTACTCCATTACAATTATTGGAAAACTTTAGTTACTAGTTACTTTGTAGATTTTAATATTACTGTAAAACTTGCATTAACCACTTCAGCCCTACAGTACTTACATGGGATGCATAGCAAGTGCTATCAATACGTTTACTTAAATAAAAAAAAGGATAACTTTTTCCACCACTGCGCTGTACTGCAGATAAAGTCTCGGATGCGGCGGAGAAAGGAAGGGAACTTTTACCGGCAGTTAGAAATGGAGTGCAGGGGAGGGAGATTGGTCTAGAGCTCAATGCCAAGAAAACAAAAGTAATGGCATTCAGCATGGAGGACATGGGAGCCATCGCTACTGCCAGCAGCGGGACAGTGCTCGAGGTAGTCAAGGACTCCAAATATCTCCATCGACTGCCTCGATGGAACAGGATCACTTGCCTGGTAATGGCAAGTGCCCTCCTGATTCACTCGTTTTCACCGATGGAGCCACGAGAGGCACCGCCGAGCGAGCTTAGACGAGGGAGTCGACGTGCTGAGCGTTGAGAAGTCACCCTCCTATAGTCTCTCTCTCTCTCTCTCTCTCTCTCTCTCTCTCTCTCTCTCTCTCTCTCTCTCTCTCTCTCTCTCTCTCTCTCTCTCTCTCTCTCTCTCTCTCTCTCTCTCTCTCTCTCTCTCTCTCTCTCTCTCTCTCTCTCTCTCTCTCTCTCTCTCTCTCTCTCTCTCTCTCTCTCTCTCTCTCTCTCTCTCGAATCTGCCGCAAGGAAACATACGAGGGCGTTTACTCTTCGTAATATATGTAAACGACATGACATCAGTTTGTGACTGCAATTTGTTCTTGTTCGCAGATGACTCGGCTCTGCTGGTCACGGACAAGGACAAATTGCAGGTTGAAAAATCCCTTAGCTCTGAACTCTGCACCTGGCTCGCTGATATCCAACTATCATTATACCTGCAACTGAATCCATTCTCTTTGGGTCAAAAATAAGCCTCTGCGAGGCCGACGGCTTCACAGTAAAAGTGGGTGACAATGTGATCACTCACTGATCACAAGAAAAGAGAAAATTACCTACAGCACCTGGGTTGCATTTTAGAGTCAAATCTTTCCAGTGAAAAAAATGGCAACAAAAGTAATCAAAAAAGTCAACCAAAGAACACAATTTTTGTACAGGATATCCTCTCTGGTCAGTAAGAATGCATTGAGGACTCTAGCAGGAGCATTCAGCCAATGTCACTTCGACTACGCATACACCTCATAGCACCACAAAGACCCATGTAGACCTGAGGCCGATTCTAAAAATACCTTCTAAATCCTGGCCCAAGTTTTCTGTAAAACTTCATTTATTCAAAAATTACAACAAATGTATGTTGATATAATACTGTACATAGCAACAACAACCCCAAAAGGTGTTCCCGTCCTGAAAGGTATAGTTACAAATAGGGGTTCCCACCCAAAATGGGTTAATAATGATACTAATTTAAGGCTCAGTTCCATTCTGGTCAAACAGAGTCAGGGTGCTGATATTGTGCATGTTGGCTCACTGGAAACACTCTGCTACACCAGTGGGTCTCAAAGTGTGGTCCAGGGACCCTCATGGTTCATTGAGGGGGTTCCAAATGGCCCCTTGAGGGTGTGTAACTTTCAGAGTGTACAAATGGAGCAAATGGACCCGTAAGAGTCCATTTGGTTCCATTTGTACACTCTCTGAGTTATGGGGGTCCTAAAAGAAATGTGAGAACCACTGTGCTTCACTCAATGGAACAGAGCCTTCATTAGAATCATTGGTAACACCTGTGAAGGAAGTAAGGAAGAGTCCCAATGTATTTCCAATAGGCCTGTGGCTGCTGTGCATAGAGCCTATTGTACTCCTTGTAAACAAAAAGAAAGCATACAGTAGCATGGTCACCAGTGTCCATATTCTGGGGGGGGGCATTGGCCAAAAGTAGCCAATCTACAAGCTCACAATACGTCGCATCGTAAGCTTGTAGATCAGCTATTTTCCAGATTTAGGTGTAGATGGAAAAAGTGGTCAAAGTAGCAGTTGTAACTCAAGACCAGTTTCTTGAAACTACAGGGGTTTAAGAGGTCAGGTACAATTTCCAAGGTACTTTTACTTTACTCAAGTATTCCCTTTACTTTATACTTCTACTCCCCTACATCTCAGAGGCAAATTGACTTTTTTTTTACTCCACTAGGTTTATATGACGGCTTTAGTTAGTTACTTTGCAGATTTAGCAGATGTAATAATTGCGAGCCTGTAGATCAGCTACATGGCCTTTATACAATAAAGCGTATAGTTACAGTCCAACAACATGCTATGAATTATTCTGAAATATGCATTCTGTATAATTTACTTTTGCAACTTTAAGTATATTTCGATGCTTTAGTAAGTTTTACGCTGTCGTATTGCCGCACCTCTGCCAACCATTGTCTGACTCCAGTCCGGATAGGGCCCCCTGATTGGCGGCCAGTGTGGACATAGCCATAGTCCACTGCCTCTGATACCATGCGTTCACTAGATGGGGAGGAAAAAAAAGGAAAAGAGAAGATGAGGGGGGTAGAGAGATACCAGGATTACTGTACAGTTAAGCTGCAGCTGCAGTTTCCATAACAACTACCTGCGAAAAAAAAAAAAAAAAAACCTGCTCCCTCGACCGTCATTAGAATAACATTTTTACTCGCCAAGTGAGCATTAGCAGAATCTACATGAGCAATGAGAAGGGAGTAACCAGGGGAAAGAGAGAGTGCTGGCGTTCAGAGCACTCATTTGACAGCAGCGTGTAATGGCGTATAGCTATACGCTATATGGCATGTGTGAGCATGTGGTGGAAGAAGTACTCAGAGATTTTACTCAAGTAAAAGTAGCAATACCACAATATAAGAATACTCTGTTACAAGTAAAAGGCCTGAGTAAAAGTACAAAACTATTGGCATCAAAATGTACTTAAAGTACCAAAAGTAAAAGTACTAAAATGTTTGAAAATAGCAGATCTACTTGTAGATCGTCTATTTTCAAATAGCCTAGGTATAAAACAGGGCTGAATAGGGCTGAAGGGGTTAATGTAATAATATAATAATGTATAGCTGCAAAGTAACTAGTAACTACAGTTTTCAAATAATTGTAGTGGAGTAAAAGTGCAATATTTGCCTCTGAGATGTAGTGGAGTAGAAGTAAAAGTACTGAAAATTGGAAACACTCCAGTAAAGAACAAATACCTCACAGTTGTACTTAAGTACAGTACTTGAGTAAATGTACTTGGTTACTTTACACCACTGTGTGTGAGCCGCGCCACTTCCCTGTGCAAGAGGAAATGTATGAAGGCTTTTTCTTTCTTTTTTAAAACGTTTTTTTTTTGTGGCCCAGAAACGTTGTCATTGATGAACGGTTCTGGAGAAATATACAACAATGACAACGCGGACCCAAATTTGAAGAGATATGCCAGGGGGGGTCAATCTGAAGGCGTAGCGACAATCGGGCACTATCCCGCCCCGGGGGTCCAGAGTTGAAGAGTGTTGAACTTTCTTTTTTTTTAAATGTTTTGCGACGCGTAGAAACATCTCTTTTCGCAGAAGGAGCGTGCACGCGGATCCACACGGAACCCGAGCAGGAACGCAACCTGCGCAAAAAGTCGCAACCTGCGCAAAAAGACCTTCGTCCTTGGCGGCCTCGCCGTGCGTCGGGAAAATAGCCTATCCACGAGTTCGTAATGAGGCTCGTATAATCGGCTATTTCCAGGCGCGCGCAACTGCTTTAGACGCCAGACTTCACGTGCACGTATCTCTGTGCTTAAGAAAAGGCACGTCCCTTGATCGTATAACCTTTCGTTCTTCTTTTTTCCCCCCCCCTCTCCCTTTTTTCCCCCTCGCAGCGGGAACCCCTGGCGACGCCCGGCGCTCAAGGAGAAACGGCACGTCCTATAATACCGCTTGAACCCCCCTAAACCCCCCCCCCCGCCCCCCCCCCTCCCCTCCCTGTGCTCTGATCCTGCATTTACAATCTCCACGTATAGTAAAACAGAAGACCCAGGATAATTCAGGAGTTTAAAAAAAAAAAGAGTGACGGGGGGATAAAAAAATAAAATACCGGTGTGATAAAGAAAAGAAAAAAAAAAACAGTGGTTGGTGGGGGAGCGCGTTATAAACGACGGACCGACAGACGGGACGGACGGACGGACGGACGGACTGTGGTCCGACGGGGGGCATCATTTAAAATCAGCGCTGATGGCTTCATCGCTGCCAGGCGGTACGAGGGCTGTAACCTTGAAGCGGAGAGAGAGAGAGAGAGGGGCTTGGTAGGACCCTAGTGACCAGCATGAGGGGGGGGGGGGACGGGTGGGGCGGGGGCGGGGTTGGGAGGGATCGGCTTGCTCTCTCTCTCTCTCTCTCTCTCTCTCTCTCCCCTCTCTCTTTGCTATTCACATTCCGCTCGGCAGGCACACCCGGGGGCTATAACCCTGAGAATCCGTATTAGGTGAGCCAAAGTCACCATTAATATAGAGCACTGGGCCATACTATAACCTTACACTTCACTTCTCTGGGGTGCCCTGAACCGGGAGGGGGGGGTGGGGTGGCGGGTGGGGTGGGTGTGGGTGAGAGAGAGCGAGAGAGAAAAAAAATTGTACTTTGGAACAATCACTCGGGAGGACTTTCAAAAGTGACCTCTTACCAAAGTCAATCCGTTTGCCTCTTTCTTTCTTCTTTTTTTTTTTAATCCATCTGTTTTTTTATCTGTGTGTGTGTGTGTGTGCGTGCGCGCGCGCGTCCCCTGCTGACTTGTCCCCCCCCCCCCCTCTCTCTCTCTCTCTATCTCAATCTCTCCATCTCCTCCACGGCTTGGCTCCGCGGGCCTGTGGGCCGTGTCACCGGAGAGAGGAGGCTACACACAGGGTACGTTCCTTCCTTCATCCCTGTACCCCCCCGGATGCAATTACAGATTAAGGCCCCAGAACAGCAGCTCGTTGCCGGGGCTCACCTAGCCCCGGTGCATCTCTCACCACAGTGCTTCCACGATGCAGTGCACTGAACACACACAACGACAGGGGGGACTGGGACAAACAATAGAACGATACTTTGGCAAAGACAGGAGACAAAGGGGCACTGCGCAACACATACAGTATATAGATCCCAAACAACAATAAGGAAGCATGCATGACCAAATGTAAATTCATAACAAACTCGTTCAGTATTATGTCAACTAGAAAAAGTGCAACTCGCGTCGCGAGCTTGTAGATCTGCTATTTTCAAAGGATTTGTTTACATTTTATAGACTTGCAAAATTGGGACATTCTGCACAATGAGTACTCTTACTTTTGGTGCTTTAAGTACATTTTGATGCGAATACTTTTATACTTTTACTCAAGTACATTTTTAATACCGAACTTGTACTTTTAACAGACAATTTCTACAATAGGGTATTGACTTCTTCCATCACGATAGCTCAGGCAGTCATGGCAGTCAAGCTATGCTCCATGCTCAGTCACGATTTGGGTCTGACACCGCTGCGTTGTGAATCCATCTCCTGCTCCCGAAGTCTGGGGTGACCGATCAGGGCCCAGTATTCAAATATGGGAGACTGTAATTGGTAGTTGGTTGTAGGTCTAACCAATTGCGTCCAGAGCCATTGTTTTGATCCCGCCCCCTTGGAAAAAAAAACATCCTCATAGAAGCACCAGACTCATATCCGCGCGGTGTCTGGCTACGCGAGGCTAAATGCATATAGGCTACTACACCAATGGTTCACATTATCAGCACAAGTCTCAACACCTCTTCTTTCTGCTTGTCAGTGATCAAACTCCCTCCACCTCCCTCCTCCTTGTGGCATTTAGTTCTTCACTATGTCAGTATGTTAATCACGTTATATGCGAGTATCCTTTTGCCATGCCCTTGAAGGCGTCAACATTATGTCCATGTATCTTTAGGCTCTGCTTCGGGGCATGACACGGATTCTGTGTCATGCTTTGCGCAGATAAATGAGGTAGTATCACAGGAGCAGAGTCACAATTTGTATGCAATATCATTGCATTTAATCTTGACCAAAGCGTCTGACTGAAACGTCAAGTAATGGTTGATATATCGGGTAAAAACCAATACGTCGGTCAGGCTCGAAGATTCTATTTTTCTATAATGTTCTCCGTGCTTTGCTTTTATTTATTTATTTGTTTTACGATCGGTTGAAGTCCAGTGCAGAGACTGACCTCTGCGGGGGGGGGGGGGGGGGGGGGGGCACGTGAGTGTAATGCTGTGATAAGGAATATGATTGCCCTCATGGTTTGAGTGAGGGTCAAAGAATATGACCCCCCCGTCGCCAACCCCTGTCTCATACAACTGTGATGTGGAAAGCACAGGGGTCTTATGGGGGTGTGTGGGTGTGTAGGAAGGGGGGGGGGGTCCTATAGGAACCTTGATTATGATGATTGGCACCTGTGAGAGAGGGCTTGGCACCAAGTGCAAGGACCATATCAAAAGGGGATCAGCCGGGGCCAGGGAGCAGGCCTGACTGTTATTAGGTGCCAAAATGAAATGGCCAGTCTATAGGTCTTTTCTAGAAATCATTTAACCAGTTCTCACACGCGCGCGCGCACACACACACACACACACACACACAGTGTCGGGCAGAGACCAAGGTATGCGGCATTGTTTCTTAACGTCGGGTCCGGGGGACCACTGTAGGTGTCCAAACGGACCTTTGCAGGTGGTTAACTCTGAGTGTACAAATGGAACCAAATGGACCATGTGGTTTGGAGTTAGATTGGGGTCCCAGAGATAAGAAAAAAATAAATAAATAAAACAATTCAATTGGCATCAAATGGGGGTCCGTGGCTTAATAATGCATAACAAAATGGGGGTCCTTGAAATTAAATAAAAAGGTTGAGAATCACATTATTGTACATTACACAATAACTCCTCCCATAGTGTGTGTGTGTGTGTGTGTGTGTGTGTGTGTGTGTGTGTGCGTGTGTGTGTGCGTGCGTGCGGTGGAAAAAGTACTCAACTGTTTCCTCTCACTGTCACTGAAGACATACGGACGTACGGACAGACGGACGGACACGCAGAACTGTATTGATTCCATGTGTGCATAGAGTACATCTAATCTTCGAGAATAAACAATTATAAATAATGAGAGGGAGTAGACGGCAACATACAGGGATTAGAAATAAAGTACCAACAAAAACAAACAAGTAGATTTAGAGTCTCGGGCCCGCTGGGGATTTGCATGTTGTGTGAGCTATTAACGGCTTCCCCTGTGGCTTGGTGTTTTCCCCTGGGCTGTGTTGTGATCCTGCTCTAAAATGGCTGTCTTCTAATGTGCCGAGTAGGGCATAATAATGTAGCAGAGCCTGAACGCCAAGATCAAACATAATGCTCACACCTGTATACAACGTTTTCCAATCTATACTTATCTGGCTGAACTGATTTTCACGATAACAACGCAGGCTTAAAGCTGCAATACATGCACTATTTAATAGATACAATGTTAGTATGTTAATACAATCGGTGGTGTAAAGTAACTATAAAGGCCAGTCAGCCGAGGACAAAAAAAACTAACATATCTCTGCCAGGCCGGGTTGCTTTTCCAGGGTTGTGTAAGTCTTGGGTTGCCGGCATCAGGGCCCCAACAAGCATTTCTACGACATACAGTGCAATGTTGCAAATGTTTTGCACCCTCCATGGCAGAAGGGCTTCAAAGGTGTGCTCGAAAGAAATGAGTTTGACACTCATTGCCAATGACTCACGACTCACCATTTGTACCTAATTTGGTGAGACAAACAAACAAACAAAAACAATCATGTTTCTGCATCTAACAGTGACATTTGTGGCACCCCCTATGGGTGTAAGAGACTACTTCTGGCTCTGTATTTAGAGGCCCTTTGAAACGTTTCATGCAGATCTGTCCTGCGGTGTCTGAGATTAGCCACACACACACACACACACACACACACACACACACACACACACACACACACACACACACACACACACACACACACACACACACACACACACACACACACACCAGTCATTTAGCAGACGCTTTTATCCAAAGCGACTTACAATAAGTGGATTCAACATAGGTAGGGAACAAAACTACTAATCACCAGAAGTCTTAAGTGCATTTCCTGCAAAAACAAGCAACCAAGAGTATACCTAGCGCTAAGGTAAAAGTGCAAAATATCAGCTACATACTTTCTTAAACAGCATAGCAAAATCAAATGAGCACGAGCTAAAACAAATAAGTAAATAATCGACTAAACAAGATCCAATAAAACAATACTAAAATAAAACAAGAGTTTGTACAACTAGTTAACAACAAGTAGGCCAGGCAAAGAGGAAGGGTAGTGTTTCCTGAATAGGTGGGTTTTCAGCCTGCGGCGAAAGATGGGCAGTGACTCTGCTGTCCTGACATCAGTGGGGAGTTCATTCCACCACTGTGGGGCCAGAACAGAAAAAAGCTGTGACTGTGTCGATCGACCAGAAGGACCCTTGAGTGACGAGGCAATCAGTCGCCCCGAGCTGGCAGACCAAAGTGGTCGGGCATCGACCATGGTAGGCATCGACCATAGCCCGGAGGTACGCACGCACGCACGCACGCACACACACACACACACACACACACACACACACACACACACACACACACACACACACACACACACACACACACACACACACACACACACACACACACACACACACACACACACACACACACACACACACACACACACACACACACACACACAGTCCTTGTCCCTTTTGTGCCAATATATGGAGCTCCCTGATGTCATCAGTATATGCCCGTATATGCCCCCTTTTGTGCCCATATATGGAGCTGATTGATTTGTTTGCGCCATGATGCCATGACGACACATTGAGACAACACACTCCATATTTGGGCGTAGCTGCATTGGGAACTCCTTATATGGTTTATGGCTGAGTGATGGCGACATGAGAGTGACAGTAATACAAACTAAACTAAAACTAAGCCTTTTTCATCAACAATAAAATACAAAACTAGCACCCCCCAAAAAAAAAGAAAATCGAAGACATTTCTTTTTAAAACTGATTAACTAAAATTGAAAACAAAAAAGTTTAAAAATGTAAAACTATATAACCTTGCTCTATAGGTCTCCACCGCTCTGCTTAAGCCCCTTTCAGATGTGAGATAGGAGTAATAAATGAGACGGAATGCAACTTTTTTCCAAAGGCAAGACGTTCCAAGGTTATGGAGCCAATGATATTTTGTGAGATGGATCTGAAGACGCCCGTTGGGACGGATGAGCGGAAGGCGCTGTTGTTCTTTATTGTTCCCATTCATTCCAACAGGGAATTATTACGGAACACTTCAATGGACAAACAGCAGCTGCAGGAGCTTGAATGAGCTTGTAGGATTTATACTTTACACTCTTTTCTGCCAAATGGGACTGGAGTTTGGCACCGGTTCTACTTCAGAGAGTCGTGTAAGGTTGGTGTTGAAACTTATAATGTTTAACTCATGAATAATGTGTCTTTTTTGTATGCATTAAGCAGTGGTGGAAGAAGTACTATCATTACTTTTTTCATATTTGAGTAAAATGATCAATACCACAATGTAGAAATACTCTGTTACAAGAAAAGGTCCGGCATTAAAAGTAGCCTACTTGAGTAAAAGTACAAAAGTATTGGCTTCAGAAAATAGGCACCTTAAAGTACCAAAAGTAAAATTACCCACATCATGCAGAATGACACAAGTTTTAAAAACGTACACAAATCGTTTGAAAATTGCAGATCTACAAGCTCACAACACGATGTGATGCGATGCGTAGTCAGCTAGTAGTATATAGGTCTCAAGTGATTAATGTCTGTTTTGTAATAGAAACACAATTCCCTTCTTGACTCTTATTACATTTTATTACATTCTTATTCCCTTCATTGCGTGATGGTGTTGCCTGCCGAGAATAACCGACCTACGCGATCGAAACAAGTCGCCGTGAGCTCATAGGTTTTGCCATTTTCGGCACGTGACACCAGTACGCAAAGCAAAACATTAGGCTTTAGTTGTTAATTTTTGGAATGTTAATACAATTCTGAATTTATACAATGGTATTTAATCATTTTACAAACTCCGTGTCGCTATTTTGGGCACACCATTATAGGTGAAAATGTTCAAAAGATATAACACAAAGATGGCTATTTTCGCTGTACAATGAAGTACGGCTTAAGTGGTGTGTATTTAAAAAATATATGTATAAATATAATCAGGTGTACAGTCACTGTCACTTGCAGTTCAGCAATTATTTATTTTTCATAAATGTTATCCCACAATTTTGTAACCCATTTTTTCACCCAGTGCCAATTGCCTATGTAATCACGGGCGCTACTCTCCCTCTGCCCAGCCTAGGGAGAGCCCAGAACTGAGCTCATGCCTCCTTCAATGCATGTTTCAACAATGTTCTCTATTCATTGTACGGTGATGCATAGGGCTTGTTTAAAAAGTATCATCAGGTTTCAGGTCATATACCATACTCATATATATAGTCCAGGCCGTCAGACTACGTTCTCATCATTTGTCATTTTCCTGAGCATTTTATTCCAGTCTTTATTCGTGAAATAAAACTAAAATACCTCAAAGTGAAATTGAATCACTGCTAGTGGCCAAAGTCTGCTTCCCCCGTCATCCAGCTCTTTGGCGGATGGAGCTCAGACCTCTAAAGTTCCACTTCAAAGCCATTTCCTCCGTCTTGAAAAGCAGAGTAGCGACGTTAAGGACATTGGGAACAATGGTGTCAGATGGCTTGGAAATTACAGAAAAGGAGAGGGCCCCAATTTCACTAGTTATCTCAGAGTGCCAGAGCTGTAGAGCTACTGATTTACTCTTTTTCTTTCCTCTTATACCTCCTTTTGTCATTCTCTGTCTTTTTCTTTTTTTCTTTTAGTCTCACACTTCACTCCTCCCTTGAAGCCAGCAGTTCTTGGCAACACTTTAAGGAAAAAAAAGGGATAATAAATACATTTACTTCTCAAACATGCTTTTGAGTGTAAGAGTAATAACTACCGTTTTGCTTTCCACTGTCCATCCATGCCCTGCCATCGTGTCTCCTCTGCCCTCCTTGCTTTCGTCACCTCGACGGCTCCATTCTCAACCCATCATCATTTTCAATAATGACCACCTCCCCATCCCACTTATTACACGGCTACTTAAAATAAATGAATAAATTGACCCAAGTAACAACAAAACAAAGTATTTCCCTGCTTACGGCATAAATGAAAGTATTCCATAAGTATTGGGCTGGGCGGAGAAGTTCGCCTCGAAAAACAAATGACCGTAGTCCATAAGGTAACCGGTAGACTCGCCCCAAAACAACGGATTTGTCTGTAATACCGCCGGATTTGCCCGGGGGCGACTGTGTTTTGGGGCGAGTGTTTTGGTATTCTTGCGTTGGTGCGCCACAATAAACAAGGAAGTGTAGTGGATCAAATAGAATCGCTTTTCGGTTACTGCATCGTCTATTTCTCACTTCGAATGTTTTGAAAAACATTCTTGAGGCAACGTTTAGTTGTAAATGACATTGTTTGTTTTTTACATGGCTGTCTTGTTGGATTACAGCATAAAACCAAGCAGCGCAGGTTGACATGAGCAGGTGTTCTGAGTCTTTGATTAGACAGCGGCCTGCTATAGAGCTCACCGGTCATTATCAAGAAATAATGACAGATGATTGACCAATCAGAATCAAGCATGTTGTGTAGACAGATGCTAGGTTTAATATTAACCTGGTATCATTTGAGGCACAACATTGTTTTTATTTCTGCACTCTACTTATGACTATCTGTCTCCGCCAGGCCGAAAGGCATGGCGAGAGAGTATGTTTTGCACCTTGTCCGTCCGTCTGTCCGTCCGTCTGTGGACAACTAATCCCTGGCACAGTTGGCTTGATCGCAGTGAAACTGTGCACACACAGCCTGGATGCCAATTCAAAACCTCTGCCCTAAATTGGGCCTGTTATAGCGCCACCAGGAGGCCGCTTTTGTCAAAACAAATTTTTTGACAGTACTCCTACATAATTTTTCCAAACGTCACGCAAATCGGTACATAGTATCTCTATAGTCATTAAATCATATTTTTCATATTCCATCCGGTTTGGCTAAAAATGGCTTCCAAAGTTTGCAGGACTGCTCTGTTTTGAACAAAATGCCTGAACTCATGAACACAGCATGCAATTTCCATGAAATTTTGCACGCACTCTCTCACAAGGCCGAGGAAGAAATGCCACTTGATTTTTTTAAAATCAGCCTCATGGTGGCGCTATAACAGGCTGATTTGTGTTTTTACCTTTAATTGCACCATTCTGTGTAAAACTTTGTATGTGCACTCCCTAGAGGCCAAGGAAAAACCTTTGCCCTGAATTTTTCACATCTGCCTTTTATAGCGCCACCAGGAGGCCGACTTATATAAAAACACATTTTTGGATATTACTCCTTTAGATTTGAATCCAAATTTCACGCAAATCGGTAGACATGATCTCTACAGTCATGTGATCAAGATGAATCTGTTAGATTTTTCATATTCCATCCTGATTGGCTAAGATTGACATCTAAAGTTTGCAGGAGTGGCCCGTTTTGAACAAAATACCGCAAATCATGAACGCAGCGTCCGATTGCGGTGAAACTTTGCACGCACATTCGCACTACGTTGAGGAACTAATTCCTCCCTTTCAACATTGCCCTAGTATAGCGCCAGCAGGAGGCCGATTTGCACATTTACTCCTACACATTTTTACCAAACATCACGCAAATCACTACACATTATTTCTATAGTTAAGTGATCAAGACGGATCCGTCCTATTTTTCATATTCCATCCTGATTGGCGCATTCCGAACATTGCTGGCCCACACCTGACCTGGCGGAGACCTGTGCTCCGAGGAGCACTTTTTCTTGTAACCTATTTGTTTGTTATCGACACTTGTAAATCGCTCTGGATAAGAGCACCTCTACATGCTAAATACCTAAATTGTAATTGTTACATGTCGGCCACATGTCTATACTATGGATCGTATGGTAAATATAGTTGTTTCAATAGACCTGTGGTTCCCACAACCTTTTCTGGATCAGGGCCCACTTTCAAATCTTTAAAGCGTCTGCGGCCCACCCATGCTATCTCCATGTTTCAACTTTTGTATTTATTTCTATAAATCAGTGCTATTGAACACCCTTTACGTCTGTGTGCAGGTTTTGCAAATATTGAACCAATTAAAAAGCGATTTTGACTAAAACCTCCTAACTCCATTGGATCCTCAAAGCTGTTGACAAACCACCTAACTCCAACTTTGGAGATGGCATTTTTTTTCCTAGCCTGGGATCCAGCCTTTTTTCTCACTTGGCTGTGAGGAAAAGAAATCCACCAAACGTAGTGATTCAGGCTGGA
Organism: Gymnoscopelus microlampas; assembly: GCF_963454915.1. NCBI lineage: Eukaryota > Metazoa > Chordata > Actinopteri > Myctophiformes > Myctophidae > Gymnoscopelus > Gymnoscopelus microlampas. The sequence goes on from NC_139948.1 coordinate 6,677,045, forward strand.
TCCCAGGCTAGGTGTTTTCCACCATTGATTAGAACAGTGTTTATCAACCCTGGCAAAGGGCCCAATTTTGGGCCGCGAGTACTGCTTAGGTGTGCCGCGCCATTTGAAGAAAGTGTGAACCCAGCCCCTCGAGAACAATAGCGGTGATCGTCCGATACGGCCATCGTTTCACACACAGCCACGCCCGAGTCCATTCAGTGTAGCGACCATCACCCATAGGAATGCAAATATGTTGTCCTACCTGGTACTGTATAAAAGGGGCACACGGTACATGCTTTGGCACTCAGTATTATTACTACAAGATGATGAGAGCTCCACCAGCAAAGAAGAGATGCACCCAGGGCCAGAAGACGCTAAATTCTAGGTGTGCCCTGGGATATTTTGGCTATGCCAGGTGTGCCTTGGCACCAAAAAGGTTGATAAACACTGGATTAGAACAACGAAGTCAGACTGAAAAAAAAAAAAAATCTCCACATTAATGGTCAAAAACCTCCTAACTGTAAGTGTTGGGTAAAGGGATGATAATATAAGGACAATTTCAAGTGTCTGACAATGTATAAAGTCACCGTAGGCTACTAACTTTTATGAGGCAGTATTGTGTTGTTCTAAAAACATGCATTTGTTTTCCATTTCCTGAAAAAGTTAATATCTTGGACATTTCTGCCCGACAGCATGCAGAGACAGACATTATACACACACACACGTCATTATATTATCATTAAAATGCTACCGTTTTGCCAATTATTTGGGGGCCCATGTTGGGCATCCACTGCTACAGACGACTACAGACGACGACAACCATCAGCAGCAGCAGCAGTAAGCAGTGTTTCCCTTCCGTTCGGAGCGGGCTCACAGCAGGCCCAGGCTGCGTCCATACTAAATCCTTCCTGACACTACAAGCATCCACTTAATTAGCAGACCCCCCTCCTCTCCTCTCCTCGTCAGCCCACATCTCCGTTACCCTTTTTTCCTCGATTGTTGTCCCCCCCCCCCCCCACACACACACGTTTGTATTACTATACTTGTGAGGACATCAACACTTTAGGACAGCCATGTTATGAAGGCCATTTAAAAATAATAATTGTCATTTTTAACCGACGCGCTGTGAGCTTATAGATCAGCTATTTTTCGGTGCATGACACTGGCGCGCCACTAAGTATAACCAGGTTGAACTCTAATTCCCTAAACCTAACCTCTATGACACCTAAATGTCTAATCCTGACCTGAAAGTTTTTCTAATTGTAAACGTATCTCTAAAAAATGTTTTTTTTTAACTATAAAACAACCATTGTGAGGACCAGGAAAACGGTCCTCACAATGTATATTTCTTCAAATTATACTATACTTGGTCCTCGCAAGTATAGTCTCACACACACACACACACACACACACACACACACACACACACACCCCCCCTTGAGGGAGAGAGCGCTTCACTCATGACTTCCACACTGGTGTCTCGGCAGTCCTCTGCCCTTTGCACAAACAGATCGATCACTTCCACCTCTCTCCCTCTTTGTCACCTTTTCTGTCCCGCGGGCTAAAAATACACTCTCACAACCAATCCCGCCATGCATGCGTTCGCCGGGCGACCCCCCCCCCCCCCGGTCCAATCCCTCCGTCCTTCCTCCTTTGACCTGCACGTCTTTAACTTTTTTTTAACCCATTAGGACCCGGGAACTCGTCCGTCTGTCTGTGTGACTTTAGATTCAGAAATAAAAACCCGAGTGCCGCGCCACGAGCTTGTAGATCGATCTGCCGTTTCTTTTTTCGAAATGGTTTAACTTAAATCTTTGCTTCATGGGGTGTCCCTGGAACTAAATATTTTGAGATGGGGGTCCGCGTCCAAACACATATCATTTTGGGGGTCCTCGACATGAAAAAGTTTGAGAACCACTGATATTACAGCAACATACTGTACGTTTTTCAGAAAACTGATTTAGAAGACATTTGTAGAATCCCCAGAATCAAAGATTTGAGTTTAAAATGTTTTCTTTAAAAATATACTATTATATTCAAAGATTTGCACACATTTTCCACAACCTTTTAAAAAATTAGCACATCTACAAGCTCATAGCGCGGCACTCGGTGTTTGTATATCTGCTATTTTTTTTAATATAGCCAAAGAAATCCAAAAAAGACAGATTCTTTCCCGGTCTGAAAGGGTTAATCCTTTTCATATTTCTCCGCCACCCGCTCGTGTTTACTTGGTCCCGAACCCCCCCCCCCCCCGCCGCCCCCACACCCCCTCCTGTGACCGCCACCCGAGACGCGGTGACCTTCAGTGCCGTCGCCGCACCTCCGCAGGTCGGGGAGGTCGGCTTGCGTTGTTTTACTGCCGGGTTCCAAGAAACCCACCCTCTCTGTGTTGAAGCCCCCCTCGTATACCGCCCTGACAGCAATAAATGCTGATTGCTGCGTTATTAGGTTCCCGTACCTCATAAAAAACGGTGACGGGGCCCAGATGTTGACTGTGCCAGACGCTTTATGGGGGTCAATAAAAAGGAAATGGCCGCTCAAAAAAAAAAAAAAAAAGGGCCTTCCTTCACCGTGGCTCAAAACATACAAGCCAAAACCAGGACCATCTCAAACACTGTATAGAGGAACAAAGTCTATAAGCATAGTTTTATTGGCCTGGGCATCATCATTGTTACACTCAAAGCCCTAACTGTGCCCCGACTCAAAACGCGTGGCTCTTTCACGACCGCAAGAACTTAAGTGAACCGCGTCGTGCCGTGTAACGTATTTCACGGTTCTCAGAGCCTAACTTTGAGGTTATGGAAGGTTCTGGGTGACCCATCGTATAGTCAAAAAGAACCAATAGAAGCCAAACATGGACTTAAAAACTGTTGCTGTCGGGCAGAAACCAGCTAACTCCATGTTTCCGCTTTTGCTTTTTCCCCCCATAAATCAGTGCTATTGAACACCCTTTACGTCTGTGTGTTGATTAAAACAATATTGAACCAATGAAACGTATTAAAAAACGTTTTCTGACAAAACCAGCTAACTCCATTGGATCCTCAAACTTTCTGCTAAACCAGCTAACTCCGCCAAAGGGGGGTGGAGTTAGCTGTGGAGTTAGCTGGTTTAGCTGACTCCAGACTGCGACAGAATCAATGATGGAAAAAAACTTCCTAACTCCACTTTGTTTTGTTTTCGTCATTTCCTAAAAAGTGAACATTTTGGAGTTAGCTGGTTTCTGCCGGACAGGCTGGACAGCAGAGATATATTTTGTTTACCAGGGCCCACTCTTTTTTTTCTCCATCCAACTTATTTTTAGGTGGGCACAGTGGTTTTACTGCACATATAACAAAAACATTATTAAATAAATAATTGTATCTCGTCTCTGCACCGAAAATAGATGTGCTATTTGTTTGACAAATGTTTGCCTATCATGACAGCTGGGAATAGGGACGCTAGGGTTCATGTAGTTAAACACCAGGGGGAAAACAACTTCCTTTAAACCATTCAAACCGGGAAGAGATGCCTCTGTCATTTTATATTTCTTTGGCTATTCAAAAAATAGCAGATATACAAGCTCATCATGAGTGCCGCGCTATGAGCTTGTAGATCTGCTATTTTTTTGAAGAATCGTGAACATTTTTACAATTCTACAAATGTCGCCTAAAACTGTTTTTTGAAAAATATATATAATTTATATCAGTGGTTCTCAAACGTGTTCATGTCAAGGACACGCAAAATGATATGTATTTGGCTGCGGACCCCCATCTCAAAATGTGCTCTTCCAGGGACCCCCAGAAGCAAAGATTTGAGTTACAAATGTTCGCTTTACAAATATATACATTCAAAGATTTGCACACATTTTCACGATTTTTCAAAAATAGCAGATTTACAAGCTCATTGCGCGGCACCGAGTGCCGCGCTATGAGCTTGTAGATCTGCTATTTTCGAATAGCCAAAGTATAAAATAATGCTTATAACAGCTAATATCTAAAATGACACAGATGCGTTCCCGGTCTCGAAGGGTTAATAAAGTATAAGGACTCCATATAGGAGAACTAAATCTATAAGCATCTTTTTATTGTCCTGGGCATCGTTCATTGTCCCAATAATAAGCCCCCACCACAACGGTGGCTCCTTGCCCCCCCCCCTTGCCGCCATTGATGGAATCTCAGCCATGTGACACCCTTATCTCGTTGACAGCATTGGCAAATAACAGATAGTGAGGGGGACGGGGCGGCGCGAGAGCCACAAGGTCACCGCAAAGACATCGGTGACTCTTGAAATAACAAGTTTGGGGTCTCATAAAGCAAGAAATAATGGCGATAATCTCCAGATCAGCGAGGCCAGACCCCGCGCGCCGCCCTTGACGCCGTCACAAAGCACCGTCTGCACAGGCGAAGCGCCGGGGAAGATTACAGGAGGCGAGGCCTTTTCCGCTGAAGTGTCTCAATCAAGGCCGAGCGGAGGCAGGGTCAGCCTTCCCCACACACGCACACATGCACGCACGCACGCAGACACACACACCCCAACAGTCTGGCCCTGAGTGTTCTCAACCTCGGAGGAGAGTCTTAATGGAGAGAGTCTCCTCGTGCTAGACGCACCTCGCCTATTTAAGCCATTGAGACCCGGGAACGCATCTGTGTCATTTTTTTTAGATTTCTTTGGCTATTAAAAAACTAAGCATGAGCTTGTAGATCTGAATTTTTTTAAACATCTTGAACATTTGTGCAACTATTTGAATATATATATTTTTAAAGCGAACATTTCTAACTTAATTATTTGCATATTGGGGGTCCCTGGAACCAACACAGTCTCACCCCGATATTTTGAGATGTTGGCGGCCAAATACATATCATTTTGGGGGTCCTTGACATGGAAAAGTTGGAGCACCACTGAGCAACAAACTGATAGGATTTAGAAAACATTTTTAGATATGTATTTGGCCGCGGACCCCCATCTCAAAATATGTTGTTCCAGGGACCCCCCCCAGAAGCACAGCTCGGAGTAAAAAATTATCGCTTTGAAATATATATATATATATATATATATATATATTTATTCAAAGATTTGAACACATTTTCCACGATTTGAAAAAAAAAATAGCAGATCTACAAGCTCATAGCGCGGCACAGCCTGTGGATCTGCCATTTTTTTAATAACCCAAAGAAATCTAAAAAAGGACACACGGATGCGTTCCCGGTCTTAATGGGTTAAATAGACCTCCTCCACTCCATAGACAGGTGGATGAGCACCCGCAACTGCTGAGTACCACTAAGCCAAAAGGTGTCATTAAGGGGACGAAGCAACGCTCTTGACAATATCCGCAGTAGGTATAGCTGCCTGCCGCATTAAATACTGCATGGAGCCGGCGTTTTTAGGGCGTGTCTCTTGCTCATTCCATTTTCCTATTTGTCTCATCTGTTTAAGAAAGTAGGTAGCTGATATATTGCACTTTTACCTTAGCGCTAGGTATACCCTTAGTCGCTTGCTTTAGAAGAGAATGCACTTAAAACGTCTGGTGATTAGTATGTTGAATGCACTTATTGCAAGTCGCTTTGGATAAAAGCTTCTGCTAAATGACTGTAATGTAATGTAATGTATTGTATTGTAATGTCACGTTGGAGTAGACGTTGGAATAGGCTGGATGGAACTCAAAATACTGAGTCAAAATACTGAGCTTTGTCTTAAAGGGACATTTCGCCGATTTTGCATCAAACCCCTATTTTTAGCTAGGTCTACGACCCATAAACATGATCCTGGTGTGTTTTTTGTGTTTATCTGTATTTTTAGATTTTTTTATCCATATCCTCAGAGGCTATGAGTCATTTGACTCAGTCACTTTCTCACCTTATTTCCTGACTACAATGTAGACCACACCCCCACGCAGCCTCCCCTCCCCACAAGGAAGGGCAGTGCCCCAAAGCATTATGGTCATTGTAATGCCGCAGTCCAGTCAAACCCCAGTCAAACACACAGACTTCTATATATTTTTTTTCAAATTTTGCTACTGGTATCTACTACAAATAATATTAACATTGAGTGACTGTAAGTTCTTCCAGGGGTGAAATGCTGCTTTAAAGATACTGTACCTCCGATCAGATCCGTTAATGCGATCACAGAGCATGGGCAGAGGAAAGGAACGCGAAACCGACAAAGCTTCATCTAAGCAGCAGAAGTTAGGTGGGGCCGACAGGATTTTATTGCATCGTGTTTTAATGTTTCGCCGCCACGCGCGTTCGGCTCCAGCGACCGGACGCTCGTTAAACACAACATAGCCGACGTGGACAACGGGGGTGGTGGGGTGCGGACGAGTAACGCGGCATAAGAAAAAAACTAAACACAAAAAAAAAAACTCGACAACATATTAAATCTGATGTGTACGCTGCGACCAAAGAGGCGAGCTGTGATAATAATAAGCTCTGATGGGGCCCCGCTCTCTTATGGCTCCATCGATTTCCAATAGGCGAGATCATAGAAAAAAAGCCAAGGTGTGGGGGGTAATTACACTGTGCAAGCAGAGGTCGTTCCTGAGCAAATATCATTATCATCAGATTAGAATGAAAGGCCCTGGCGGCCGCGACGGAACGCACCGGGGGAGGCACGTTGGGGGGGGGGGGGGGGGGGGGGGGTGAAGGAGACTCAAAGGAGAGGATGGCGGGCGTGCCGTTGGCGGCACACGCGTCCCCCGACCCCTTCATCTGTCTCCATGCCCCCTCCTCCTCTTCCCCCCCTCGCTCTGAGCGCCAGCAGCCGCCACCTCCGCGGCGGGTCAGCCCTTACATCAACGCACGACACAAACAAGGCACGGAGGGCCCGGGGTCACGGAAGACCCCCCGCACATTCATCAGCGAGGGGACAAGGCGCTATGATGAGAGTGATATCTCAAGCCCCTCCCAAAAATAGCCGATCCGTGCAGGCCGATGGAGTATAGGCCAAGCCGGCGGAGTGGCGGGCGGATGAACAAAGGAGTCGGCGGTGCAAAAGTGAAAAGGATTCCACCGATAGGCTCTATGCACAGCAGCCATATTGGAAAGAAATTGGGCCGCTTCCACGCTTCCTTCACAGGTGTTACCAATGATACTAATGAAGGCTCTGTTCCATTCTGGTCAAACAGAGTCAGGGTGCTGATATGGTGCATGTTGGCTCACTGGAAACACTCTGCCACACCAGTGGGTCTCAAAGAGTGGTCCAGGGACACTCATGGTTCATTGAGGGGGTTTCAAATGGCCCCTTATGGGTGTGTAACTCTGAGAGTGTACAAATTGAACCAAATGGACCCTTAGGGGTCCATTTGGTTCCATTTGTACACTCTCAGAGTTATGGGGGTCCACTGTGCTACACTAAATGGAACAGAGCCTTAATTAGTAACATTGGTCAACCTGTGAAGGAAGTAAGGAAGAGGCCCAATTTCTTTCCAATATGGCGGCTGTGAATATAGCCTATACGGAGGTGGCAGAGCGTGTCAGCGCGGCACACAGTGTTTTGCCCCCCCAAAGCGTTGGTTGTGATTATTACTGGAACACACAGTACCCAAACACGGCACATTTGTTACGTAACTTTTATACTTTTTTTAACGTTTTTGTTATCATTTTCGCACAGTTGGAATTTCTCTCTCCACACCTACACTATGAGTGAATGACAGGGACGTCACGGGCTCTCAGAAGGTGGGGGGGGTGGACTTTCGGTGGACTATACCCCTTATTTTACACTTTGGCTGTTCAAAAATAGCAGATCTACAAGCTACATAGCGCGGCACCGAGTGCCGCGCTATGAGTTTGTAGATCTGCTATTTTTGGAAAATTGTGAAAACATTTGTAACTTTAAAATGTAAACAAATTTTGTATTTTCAAAATTTTGTGGGGGGTATGAAATCACGGATCTGTGAGAGTGAGGGTGTCGCGTCGTACGCACAGTGAATAGCCGTGACGGACCTGGTGAATGAATTATCTTATTAAAACTAACTGAAACTAACTAACAATTATTATTATTATTTTGGGGGCATGTTAAGCCATTATTTTGATAGTGGAGAGAGAGAAGGAATGACATACAGCAAATGGTGCGGCCAGCCAGGCATTGAAACAGGGACTCGCCGACCATGGTATTTTCAACCATGTGGTATGCTCTATACTGTATATACACACACACACACACACACACATACACAGTATATATGTTACAGGGAGATTGTCATTCCAGGGAGAATGGAAAAGCGCTTATTTTCACCGCTAGAGGGCAATAAAAGACAGACATGAGTCCCACACCACACACGCACGCATGCACACGCGCACAAACGAGCACGCAAACATGCATGCGCGCACACACGCATGCGCGCGCACACACACACACACACGCTAAGCACAAGGGGGCGAGCCTGAGTGGAGCCTGAGGGGAGGCAGTTGGGGCAAACCACAGAGGGGCAAACGCAGTCCCCACAACATCATTTACGATTCTGTGCCTATCGGTACATAACTCGGACGGCGCTCAGTCGACTAGCAGACCATCGGCCGGTCGTCGCGGGCACTCGCGCCTGGAGGCGCTCGGGCGTGACTCCTTGGCCTCAAGGTCTGCTGAGTCGGCGCGCCTCCGTCATGGTCCAAAACTATACTTTATCGGCGAAAAAAAGTAGTCCGCGGTTGTTTGAAAAAGTAATGTCCCAAGCGGGAGTCAAACCCAGACTCCCAGTGGTAGTGGATGGGGAGTCCAATGATTATCCAAGTGCGCCACTGAGGCTGGTATGTATGTATATCGATGTTGTTCTCGTCGTCGCCGTCCTCGCATCGCAGCCCCGCCCCGAGCCTAAAAACAAGCACTCCACTTCCAATCTCCCTGGAGTGCCAATCTCCCTGTGACATATAGGCTACATATTTACACTAATTATAATGGTGGCCTGTATATATCCATTATTATTAGTAGTAGTAGTAGTAATATTAATCAACCATTAATGCCACACGGTAGATATCAAAACGCACGTATCAGAAACAAGTGACAGAAGTTATGTGACTAACATGTAATGAACTACAGTGACATTCTGGGGGGTAAAAAAAACAAAAACAAAATGAAGTGTATCATTTCCAACCAAGGCGAGATCGTATCAAAATGCATGTATTCACAGAAGAGACGCTATCAACCAGACCCCTTCACCTTTTCCCTGCGAATGGAGGGCGTCACTCCTCGCTGAAGCCAAGCGTGGAGTGCCGGAGGGCCCGTCCGCACGCTGAGTGACGGGGGGGATGAGGGGGACGGGGGGGGGGGCGGGGACGGGGGGGCGGCACTAGGCTCTATGCATAGCAGCCATATAATGACGAAGACATTCACAGGTGTTACCAATGATACTAATGAAGGCTCTGTTCCATTCTGGTCAAACAGAGTCAGAGTGTTGTGCATGTTGGCTCACTGGAAACACTCTGGTACACCATTGGGTCTAAAATGTGGGTCCAGGGACCCTCATGGTTCCTTAAGGGGTTTCCAAATGGCCCCTTGCGGGTGTGTAACTCTGACAGTGGACAAATGGATATGGGTCCATTTGGTTCCATTTGTACACTCAGAGTTATGGGGGTCGTGGAAAATCTGAGAACCACTAGCTGTGCTACACGAAATGGAGCAGAGCCATCATTAGTATCATTGGTAACACCTGTTAAGGAAGTGAAAATATGGCTGCTGTGCATAGAGCCTCTTGCGCTGATATTATGGATTCAGCGGGTGGTTCCCCCGGCGAGAGGTTTCGCGGCGCCACTCCCCAACGAGGGGAGGCAGGCGAGCATGCGGTGACGTCTCTATCAGGTGGCACTCACAGCGTGTGAGCCGGACCCCGGACCGCCCCACATTAACATAAACAAGCCGCTGGTGCGCCCTGTCGGGGGGGGGGCTACTGTCACACCGCCGAGGACAGAGAGAAGGGGAGAGCCGCGGCGGCATTAACCTCCGGGCTTATCTCCCTCTCTCTCTGCCGCGTCCACACGCCAAAAAAAAGAGAGGATGGAGAAAAAAAAAGCGAGGATTAGTGCTCAGTCAGGAATTGCTTTTGGGTCCTTGTCACTCCCAGACGATTACAGAATCCCCCTCCCCTTGTGGGGGAGGGATGAGGGGGTTCTGTAATCGTCGTTGCCGGGCCCCCCCCCCCCCCCCCCACACACACATCCTCGTTTTCCTGCGAGGCTATCGTTCTTCCTTTCCTCTGTCACTTTTTTCCCCCCCGCCAGCGCGGGGGAAATCCCCCCAGTGAAGCGAAAATGCTTCTTCTCCTCACAAAAAAACCCGACGGCCATGCCCCCCCCCCCCCTCCTCCACCTCTTATAGGGGCTGAGTCGAGTGTTCGCTCGGCGGGTTCTTGATGATGACATCCCTGCCTGGGTAATAATCTCAGTGGCGGCTCGCCACCTCTGAGAGAGAGAGAGAGGAGCCGCCACCGCTGCTGCGGTGTGTCAGCCATGAGGACACATGCAGCAGCATGAAGGGGACAAAGAGACTCTCCTCCAGCCCCCCCGAGCCTCGAAACGTGGTTGTCTACCTCATAGGCTCTATTCACAGCAGCCATATTATGAAGACATTCACAGGTGTTACCAATGATACTAATGAAGACTCTGTTCCAATCTGGTCAAACAGAGTCAGGGTGCTGATATTGTGCATGTTGGCCCACTGGAAACACTCTGCTACACCAGTGGGTCTACAGTTGGGGTCCAGGGACCCTCATGGGCTTCCAAATGGCCCCTTACAGGTGTGTAACTCTGAGAGTTACACACCCCTTACGGGTCCATTTGGTTCCATTTGTACACTCTCAGAGTTATGGGGGTCGTGGAAACCACTGTGCTACACTAAACGGAACAGAGCCTTCATTAGTATCATTGGTAACACCTGTGAAGGAAGTGATAATATGGCTGCTGTGCTTAGAGCCTATTGCCGGAACTATAAAAGCGTCTCTTCTTCTCCTTCACCTTTTCCTTCTTCTATTCCAACTCTATACCTAAGAGGCTTGGCTGGCAGCCAGCAGTCAGGCAGGCCTCTTCAGGAAGACCTGAACCACTAAATCTATAATCTCCAGACCTCGAGCCTAATCAAACAGACCCAAGCTGTTTGTGTGTGTGTGTGTGTGTGCGTGTGCGTGTGCGTGTGTGTGTGTGCATTTTGTGGGGGGTGGGGGGGGTAGTCAATAGCCGCTTAATTACTAATGAGAGTCGTGACAATAACAATCGCGCTCCTCTCCCAGCTGACGTAATTAACGCGGCCTGCGTGAGAGGCCCGCCCGAGGGCGCGGAGCTGCCGCCTCTGAGCAAGGCAGCAATTGAGGGAGCCAAGAAGAAGCCTGTGCCTTTCTTTTTTCCAGTGAAAGGTATAAAGATACAGTGATTATCAACCGGTAGCCCGTAAAGATATTGCAAGTGGGCCCCCAAATAATTGGCAAAGCACTACAATTTTAATGGTAGTGTAACATACAAAGATTTGTTATTTTACCCCTTTAAAAAAAAAAAAATAGTTTTCTATGTGGCACAGATAAATAGGAACTTAAAGCACCCTATGTTAGTTCCATTGACCCAAGCCGGAATACAATCAATTGATTGATCAATAAAATAATCAATTGATTGATCCTTAAAACAAACATGCTCTGAAAATGCACATGCCCCACCCAAGTGTTAAGTGGCCAGATGGGTGACCAATTTTTAATACTTTTACTTCTACTCCATTATACATCTCAAAGGTAAATGTTGTACTTACTTAGTTATAGTTACTTTTATAGATTTATAGCTTTGCGACGCGTTATGAGCTTGCAGATCTGCCATTTTCAAAATATATTACTATATTTAGATGTTTCTTTCATTAAGAGTACTTTTACTTTTGGCACTTTAAGTATATTTTGATGCCAATACTTAAGAACTCTTACACAAGGTTGAATACCGGACTTTTACTTGTAACAGAGCATTTCTGCATTGCTGTAATTATACATTTACTTAAGTAAAAAAAGAAAAGAGTACTTTTTCCACCGCTGGTTGCCATGTGTAACACCCTCTCCCCCCTCGCCTCGCGCGCACTCAGCCGGCACAGCATGCAGACGCGGGGAAACACTCAATTTCTCTAATGGCTCGAAATGGGAGTAAATATCACTCGGCCCCCGTGCGTTTGTCACTCATTCAAAGCCCCCGTTATCGCTTACCGCCTAATTTCCCGGTGCACTGACAAAGGCAGAGGGCGTTTCCATGGAGAGAAGGGAACCCTTGTGGTTTTCCGGCTTTCTCTCTCTCTCTCTCGACTTGGCGCTCTGTTCATTTCACAGCAATTATCCCCGAGTCATTCCGCACACAGAAACTCAAGGGAGGGATCGTCTCAGCTAATTGCTTTCAAATGGAAAATAAAAAATAATCACACGGCTACTCTGACAAAACGACTCCTGCCACGCGACGTTTGGTCGGGGGAAAGCGGCCGGGGATTCCGTTTTAACCCATTTTGGGCGGGAAACCTTATTTGTAACTATACCTTTCAGGACAGGAACCCCCTTTGGGGGGTTCCTGAAAATGTCTGTCTGTCTGTCTGTCTGTCTGTCTGTCCGTCCATCCGTATGTTTGAGGACGGCCTCAGCATGTTTGTGTCTGGCCTCAACAGCTGCAGCTGATTGCAACACAAAGATGCAACCAGTTACACTAATTAAACACAAACAGGAGTGCAACACATGCGCATAATGAACTCATCAAAGGCACCACTCACTTCACACTGGTTGTGATTTTTTTAATACATATTAAAACAAATTCAGACAATAGGTCAGGATTTAGAAGGCGTTTTTTGAATCGGCTTCAGGTCTAAATGGGTTAATGTCACATTTTATGTCACATCCTGCGACCATTTCACGGTCAGAACTTTTTTTTACCCCCCCCCCCCCCCCAACGCCCTTCATAAAAGCCTTCACTGCGGATACTGATATGTGTCGGTAGGAATCCTTTAAAAAAAAGCCTGAATTGTGTGACTTTAAAAAAAAAAAGGTGAATAATTCTGGTGGTGACAGGTACCTGTTCGTTATGCCAGACAGAAATCCTTTCTCATGTCTTACAACCGCGCAGGGGCGCCATTTTGGGTCATCAGGGGATGGCAATTCCCCCCCCCCCCCCTTAGTGTTCACATTTAACCTCAAATTCTGTCATTTTATAAATACATAAATAAACATCACATGGATGCAACTGGGACGTATCATCAGTGTTTCGGGTCTCGCAACATACACCCTCGCCCAGGTGACCCAGCCGGGGTTGATCAAAGCCCCCGTCTTACGTCCCAGTAGCCACCCACGGTCAGTGCTCTTAGGGAAAGACGGGGCCACTCAGTCCGCTTCTCCGGAACTACTCTGCGGGGACCGGAGGATGCTCTGGTACGTGGAGGTACTAAGGCACCGTGGGTTTGTCAGGCTTCTTCCTCACGGAAGACGCATGGCTGGGGGCGCCAACCTATACTGCTCCCGGGTGCCGTCTACATTCCGGCTGTCAACCGTGTCTCTGGTGGTCACCAGACTGTTCCTGGTTGTCACGTATTATGCATGATAATGTCCCAAACTCTGAATGTTTTTTTGCAGATTAATCTGATTTCATAGCAATTTCATAAGCGTTTTATTGTAATGCATCCATTAATTTATCAACCACTTTCAACATGGCATCCCCGTTTTGGGAATATCATCATAGGCGAACATTTTCAAACATTCTCTTTTTGCAAAAATAGTACATCTACAAGCTCTCTTGGCGACGCATTGAGAGCTTGTAGATCCACTATTTTTCGCTGTTTTAGAAAGTGGTAACTTATTTTCAGCCACCCCCCTATTTCTTTCTGAAATGACGCCTCTGCAACCCACGGCCTAAACTCTACTCGTGCAACTCAGCCACGTTTCATCCTCAAGTCTGCTTCAATTCAAACACTCAATGCATGACAATTAGTGAAGCAATTTGAAGAATGACCTTTGCATATACACATATTTTCTGTCGTATATGCAAAGGTTCTTTTCTGTTTTTTCAAATTGCAAAACGATATGGACAATAAGATAATAGGTAACCTTTTTGAAATGATATATTCCACAGATTTAACGATGGCTATAAGGTCCTTTCATTGCGCATGCGACACACACACGCGCGCACACACACACACACACACACACACACGATAAGATGTCATTTAAACAGATGCTAGGTTCATCGTTTACCTGGTATCCATATGGTTTCAATGTATAGATTATTATTTGGACAGAATATTGTTTAGACAAGGGGTCTTCAACAGGGGGTCCTCAGAATTACTACAGGGGGGCCGCCAAACATTTCTGTGATTTCTGTGAGTTCTTTGTTTTTTTTACATTACCACTGCACCCTAGAATCCTTATTTTGAGGGGAACATTAGTCAAAAATAGCAGATCTGCAAGCTCACTTGTAGATCGTCTATTTTCGGCAAAGCGGTTTGGTGTAAAGGGGAAAAAAGGAGACAACCAAGTACAGAGCCACGGCCAAATTCAGGGTTTAAGTGGTTAAATGTCTGGAATAAACGAAAACCATTCATTCACACGACACTGATAGTCAATAAAGCCATCTATGAAATGTATGATTATCCATTTTATACAATGTGTAGTGGGGGTCCCTGCTTCATCTCTCTCTCTCTCAGCTAGGGGGCCCTTGGCCTGAACAATGCTGGAGACCCCTGGTTTAGACTGATGCTATTATACTGTAGGTTCTTGGTTTTCACACACACACACACACACACACACACACACACACACACACACACACACACACACACACACACACACACACACACACACACACACACACACACACACACACACACACACACACACACACACACACACACAGGTTTGTATTACAATGCATGAGAGGGCATTCACATTTTAGGACAGCTTTGAAAAAAAGCTGAAAATGGCCAAAAGATAGCAGTAGAAAAACATAAAGTAGTTACTTTTTCTGACCTTTCTACTTAAGTATTTTACTGACTTTATTTACTTAAAAAAAAAAGTTAAGTAGTTTTAAGTATTTTTACTAACTTTGATTACTTTTACCCACTGTAGTTACTTTTTAGTCACTTTAGTTACTTTTAACACATTGAGTGCCATAAACGGTCCGGGCGGTTTTTCATAATACAAACAAGGAGTGCCGAAAACGGTCCGGACCGTTTTTGACCCAATTTTATTTTTATACGAGGGGCCCACGTGGGGCGCTGAAAAGAAACTTTGGGATCATCCAAGGAGTTTCTGAGAAGGAGAGGCCGGATGTGGATCCATGTCAAAAATCCTTCCGGTCGGCCTCTCCAATGTTAACTCCATGACTAAAAGCTTAATATCTCCATTTATTTTTAACGTGGTGGAAGCGAGCCGATCGGCGATCACTCTGCAATGGAGGATCGCGTTAGAAATATTTGTTCCAGGCGTTAGTCGGGACCCTCCGCCGCCTCGCACGCACGCTTGTTTACATGCACTTCCGCGTCGGGCTTCTACAGCACGAAACTTATCAACGTGAGTTGATGGAAGAAATGCAGGCACTGAACGTATAATATTTTAATAAACCTCTGGCACCCGATGTGTTGAGCACTTAAGTGTGCTGAACCAACCTGTGTGTGTGTGTGTGTGTGTGTGTGTGTGTGTGTGTGTGTGTGTGTGTGTGTGTGTGTGTGTGTGTGTGTGTGTGTGTGTGTGTGTGTGTGTGTGTGTGTGTGAATGTCTTTAAGTGGCACATGTGTTGCACTGTCTTGTTTGTGTTTAATTAGTGTAACTGGTTGCATGTTTGTGCTGCAATCATCTGCGGCTATTGAGGCCGTGCTCATACGGACAAACACACTCAGTCACTTAATTGTTGGAGTGGCTGGTACCGCTCAAAAACTGAAACATTCAAGTAAAGTAAAAGTACCTAAAATGTTACTCCAGTACAGTACTTGAGAGTAAATATACCTAGTTTCCAGCAGTGATCTCTAGATGCATGTACCATTATGTGACTCTGTGAGTGCTGGAGCAGTGGGTGGGAAGTGGGTGGAGCAGTGGGTGGAGAGTGGGAGGTTCCTGGTTATGACAGCGCTGTTCTGTCCGGTGTTGATCTGGGAGAGTTTAGCCAGGGAGCGGAGCAGAGGACTGGGTCAAGTCCATGACCAGTGTCCTACTGACCTCAAGACCGCAAAATTTCAGCAAGTACAATCAGATCCCAAACGGTAAAACCCGGGCCTCAAGCGTCGACCATCAAAGTGGGACCGAAGGAGATGAACTATTTGGGCTTTTTAAAAGAGAAATGTCGTCCAACAACTTTTCAGCTGCTGCGTCAGAGGAGGAACAGCGACAGATCTACCAGCAAGCCATGCTGAAGCAGCCTGTGATAAAGTTACACAGAATAGGTGTGTGCATGTTTTTATTGTCACTGTACTCTTTTCTTTCATCTTCAATAGAAAGCAGATGTACAGAAATGTTGTCGGTACTCTGTGGAGTAAAAATAACGGAGTAATGCTTCCTTCCAGCACTAAATCAACGGTAGACAGAATGAACGTGAAGACAGCGAGTGTGTGTGTGTGTGAGTGTGAGTGTGAGTGTGCGTGCGCGTGTGTGTGCGTGTGCGCGTGAGAGAGAGAGAGAGAGAGAGAGAGAGAGAGAGAGAGAGAGAGAGAGAGAGAGAGAGAGAGAGAGAGAGAGAGAGAAGAGAGCGAGCGAGAGAGAGACAGCTGCAAGTAGAATCAGTCATCATGCAGGCAAGGAATCAGCCTAAATGTTCCAACGGCCAATCAGTGCCGGGCAGTTGCTGTTGTCGTCCTAAATTTATAACGGTATGATTTGGTAATACAACACTGCATGCACACCAGCCCAGTGGCCCTGTGGTTAGAGTGTCCGTCCTGAGATTGAGAAGTTGGAGTTTGATCCCCGGCCGGGTCATAGCAAAGACCGATGTTGGGCAATAAATTACTCTGGAAAAGAATATGTTACTTATTCCATATTACTCCTTAAAAAAGAAATACTGTTATGTTACTTATTACTCAAGAGTAATATATTATATTACATATTACTTTTGCACCCCCCCCCCCCCCCCCTCCCAACAAAAATAATAATAAAAAAAAAAAACACAATTTGTTTAGCCAGCTCCTGGCTTTAGTCCAGGACCCACAAGTGGTCATTTGAATGGGTCCCAGCCAGGGAAATTTTGGGTTCCAGGGAAATTGTATGAGTCCTAATAAAATAAAACGTTTTTCCCATTCAGACAGAATGGCAACATTTTCTGCCTTTCATTGTTTTCCAGGCGAAAAACTTTCAATTATATTCAAGGGCAAGGCAAAAGAGTACCTTATGTTACTGCTATGTGCTAACTGCTAGCACACAACTCAGGTGGAATTGATCATTTTAAACTCTCTAAAGAGATCTAAAATGTTGTGCTTACGTAGACAACAAGTGTTCCTACAGTCACGTCTGATTAACTTTTCATTGTCATTATTATATATAATCATATATAATTCTGACGGAGCAAGTTAATTAACATGAAGTAAATTGAGCAAACAGGAGGCGTAGGCTAGGTTACACACACACACACACACACACACACACACACACACACACACACACACACACACACACACACACACACACAGAGACACACACACACACACACACACACACACACACACACACAGAGACACACACACACACACACACACACACACACACACACACACACACACACACACACACACACACACACACACACACACACACACACACACACACACACACACACACACACACACACCGCGTCTCAGGCTCATAGACAATACAACCGCAGAGAGAGCGCTTTCATCTCAGAAACAAAAACAAATCACTTTCATTGTAACGAGTAACGCAGCGTTATTTAGATCAGTAAAATGGTATGATATTACTGTTTCTGCAGAGTAATACATTGCTCTACTCGTTACTGGGTAAAATAATAATATTACAGTAATATATTAAAAGTAACTCATTACTGCCCAACACTGCCAAAGACAATAAAAATGGGACCCAATGCCTCCCTGCTTGGCACTCAGCATCAAGTATTGGATTGGGGGAAGTACCTGCGACATACTAGCGTCATGTCCAGGGGGTGTACTTGTAGCCTGGCATTGCCAGACTGATGATGTGGATTCACTCACACGTTCCTCCACGGTATCAGTCTGGACTTCGGCCCATATGCAGATAGTATGAGAAATTAGAAAATGGCCGGGCCAATCAGGGGCTGCTTTTCACTGTTGTACGGAGTCGGACAGCAGTTGAACTGATTGTCACTGATTGGCCCGGTCATTTTCTGGTTGTACAGTACATCAAGCTGCCTCATGCTACAGAAACAGAACATACTGTAGGCTCCTGCACTATGGGCCTCATGGCTTGACAAGGCTTACTCACTAATACAACATAGCTTGCACGTCATTTCAAAACATATTTTTTCTCTCTCCTCATTCTCCCTCCCAGATGTCTTTCCTGCCCAACTCAAATATATCGACAGCAGAAATAGACATCTCAAACATCAGCAGAGATTTCATACAGGGTTGAAGCCCTACCACTGTGACGAGTGTGGGAAACGGTTCAGCAAGAGCGGTACTCTCAAACAACACCAGAGAATTCATACAGGAGAGAAGCCCTACACCTGTGACCAGTGTGGAACAAGGTTCAGCCAGAGCAGTCATCTCAAACAACACCAGAGAATTCATACAGGGTTGAAGCCCTACCACTGTGACCAGTGTGGGAAACGGTTCAGCCAGAGCCGTACTCTCAAAGAACACCAGAGAATTCATACAGGAGAGAAGCCCTACCACTGTGACCAGTGTGGGAAACGGTTCAGCCAGAGCCGTACTCTCAAAGAATACCAGAGAATTCATACAGGAGAGAAGCCCTACACCTGTGACCAGTGTGGAACAAGGTTCAGCCAGAGCAGTCATCTCAAAATTCACCAGAGAATTCATACAGGAGAGAAGCCATACCACTGTGACCAGTGTGGGAAATGGTTCAGCCACAGCGGTACTCTCAAAGAACACCAGAGAATTCATACAGGACAGAAGCCCTACACCTGTGACCAGTGTGGGAAACGGTTCAGCCAGAGCAGTATTCTCAAACAACACCAGAGAATTCATACAGGAGAGAAGCCATACCACTGTGACCAGTGTGGGAAATGGTTCAGCCACAGCAGTACTCTCAAAGAACACCAGAGAATTCATACAGGACAGAAGTCCTACACCTGTGACCAGTGTGGGAAATGGTTCAGCACGAGCAGTGAGCTCAAAACCCACCAGATAATTCATACAGGACAGAAGTCCTACACCTGTGACCAGTGTGGTAAACAGTTCAGCCAGAGCAGTCATCTTAAAGAACACCAGAGAATTCATACAGGAGAGAAGCCCTACCACTGTGACCAGTGTGGGAAACGGTTCAGCCAGAGCCGTAATCTCAAAGAACACCAGAGAATTCATACAGGAGAGAAGCCCTACCACTGTGACCAGTGTGGGAAATGGTTCAGCCACAGCGGTACTCTCAAATATCACCAGAGAATTCATACAGGAGAGAAGCCCTACACCTGTGACAAGTGTGGGAAACAATTCAGCCAGAACGGTAATCTCAAATTTCACCAGAATATTCATAGAGGTGAGAAACCCTACCACTGTGACCAGTGTGGGAAATGGTTCAGCCAGAACAGTCATCTCAAAATTCACCAGAAAATTCATACAGGACAGAAGCCCTACCACTGTGAGCAGTGTGGGAAATGGTTCAGCCAGAGCAGTAATCTCAAAATTCACCAGAGAATTCATACAGGACAGAAGCCCTACCACTGTGAGCAGTGTGGGAAATGGTTCAGCAAGAACTGTCATCTCAAACGTCATGAGAGAACTCATAGAGGAGAGAAGACCGACAGTTGGAGATTAGTAAAAACATAAACGCAATATTACATTAAACAAATTTAATCCACAAGGGGCGCTCTAACGCAATTTAGGATTGATCCTAGAACCCTTTAAAAGGGAATGGACGGATGTGACGTCATCCCAAAAAAACTGACGCGCATCCGCCCCAATGATGGGATCTTGAGAAAAAGGTCCATACCTCCGAGCGCTTTGGATAAGTGTTTATCCAAAGCGCTCCAGCGTTCCAGTTGTTTGACGGGACCCTTGGCCAGGGGCGCCGATCGCGTGGGGGCGCCGGGTCCACAGCCCCCACGCTCAACTGATGAAACCCTCAGATCGGGGCCCAATCTAATTTCCATGACTATGGCAAAGCAGCTCTCTGAAGGTGCCCGCGATGGCCGCGAGAGAGACGCATTCAACGAGCCGGCCGTTAACACCTATAGAACAATAGGCAGGAATGTAACAACCGCACCCAGCCATCAGCCCTTGTAAATCTGCTCTAGTCTGTAGTCACAATGTGACAATAAACCTTACTTGATTCTTCGTGCTTCTTCTCTAATTCTTTTAGAAATAAACTGTAATGTTTATTTTACCTTCCTTATAAATTACAATGGCCCTTTATAACTAAAATGAAACGAAAAGAGCAGTTTCAAATCTATAAAATAATTACACTGTTTAAGGTGTTTTTTTTAAAGTTTGAGTGCAATTACTGTAATGTTTATTTTACTTTCCTTATAAATTACAATGGCCCTTTATAACTAAAATGAAACGAAAATAGCACCTTTCATGACATGAATGCAGCTCAAATCTATAAAATAATTACACTGTTTAAGGTGTTTTTTTAAAGTTTGAGTGCAATTACTGGAATGTTTATTTTACTTTCCTTATAAATTACAATAAACTTTTCCGGTCGCGGCGTGGGGGCGGGGGCGGGGGGGGGGGGGGGGGGGGCTGGTCTAGGTCAAGTTCAGCCCCCAGGCTCGCGCACAAACAACGGCGCCCCTGCCTTTGGCCATCGCCCAGACACCTTTAGTTTACATCCGGGTCCTCGTTGTGGCTTCTACAGCTCTAAAAAGATCGCCGGTAAAAAACGCCGGCACTGGCTGTACTCTGTTCTTAAAAACCTCTGGCACTCAATGTGTTAATACAATTTGCATCATCCCAGACTACATTTCAACACCATGACATATACTGTACAGTAAATGTGACAAAATCGTTCATCTTAACCCATTTAGACCGGGAAAGAATCTGAGTCATTTTTTTATTCCATTGCCTATTCAAAAATAGCAGATCTACAAGCTCATAGCGCGGCACCGAGTGCCGCGCTATGAGCTTGTAGATCTGCTATGTTGTGAAAAATCATGAACATTTTTTGTTCACAAAAATCATCGTTCACCGATCCAATGATCATTCAAAAATCATCGTTCGTAAATCAGAAGAACTAAGTGCGCTCTATGACGTCACCGCCCGTGCACTCAGAAAACTGGGCACATTCTGGGTGCATATATCCGAACGCGCCCCTAGTGTTCTTTGTATAGACCAATTATTTGTTTACTAACATTGAGCCTGGACGCACAGGTGATTGTTTCACGCAATCAATTCCCAACCTGTTTCGGGGTGCACTGGTTTCAGCACACCCCAACCCCCTCTTGTGTGTGTTGGCTAGTGAGACGCGTCCTAACGAGACCTGATATAATGGGTTTCGTTGCGCGCATACTGGCTGCACGCAGCCAGTATGACGTCGTCTGTTAAGGGGTCTATTAGTATTTAACTGCCAGAGTTTATTCCAAATTTACCCCCTTGACTGCCAGCGATTTGCGTGTTTTTTTGTTTTCTCTGTTTTCTCATTTAAATGCATTTAAGTTTCTTTTTCCCATGATTTTGAACACATACGACGATCGACCAGCAGAGCGCAGCAAAATGACACCCTCGATGACTCGCTGACTCGCCCCCCCCCCCCCCCTCCCTCCAGGCTCAAACAGTCAAACAACATGAACCGGATGTGATTGTCTTCGACAATCTCTGATCGGCTTGTGATACGATGTGATACACGACGACGATGCCTGATCGTCACTCGGACCAAAGAAAATAAAAGGGGAGCTCTCCCTTTGTATTTTATAGCGTGTGAAAAAAAGTGTTTTTCTCTATTCTGGACGAAAATGACCGGAGAAAAACAATGTGACCCGGAAACGATTTTTTTTTTTTACATCCAGCTTCGGGTGAGTGTGACGTAGATGGAAAACGAAAGTGATGATTAAAAGTAAACAGCCCGCGCGATCACAGATGAAACCAATGAAAATACCTAATATCGAGTTAACTCGATCTAGGCAGTCGAGCGCTGGATTACTAATATCGAGTTAACTCGATCTAGGCAGTCGATGTGTTAAGTTACTGTATTTTGAGTCCTTTGAGGAGTCTCTCCGTCTCTCCAGCTCTTTAATAAACAGAAAATACATTTTTCGGTAGGTGTCAAAATCTCAGCCAATCAGGAGAAAGTACCCATTTTTAAGCTTAATTTGTATAGTGTTCTAGTTCCAATTGTGTCTGCTCATTTCTTAGTGTCATCACTTCCCATTTCACTTGTTTAATCTATATCCTGATTGAATTCTCCGTCCTGGTTGGATAAAATTGGAAATTAAACTGAAACTGAAACAAAAATGCATTTTCTGTTTAATAAAGAGCTGGAGAGACAAGGAGACTCCTTTTACTGAACAAACACTCTATAGCAATGAGTACTATCAGAATATAGAGCTATTTAACACTGTTACTGAACACACACTCTATAGCAATGAGTACTATCAGAATATAGAGCTATTTAACACTTATTTTAACCAAAGCAAATCACTTACCCTACCTTTAAGTCATTTTGTTATATGTGCAAGCGCTGGGCCACGGAAGCCAGCTTTTTGTATTAAGTCATATCTTGTTAGATTAAATTTGAGTAGAGAATAGTAGGATTTTATTGTACTTTATTTTGTGTTTGTCAGGTTAGTGTTTAAAACTCAAAGCTTAGGTTTAGGACCGTTATGTTTGTTTCCCTGAGTTGCTCCGTGTGTCCTATATGATTTGAAATATATATGAAGTATTTCATTTTCTGTAAATATCTTAAGCTATTAATAAAAATGGGTTTCACTCCCAGTTTATGTTGCATCCATTTTTCCCCTTGACTATAGGGACGAACTAAAGTGTTCGTGGCCCACCCATCTGACCACTTAACACGGCAGCCAAACACGTCGTGTTAAGTTTTTAATCTTTTTTAATCTGAAACACAATTTTATACAATATAGAGAGGGTCCCTGCTCCATCTCTCTCTCAGCTAGGGGGTCCTTGGCCTGAAAATGTTGAAGACCACTGATGTAGAGCAAGCAGGTCAATCTCAATCATGGACCTCAAGAATCTGTCTTGAATTCTCAGGCTGTGTTCCAAATCAATCAATCAATCAATCAATCAATCAATCAATCAATCAGTCCACTCACTCACTCACTCCATTGCTAAATCAATAGTTTGCTGTAAGGCATGATTGTGAGTGTTTGGAACAACACTAGACAGGCTATAATGCCACAACTCCAAATGTATGCTGTTCTCTCCAATGGATCCCCTTCACAGCAGCCCGTCTGTGAGCCAGCCTGAAGCTGTCTAAACACACACACACACACACACACACACACACACACACACACACACACACACACACACACACACACACACACACACACACACACACACACACACACACACACACACACACACACACACACACACAGAATCTAATACACATATACCGTACGCTCCACACATTAAATAGGTTGTATGAGATTCATCAAAGTTAGATACGTCTTTTATCCTCCTATAATTCCACAAACCTCTGAGACCAACCTCTGAAACCAAACATTGTTCTGCCCGGTTCTCCTCAGTGCCTGGAGCTATTGATTGAATATTATTATTATTATTATTTTTTTCACACATATATTGTGTGAAAAAATAATATATATAGATATATATAATATAGATATTCTGTGACTACTTGAAAAGGTAAGAAAATCGCTGGCAGTGGGATGCACGCAGCCAGAAATGAGTCTGGCAGTGAAAGAGTTAAGGACATTTTGATACCAATATACTTTTGTACTTTTACTCAAGTAAATTTGTAATTCCGGACTTTCACTTGTAACAGAGTGTTTCTACATTGCAGTATTGATACTTTTACTTGAGTCAAAAAAAAATGTAGTACTTTTTTCCACCACTGGCGTCACGTGTAACATCAACTAAGACGGGACGAAGAACCTGGCACTCGCTCACAAGACAACAGGCAGTGTGGCTTCTTCCTTTGGCTGCAGTGGACTGTCAAAATGTAGAACTTTTTCCCCTTTTGTTTTGCTGACTTACAGAACTGCAACACTGAGGGTTTTTTGGATCAGCAGTTTCACAGGAAGTGGAGGGTGGGTGGGTGGGTGGGTGCTTTAAGGGTGGGGGAGGGGGGGTGTAGCTGGAGCTTAGGAAAAACACGCCGCCTAATTTGGGGCCGATAAGGCAATTCAAAAAATGCATGCAGAGATATTATTCCCACAGAATATCGGCGCTGACGTCGGGCAGAAACCTTGTATCTCCATATTTCAACTTTGTATGTTTTTTTGTGTAAATTAATGCCCTATACCAGTGGTTTTCAACCTTTTCCATGCCGAGCAGTGGCGTCAATCTGTCTTGAGGCTGCGTGCACGATTTTTTCCGTTTTTTTGCGGTTATTCCCCTTTTATTTCGTGGTTTTTCGTGGTTATTCCCCTTTTATTTCCGTTTTTTATTACTTTAATTCGGTATAAAAAATGTACTCCATGAAGTGTATGTGTGTGGCAAAAAGGAAACGTTGCAGGGGGGGCTTATTTAATTGTTTTAATATATATATATATTATATTTTGTTATCAATTATCATCAACATTGGCCATCATCTTCAGTTTCAAAGTGCTTTTTCTTTTACTTTATTTCAGTTTTAGGGTTAGGGTTAGGTTAGGGTTATGTTATTTAATTCTCATTTTTGTTATTATTCCCCTTTTATTTCGCGTTTTTTCGTGGTTATTCCCCTTTTATTTCCGTTTTTTATTACTTTAATTCGGTTAATTCGGTATAAAAAAATGTACTCCATGAAGTGTATATGTGTGGCAAAAAGGAAACGTTGCAGGGGGGGCTTATTTAATTGTTTTAATATATATATATATTATATTTTGTTATCAATTATCATCAACATTGGCCATCATCTTCAGTTTCAAAGTGCTTTTTCTTTTACTTTATTTCAGTTTTAGGGTTAGGGTTAGGTTAGGGTTATGTTATTTAATTCTCATTTTTGCCTGATTTTACCGATTTATTATAAAAAATAAATAAATGAATCAAAATATATATATATATATTTTTGCAAAATCTATTGGGTGGGCCAGCTTTATACCCTGGCCCACCCATGGCTGCATGATGAAAACTGAGCTAACAAATGTTCTCTTTTGGGGGTCCCGACCCTGGCACAAAACATTTTCAGATGGGGGTCCATGGCTAAAATCAATATATTAAAAATATTTTCAGAATAGTACATCTACAAGCTCACAACACGTTGTAAGCTTGTAGATCGGCTATTTTCAAAAGTTTAAATAGGGCTGAAGTGGTTTATGTATGTTTTGTCAATTAAAATCAAGCTGCAAAGGCAAAGAAACATAGTAGGCTAACTAAAGTTTTCAAATAATTGTAGTGGAGTAAAAGTAGGCTATAATATTTGCCTCTGAGATGCAGTGCAGTAGAAGTCAAAGTAATGCAAATTGGAAATACTCCAGTCAAGTAAAAATACCTTAAAATTATACTTGAGTACAGTACATGTACTTAGTTACTTTCCACCACTGATTAATTACTCACCTTCTGCAAAGATGACGAAAGAGAACACACTTTTGTTACATAGGCATATTGTCTTGGTTTCAGAGAGCATGGTGGGGTAAATATGAACTTTTGCCCTAAAGTATTTATATTCCATAATGTCCGACGTTCACGTCTGTTGTTTAAGTTTACTGATGGGACTCATGGGAGAACGGAGGCTTGACGCACGTCGTAAAGGGGGCCTTCGTGGAAATGTGTTTCCTTTCAAAATGATGCACATTTCAAAATAAGAGTTTTTTTTTATCTATAGACCCCTTAACAGACGACGTCACACTGATAAGACCAGTATGCGCTAAATGAAACCCATTCTATCAGGTCTCGCCAGGACGTGCCACACTAGCCAACACACAAGAGGGGCTTGGGGTGTGCTGAAACTAGCGCACCCCGAAACAACAGGTTGGAAATTGATTGCGTGAAACAATCACCTGCGCATCCAGTCTCAATGTTAGTAAACAATTAATTGGTCTATACTTGTAATGTTATAATTCCACATACGTTTTATTTTGATACATACTACTGGAAATATTAGTAGCCAGGTAACCTAGTTGAAACTACAACGGCGTCTAACCGAGAGTTATACCTCTCCACCCAACGGTGTATAACCGAACGGACCAAACCACAAAATGATTGCGACGCGATCTTAACTCATTTCGCTGGGGACCCCCCTGGTAACCCCCCCCCCCCCCCCCCCCCCAAGGACCACTGGTGGTCCGCAAGGACCACTAGTTGAGAACCACTGCCCTATACTTCGTCATACAAGCGTGTGGCACAAAAGTAGTCAAAGTAGCCGATCTACAAGCCCGACACGTTGTGAGCTTGTAGATCGGCTATTTTCAACATTTAAACATGTACTATAAAAAGGAACGGTTTTGGACATACAAGGTTTCCAGCACACAGCAACGATATAGAGTTGTTTTAATCCAAGCTTTCACCTGGACCCACCTGGCTGCTATTGTGGGATTTAGAGTTTGACATAGCCAGTGGTGTAAAGTAACTAAGTACATTTACTGAAGTACTGTCCTTAAGTACATTTTGATACCAATACTTTTGTACTTTTACTCAAGCACATTTTGAATTCCGAACTTTTAATTGTAACAGAGTACTTCTACATTGCAGTATTGATACTTTTACTTAAGTAAAACATTACTTTTCCCACCAATGAGAGTATAGTTTGTGTGGTGTTCGCAGTGAGGTTATTTAAGTTTCAAAATATTCATTAGTTTGAGTTGTTATTTAGTTGTTTTTTCCCAGCTCTGCGTTTGATTTCGGTTCAGTTTTCAGTCTTGATTTACAGAAGCTGAAAAGGGTGGGATGAAAGAATAGTTTAAAAAACAAAGTGTGCAGTCAAAAAGCATCAAGTGTTAGTTTATCCATCTGTAATTCTCAGAGTAAAATTATTGTGGCTTTTGATTTTCTCTGTGAGAGAGAGAGAGAGAGAGAGAGAGAGAGAGAGAGAGAGAGAGAGAGAGAGAGAGAGAGAGGCACATTTCAGGAGCTCTCTCTGAGTCACGACGAGTGGGGAGGCATCAGGATATTATTAGGGAGGTTGGCCTGCTGCCTGCCATGATGGCTTATAAGTAAAGGATTTGCAGGCTTTCTACCCCTCCAGCCCACTGCAACAGCCTGCACTGTGTTGGTTCACCTGATAGTATGGAGATGTTAAAGTTGGATGCAAACTTTGCTCATGTACAAACTGAAACCACTCATAGAAAAGTAGAAGTAAAAGTATTGAAAATTGGAAATACTCCAGTAAAGTAAAACATACCTCAAAAGTGTACTTAAGTGTGTACTTGAGTACTTAGGTACTTTACACTACTGCTTGTATATCATGGCTGGTGGATGTACTGTATGTACATACATCAATTCGCCTCACGCTACAGAGACAGGAGATAGGCTCCTGCCCTATGGCTCGGGAACCGTTGGTTCCAAAGGTATACTTATACGCATGTGGAAGCAGGTAGAATACATATGGATACAGGCCTGCCTTCAAGGGCGCCGATATTTATAAACACCTGCGGGTGCCCAACATGCCATACATGCACGCGCGGGCAGCGCACGTGAAAAATTTTGCGGGTTTGGGTTGGATAATTAACTTTTTTGGGGGGGTTTTGTAACTTTATTTCGGTTAATTCGGTTTATTCAGTACACAAAATTTACTCTGAACTGAGTATGTTTAAACTCCCCCGCCCCCCCACCCGCGGCCGAAAGAAAAGGCATTATTTTTCTTTGGGTACTTTATTAACAGTTTGCCAATAGTACAGTGGTACTGGTATGATTTTACAACAATGAATGTCAACTCAGACTCACTCATGACTTTACCGACCACGACCACCACCAGCAGCGGAGCTGGCTGTGCTATCCTCCGCTTCCTCCTCCTCCTCCTCCTCACTCTGACTGTGCTGTTCGCCTCGGCGGGTTTGAAGAAATTTAGTTTCTGCTGGGTGAATCTCTTCTTTGCTGAAGGTGCTGGTGGCTTCATCTTGCTATTAGTGCAGTAAAGGCAAGCCTCTCTCTCTTAGTTTGTGAACTTTGTGTTAATTTACCTGCTAGGTGAAGACTGTCTAGAGCCGGCAAAACGTAAACAAATGGGAGCGCGCTGCAAGTACGAGCGGCTGCGCGTTGACTGCGAGTATGAGCGCGTGCACCCCCCCCCCCCCCCCTCATACTCGCGCGGCGCCCCCCCCCACCAATGAGTGGATCTCCGAGTTAGACAGCTAGTAGCTACTGTAATGGTTATGGTACTGTAAATCCGGGCACCCACCACTACTGATTTTGAAAAAATAAAAAATAAAAAAATAAAAAATAAATATATATATATTTTTTTTTTTTGGGACCAGCACCCAGTGGGTGCTCCTCATTTCAGGTGGGTGCTTCAGCCCCGAAGCACCCACGGTATCGGCGCCCTTGCCTGCCTTTCTCGTACACTCAAAGACCTTTGCAGAGTGGAATTCTCCACAGATTCTATTATCTTAAGTGAAACAGCCACACTATGCTTAATCCTAATAGTTGTCCTTAAATAAATGAGTGGATATATATGGGAGAGGAAGGAAAATGTCACGTATACGAAACCCTTCTTGAGGCTTTGTGTGAAATATAAAGAGAGACGGGGGGGGGGGGGGAAATGTTAATGAATTGTCTGTGGAGTACGAGATCAGAGGAAGCCAAACGAATTTCATATCACACCTTAAAGACCTGGCATTTAATTAAAGTGGCCTGAGAAATGTCTGCCTGGTTGGCTGGCAACGGCTTCTTCCTGAAGCAAATTAAAGGAATCAATTACCGCCATGGTGGAAGGTGTAAAACTGGTGCCATACCCAGCCCCACCGACACACAGCGGTCAGAGAGGAGAGGAGAGGAGAGGAGAGGAGAGGAGAGGAGAGGAGGAGAGAAGAGAAGAGAAGATCCTGAAGAGGTCCCACGCTTGCATGACACAAATCAGCCTCCACCGCCTCCTCCACATTGCCTGAACCCTCTCCTCCTCCTCCTCCACTTTGCTCCTGGCCCGTTCCATCTCGCCATCATCACCCACTCCCTCTCTATACCTCTCTGCCTGTCTGTGAAATGATGTTTGTGCGAGGGGCATGACAGCCAGGTAGACACGGGGAAGCAAGGGCAAAACCAAAATGCGGGGATGACATTAACGACTTTAAAAGCCCATCTTATACATTGACGTACAATGGTGTCTCACAGCGAAAACAGCAGATCTACATCTACAGCACAAGCTCACAATTGATATGTTATGCTACTTTGAAACTTTGGGAACATTTATATTGATCAGCGTTCAGCTTTTTAGCATGTACACACAACTCATGAAGTCCAACAGAAAACATCCCAGCTCCCTCTTTCTCACTCACTTTTTGGAGCTGTACTTTGTGCTCCTCAGTGGCGAGCAGTGGGAGGAATTCATTGACATGACAAAAGTATACATTTAACCCTTTGATACCGGGAAGGCATTCCTTGTGTCGTTTTAGGATTTCTTTGGCCGGTGTTCACTCTCCATTCCGACATCTCACTACTCCGACTAGTGGCTTCCGCGTGCGGTTAGGGTTAGGGTTAGGGTTAGGTATAGGGTTCGTCAACATCGGAAAGGCGACATGTCGGAAAGGAGAAATGCACCCTCTTTGGCCATTCAAAAAAATAGCAGATCTACAAGCTCATAGCGATGAACTTGTAGATCTGCTATTTTGTGGGGGGAAATCGTGAAAAATGGAGTTAAATTTGAGCTAAAAATGTGTGTGTGTGTGTGTGTGTGTGTGTGTGTGTGTGTGTGTGTGTGTGTGTGTGTGTGTGTATATATACACACGTATACATACATAAATACACACACACACACACACACACACACACACACACATTTTCACTATTTTCTTTTTCAAAAATAGCAGATCTACAAGCTCATAGCGCGGCACTCGGTGCCGCGCTATGAGCTTGTAGATCTGCTATTTTTGAATAGCCCAAAGAAATCTAAAATGACAGACATGCGTTACTTGGCCCTTACTTGACTTTTGATGCAAACAATGTCTCCTGACTTTTAAGCATATATATATGCCACAACATGGGCCAACATTTTCAAAAGTTCCCTTTACTGATTCTTAAACAATGAATCACTGAAACACTAAAATGCCACACTTAAAGGAGATTTAAGGAATGCCACTCATTAAAACATGTCACCATATTGCCAAAATGAATTACAAAAGCATTAACAATGGTTCACAAGTTTCCTTACCCAGTATTAGGCCTCCAAGTCTTTCATCAAACACCCAAATGCAGGCTTCTGGCCAAACAGAAGGCCACACGCCTGGTCACCCCTTTTATGCACACCTCTTAAAGGGGTAGTGCTACAAATCTGTAGTTGTTTGCTTATGAAGGTGTTCTCATAGAAATATTTAACTTCTTTCTTTTCTTTCTTTCTTTCTTTCTCCTTTCTTCTTACAACATTAAAGCAAAACATCGATAATCGGTGGCCTATTACTCTCCAAAATCGGGATTGGCATCGGACCCAAAAGTCAGGTATTGGCCGGGCTCTGATTTAACCTAATTAACGTTAACTGGAGCTGGAGCAGCGGTGGGCAACTTTGAGGATGGAGAGGGCCGCTATATTTCCACACTCACTCCACATTGCATACTGTACTGTCGGGTAATACGGACACCTCTTATGTCCGTATTGTAACTTTTTTCGTCATTCGCCATTCTATGTCCCACAAAAGTGGCAAAAATAGCAGATCTACAAGCTCAAAACGTGTCGCACTTTTGAGCTTGTAGATCTGCTATTTTTGCCGTTTTTTTAATTGGAATCCTGATTTTCTTTTGCTATTTACCGTATGTTCACTTTATGAACTTAAATAGAAATACATTGGACATAAAAAAAAGACAATATAATTGTAATACTAAAGTAGTCATTAAGCTACAAATATAGATTGAAGTAATTAAAGCAGGTCATGTTTACATGTTTGGAATTGTAAACAGCTGAAATCAATAATATATCAGTTTTCCGATATTAACCTGCGGGCCGCATTAAGTGAAGGTGTGGGCCGCATGTGGCCCCCGGGCCACCAGTTGCCCATGTCTGAGCTAGAGCAATAGCCGCTCTCGGGAACCCCCCCAAGTTCGGCGTGAACGCGACATATTACACCCAGCGTGCCGTTTCAGGCCAACCTCAACGCCTCTGCCCCTTTCCCTAAATGTTAACCTGCCGCCGTTATCAAATCAGTGTCAAGAGACTCTGACACCGGGCGGCATACACCGACCCACACCTAACGCAGAGGCACAGGCACACAGCGAAGGTCAAACCCAGTGTTTTTTTGGGGGGGGACCGGCGCGCAGATTCTGATTGATGAAGTGCTGACAGCGACATTCAGCCCCGCGATGCGATGGGTCATCTCACTGTCCCCGAGCTGTGACAGCTTCGGATATGCGCGTGAAAATGAATGACATAATGATATTGTTAATTACAATCATAGCCGATATATAATACTATTAATAACATAACAATACTAATTATATTATCATTGTTAATTATAATAGGACAGGTGAGGTTTGCCGGTTTGATTAAAAAGCCTGTCGGTTGAATTCCTGGCCGGCAGCGGGGCAGCGGCCCCTGAGCACAGCGCTGTCACCGGCAGTTTGCGGGACGCGGTGACACACCGTGGGCGGCGTGGCGCGCCGTAGTGCTACGCACACACGCACACATGCACACACACACGGACAGTTTGGTGCGTGGCAGTCTGACAGGTGTGAACGAGTCCTCTCCCCTCGGCACGGCGGCCATTATTCCGCTTCAGGTGGGAGCGCCTACACCCCTCCCCCTTCTCCCCGCCCGTCCTCTCCATCCACTGAAATGTAGTCTATTTCCCCTGACGAGACAACTTCCGTGAGAGTGGGGCTGTCAGTAAGCGTGAGCCCGGGCAGACAGTCCACCGTGGCTCTCTCTCTCTCCCTCTCTCTCTCTCACTTCCATGGAACTGCATGGGCGAGGAGGAAGAGGGGGGACGAGGGGGGACGGAGGGGGGACGGGGAGGGACGGGGACGGGGGGACATGAATAGAGCCGTGAGCAGTCAAGTTGGTCGGGCCTTTGGACTCTTGTGCTTGTACTCATCGGGGAGTATATATCGGTGTCGCTGTCACGGCAGAAAACCTCTTATCTCCCTGTTCTAACTTTTTTTTTTGGGGCGGTGTAGCCGCCCCTATAAGTGGGGTTGGGACACCTCATTAGTACACCCTTCGCTGCACTGTGATTGGCCCATAATAGTACACCCCTCTACATTAGTACACCCCTAGCTGTACTGTGATTGGCTGACTCTATTCAGCTCTGTGATTGGCTAGCGAGACACATGATGAAATTAATAATAACCAATGAATAGGACTATGCACTTAAAAAAAAAACTTTTTTAAAAAGTGAGCTTCCATCACTGTGATGACCACTGTGATGACCACACCGCCCACTTCACACTGGGTGTGATTTTTTTGTTTATAAGTATCAATACTGCAATGTAGAAATACTCTGTTACAAGTAAACGTCCGGAATTAAAAAATGTACTCGAGGGAAAGTGAGAAAGTATTGGCATCAAAATGTACTTAAAGTACCAAAAGTACAAGTACTCATGATGCAGAATGCCCCATTTCAAGTTTTCAAACGTATAACAATCTTTTGAAAATAGCCGATCTACAAGCTCACAATGCGTCGCGATGCGACGCAATGTGAGCTTGTAGATCGGCTATTTTCAAATGGCCCAAATGTATACAGGGCTGAAGTGGTTAATGTGTGTTTTGTAATAATAATCAAAATCTACAAAGTAACTAACTAAAGTTTTCAAATAAATGTAGTGGAGTAAAAGTGCAATATTGGGATCCAAGATGTAGTGGAGTAGAAGTAAAAGCATTGGAAAATGGATGTACTCAAGTAAAGTACAAATACCTCAAAAGTGTACTTACAGTACTTAAGTAAATGTACTTAGTTATTTTCCACCACTGGGCCCGACAGACGATATGTGAGGGTGTGAGACTAGTGGCAGGGCTCTAAGGACGGCATTAGGTCGGTCAGTCCGTCAGTCTGACCCCAGTGGTTGTCCAGTGGAAACGGCACACCAATGGGCCAAAGTCAAAATCTCGGGGCACATCTGTTATTGTAGTGACTACTTCTTCCCAATATTCAAAAAACATTTAGAAGTAGTGCTATGAGGCTGAGCTTCGTCAGGAACTGTGTGACGCGTTTCCAAACAAAACCAGCCAACGTATTGCTGTTAAGGTGGTTTATCAATACAAAACAATAAGGTCCAAACATGTTGTACTGAAGATTAGGTAAATTAAACTTAAACGCCCAAACGCATAAAACGTATAAAACGGTCAACAGATAACATTGAGCCTAGCTCACCCGGCCATTCTCTCACTGCATGCCCAGCACCCTGAGACACACACCTGAAATAAACTAAGGTAATGAACTGACACACAGCAGGAGCTAATCAGTCAATTACTGTGGGAAGTGGGACATCAAAACAATTAAAGCATGGGAAAAAACAAACAAAAATAAGATCAAACAAAATATAAGTTTTGGCTCCTACGTCTGTATTCATACCGAAAATAGCCGTTACAACCTCACACACGTCAGCAATGGTGGGAAGAAGCTTCACTTTGACGTGATTCTGAAAGAGGCTAGCCGTAGGAGGGTCTGTACTGTACATGTCTGTCCAGAGCTAATCTTACAAATCGCCGGATTGATACGGGCTAAATGTTTTGGGCACGCTGCCAGGCTAATGTGGAAACCCAATCAATTGATTTTTCCATAATGTTTCTTTTTATGATTTAATTTTAATATTATGACATAATATATTGTATCACAACGTTGACTTTTTATTCATTTATTGATTTTGTTTTTTTAGTGGGACGTTATCAGTGGTGGAAGAAGTACTCAGACATACTTGTAAAAGAGTATTTCTAGATTGCAGTATTGATACTTTTTATGTGCTGCATACTTGGCGTTTCCTTTTATAGTATCAAGACTAATACTGAAATGTGCCATGCAGTAGTTGTGAATGGCCACCAGGGAGCGCTACAAGCTAAAGACTTACTTCAAGAATTGTAGATTCCCTGTGGAAATGATGTGCAGAGAGAGAGAGAGAGGGGGTTAGATGAAGTTTGCTTGCCCCCAAAGTTCAGCGTTTGTGCATGCATACATTACATGCATTACAGAAGAGAGCTATAAGAATAATAACTAGACCAACCAACTAATCAGTGGTGGAAAACATACTCAAATTCTTTACTTAAGTAAAAGTACAATACTGCAATATAGAAATACTCTGTTACAAGTAAAAGTCTAGAATTCAAAATGTATTTGAGTAAAAGTACAAAAGTATTGGCATCAAAATGTACTTAAAGTGCCAAAAGTAAAAGTACTGAAATATTTGATAATAGCCGATCTACAAGCTCACAACGCGTCGCATCGCGACACTTTCAAATAGCCTAGGTATAAAATAGGGCTAAAGTGGTTAATGTATGTTTTGTAATATCATAATTCATATCTGAAAAGTAGTAAACTAGTAACTAAAGTTTTCCAATAATTGTAGTGTAGTAAAAGCACAATATTTGCCTCTGAGATGTAGTGGAGTAGAAGTAAAAGTATTGGAAATTAAATATTGAAGTGAAGTACAAATACCTCAAAATTGTACTTAAGTACAGCACTTGAGTAAATGCACTTATAGTTACTTTCCACCACTGCAACTATATAATACACTTTTTATGACATTAAATACCTTAACATTTGAAGATCTAGTGGACCTAAAAACAATGCTAATAGCACACAAAGCACACAACAATCAACTCCCTTTCTGCATGCAGTGGCTGTTTGAAGCTAAAGAGAGCCGGTGTTGGTTGAGGGGAACAAATATGC
Source organism: Gymnoscopelus microlampas (assembly GCF_963454915.1). Taxonomy (NCBI): domain Eukaryota; kingdom Metazoa; phylum Chordata; class Actinopteri; order Myctophiformes; family Myctophidae; genus Gymnoscopelus; species Gymnoscopelus microlampas. The sequence continues at coordinate 6,712,147 of NC_139948.1, forward strand.
TTCAAGTAAGGCCCGAACAAGTGTGTGTGTGTGTGTGTGTGTGTGTGTGTGTGTGTGTGTGTGTGTGTGTGTGCGTGTGTGTGCGTGTGCGAGTGCGCGTGCGCGTGCATGTGTTGATAGAGTTCTCATATAGATCTGAGACTTTCCTCGCAGCCTCAACATTCCCCAACAGTCCTGCAGATCTTGCTGACACCGGACTGCAGGGGATGAAGTTCATATCATGAGAAAGCTTAATGAATATGAATGAGGTAAATGAAAGCTGATCAACGTTATCCCTTATCTCCTCAAAGATTAGCCATTTCCCTTGAACCTCCTCCAAGGACGGACATGCACACACACGCGCGCGCGCACGCGCACGCGCACGCGCACGCGCACGCGCACGCGCACGCACACGCACACACACACACACACACACGCACACACACACGCACGCACGCACAAGAACAAATTTGAAGAGTGAGCTTGTATTGAAATTTGATAGACGTTGATAAGGTTATAGGTAAAGCAGTGATCGTATAACGAGTGGATTGGCCCACAGAACATGATGTCATTACACACACAACACAAATGTTTCCAGTGTTGCCATGTCCGCTTGTTTTTCTGTAACGTCGCTTGTAGCCTAAGTATTTGGTAGTTGCTGTTTCTTGGGGGGCTTGTTTCTAAAGCATAGTTGTTCTCAAACATTCCCCCATTGGAAAATAGCAGATCTACAAGCTGGACGATCACACACACAGGAGGTCCTCCTGTGTGTGTGATCGTGCAGCCTTGTCGCTTCTCTTGGGCTTGTTTCTCTCGCACAACCTGCCAACAGCACTGACGTTGAACCGGCTTGCTAAGCTCTTTGTCCACATGGCATGGCCCGCGTAAAGACGCGACTCAAGGACATAAGGGAAATAAGAGAGTGTAATGGAAACAAATGGACCCATGAGGGTCAATTTTCGTTCCAATCGCCATGAACATTAACACATGTCGAATCCTCTTGCTATACCTCTTGTGTCCACAGCCCATTACGTGTGTTAGACACGAGTTAGACATTAAAATAACTCTTAAGAGAGTGCACAGACGGAAGGAAAACGACTTTACTTGTTCCCTGAGTCACGTGAGTCAATTCAAAATGTACTTGAGTTAAAGTACAAAAGTATTGGCATCAAAATGTACTTAAAGTATCAAAAGTGAAAGTACTCATTATGCAGAATGTCCCATTTCAAGTTTTCAAACGTATAAAAAATCTTTTGAAAATAGCAGATCTACAAGCTCACAATGTGTCGCATCGCGACGCATTGTGAGCTTGTAGATTGGCTATTTTCAAATGGCTGAAATGTATACAGGGCTGAAGTGGTTAATGTATGTTTTGTAATAATAATCAAAATCTTGAAAGTAACTAGTAACTAACGTTGTAACACTTGTAGTGGAGTAAAAGTACAATATGTCCCTCTGAGATGTAGTGGAGTAGCAGTTAAAGTATTGGAAATTGGATGTACTCAAGTAAAGTACAAATACCTCGAAATTGTACTCAAGTACAGCACTTAAGTAAATGTACTTAGTTACTTTCCACCGCTGGCCACGGCCAAAGGTTTAAAAAAAGAAAAAAATCAATGCAGATTCGAAAGGATATTTGAGACAACAGCCCCGGGGAGCTAAAAGACCACATTAGAGTTATTAAAATGAATATGTCCATTAGAGCGCTCTCTCTCTCCTACCCACCCCAACCCCAAGAGACCACTGCGGGGCTTGATGAAGAGATATATATTCTCATTTTCCCCTTCATTTTCCAGGTGTCAGATCGATCATATACCGTCCCAACTCAAGGTGAACCCCGTAGACGTGCCATTCCCCTTCGTCAATGATTTACAGGCCAGTCTTTGACACGCGGACAGGCGCTCCAGAAGAGACGGAGTGGTATCAAGCCTTCCTTATCAACCGAGGCCCTGACGACTACAACAAGCCTATTAGATGCTGGCCAGATAAAAGGAACAGTGGTGGGAAAAGTACTCAGTATCAATACTGCAATGTAGAGGTACTCTGTTACGTAGTCCGGGATTCAAAATTTACTTGAGTAAAAATACAAAAGTGTTGGTATCAAAATGGTACCAAAAGTATCACAACACGTATCAAGTATCACAGTACTAAAATGTTTGAAAGTAGCAGATCTACAAGCTCACAACGCGTCGCAATGCGACGCGTTGTGAGCTTGTAGATCTGCTACTTTCAAATAGCCTAGGTATAAAATAAGAATAAAGTGGTTAATGTATGTTTAATAATGTAAAATAATTGTAGTGGAGTAAAAGTACAATATTTGCCTCCGAGATGTAGTGGAGTAGAAGTAAAAGTATTGAAAATTGGAAATACTCTAGTAAAGTAAAAAAAACACCTCAAAATTGTACTTAAGTACAGGACTTGAGTAAATGTACTTAGTTACTTTACACCACTGTAAAATAACTAACCTTTTACTCCGTTGCCCTTTATGATCGCAGAATTATTTGCCATAGCTATTATGATTACACAACATGTAATCACGATGACTTATAAACCTAATAAAGTAGCTCATATAAACCTATAATGGAGAAGCATGCAGAACGTGCCATGGGCAACGGCTAGCCCACCAAATGAGATGATAGAACTGTTGGTGAAACGACTACTTCTCGCTGTTCATGGTATAACCAAGTGGTTCTCAACCCTTTTCAGGCCAAATCATTTGGGGACCCCCCTTCCCACAGCTTGAGAACCACTGGTTCTCTTTCACGACTTGAACCCCAGCATCCATATTCTGGGGTTGAAGTCGTGAACATTAGCCACAAAACGTGGATTTACAAGCTTATCGTTGTGAGCTTGTAGATCGGCTATTTTTGGCAAACAGATTTGGTCTAGATTCTAGACTCTAGAAGGTTTAAGTGGTTATGAAGTGGTTATTTGCAAAATAAGTGCCACCACAAATCCTGAACCTATAATGGACAAGCATGCAGGAAACGGCATGCGGCCAACAGATAAGATAAGCCGGTGTCACTTTGCTCCGACGTTCGCGGTAGCCTGGAGTTAACACTCAGAGCTGTTAAATGACATACAGGAGTCGGGGAAAAAACGGCCGCGTCGACATAGAACACAACCATCTCAGAAGCTTTGCACAGAGAGCCTATACAGATTTTCCCCCATGCGGTGGACCGTGGTCATTCTCAGCCTCGTCCTGGCCTGCTCCCATCGGGCCCTGGCAGCTCCGCTGATGGCCCAAAGTACCACCAGCGGGCAGAAGCTGCTGCTCATCTCCTTCGACGGTTTTCGCTGGGACTACGACCGCGACGTGGACACCCCCAACCTTGACGCCATGGCAGAGGACGGGGTCAAGGCCCTGTACGTGACCCCTCCTTACCTGACCATCACCAGCCCCTCGCACTTCACCCTGCTGACAGGTAAAAGAAAAAAAAAAGAAAAAAGGTTTTCCACTCCCGTGGCTTTGTTCAAACCGATCTAAGTGGTGGAACGTACCAACTTAACATTAAAGGGATATTTCGCTTGGGGTCGTTTTTTTGACGTCTACTTGGGCTTTTGTGAACACCCCAGAGAGTTTTGGAGTTGCTAGACTCAGTATTTATGTTTGATATTCATTCTATCAGACATGACCCCCTTCCTTTGCAAACCCATTGTAACTTCAAACTCCATTTTAACCATGATAGATTGATTGAAAACACCTGTCCTTGGTTCTGGTGCCCTCTTTTTTTCTTCTTTTTTTTCAAAAAATCACAAGAAAAAAAAAAGGCACTGGCAAAAAAGCCCCCCCCCCCTCACGCATACCAAGGACGGTGTTTAAGATGAGAGTTTGAAGTTACAATGTGATACAACTATGTGGTATCACACCACATAGTTTAAGTTAGAAGTAGAAGTGGGTATACCACAATATACAGTACACATACTTGTTGATCTGCTGTTTTTGTCAAGTGACACCATCACGGTGTCACTTGACAAAAACAGCAGATCTACAAGCTCACAAGGTGTTGTGATCCAGCTTGTTAGATCATTTCAGTGAGCGACACCATCGTGCAACAACGCGTTAATCTTCAGTGTCCGAGTGTCTGAGTCACATCTTTAGAAATTAGATTTTAATCACACGTGGCTCAAATCTGATGGTCTGTATTTATTTATTTTTTGCCATCCAGACTTGATCAAACTAATCTGATTCCAATCTTGATTGGTCAGAAATGTGATTTGGGGCTGCCAGTCTGCACCTGTGAGGTCGGTACGTGCATATTTGGTACCCCCAGCGGGGTCCCCAAATTATTTGAGGGGGTCCCCAGATGATTAGCTAAATGCGCAATATTGTTTTCTCACTCAACAGTAAACAAACCAGAAAACAGTATGTTTATACAGGGTATCTGCACATTTCTAAATTTAAAGGTAGGGTAAGTGATTTACTTTGGTTAAAATAAGTGTTAAATATCTCTATATTCTGATAGTACTCATTGCTATAGAGTGTTTGTTCAGTAAAAGGAGTCTCCATGTCTCTCCAGTTCTTTATTTAACAGAAAATGCATTTTCAGTGCTCTCTCCTGATTGGCTTAAATGTTGTCACCTACCTGAAAATATACTATATTCTGTTTACTACAGAGCTGGAGAGACCCCTGTGACCGAACAAACACTCTGATTACTATCAGAATATAGTACTTTAACCTTTTTAACAAAAACTAAAAAATACCCACAAATATCACTTACCCTACCTTTAAAATCAAATGACTTTTAAGAGCTTTTTAATACCAAATTGGCCAAATTTCGAGCGCTATTTCTTATTGACGCAATGAGAAAACATTCTCAGTTTCCTCTCTGGAACACAAAAAGGAGAGGGAATTAGCTGTAATTGAATGTACCCTTAAGTCCACCAGCTTTCATAGCCGAGTTAAGATGACTCTGCTTGGATGGCTGAGAGAGAAGACTCTCTAATCATCAGTGTCGTCGTTCAAAAGAACTTTAACTGGCTTGAAATTAAATTACTCTAATCTCGATAGCTGCTCTTAAAGCCTCGTCTGACAAGTGCAATGGCACTCAGCCATGCGTTGATAGATTTTCTTAAGCACTCACAGATTAACAGTGACGCCTTTTCTACGGTTTATTATTATTATTGTTTTAACTGTAAAAGTCATGTAAAATTCATGTGCATTCATTTCACTTTCGCTTGCTAGAATCAATAAAGGTCTAGATCATTGGTTGTCAAAGTGGGGTACGGGGACCTCCAGGGGTCCTTGGGGGGGGGGGGGGGGGGTTCCAGGGGGTCCCCAGCTAAAGTAGTTAACATAGCCATCACAGTCATTTTAACCGCTTTATCCATTTCTACGTTGGCTAATCAAAAATAGCAGACATACAAGCACATGGCGTGTCCACGCTGCGAGCTTGTATATACATCTGCAATTTTTGTACATAAATCTTCTCTTCTGGGGGGTCCCTGACACAAAACATTTTCAGATGGGGGGGTCTGTGGCCAAATACATAGCAATTTGGGGGTCCTTGGCACGAAGAAGTTTGAGAACCACTGGTCTAGATCCTATTGCGTTGTGCATAACGGACAGTTTGTGTGTGTGTGTGCAGGGGCGCCGATATTTATAAGCTCTAGCGGGTGCCCAACAAGGCACACATGCACGCGCGCGCGCGAAAAAAAATGCGGGTTTTGGTCGGATAATTGACTTTTTTGGGGGGGTTTTGTAACTTTATTTCGGTTAATTCGGTTGTTCAGTGGCGATCTGAACCAGGCGATCTGATTTTGATTTTTTTTTTTTTTTTTTTACTTTTTTTTTTTTGACCAGCACCCAGTGGGTGCTCCTCACCCATAGTGGGTGCTTGTGCCCCCGGGCACCCACGTTATCGGCGCCCTTGTGTGTGTGTGTGTGTGTGCGTGTGTGCGTGCGTGCGTGCGTGTGTGCGTGCGTGTTGTTGCAGGCCGCTACATAGAGAACCACGGAGTGATCCACAACATGTGGTTCAACAGCAGCACCGGTCAGAAGCTGCCCTACTACCAGACCCAGTTTAAAAACGAGTGGTGGGACAACGGCAGTCTGCCCATCTGGATCACAGCACAGAGGCAGGTGTGTACACACAGCCAACCTGTCTTATCACCTTCCGCTGTGCATTGTATCTCTAATGACACGCTGGAAATCGCCACCTATAGACCAATTATTTGTTTACAAACATCGAGTCTGGACGCACAGGTGACATCAATCAGGCATCAATTCCCAACAGATCCCCAAACCTGTTGTTTTGGGGTGCGCTGGTTTCAGTTCATTCAACCCCCTCTTGTGTGTTGGCTAGTGGGGTGCGCCCTAGCGAGACACATATACTTTACCCCGCAACGGTATTGTGTGCCGGGAACAGCTGACATACAAGCTCACAACCACGTCGCGGTTGCGACTGAGCTTGGAGGTCTGCTATTCTCGGCCGTTTTCTGCGCACGACACCTTCGCGGGACGGAGCATAAATTAGTCTTGACGGGCTGCAGCTGCGCGAGCAAGAGCAGGTTCTGGTGCCATGATCATAGAGCGCTCCCTCCGTTTTTATGACAGCCACTGGAGGTGGGGTTTGGGGGACAACTGCTTTGAATTGCTATTATTGTTTACACACAACAGAAACCTAGGATTATATATTTCAAGAGCGAGAGATCACAGCAAAATTCCTAAGCATTCTTCCTCCATACTGGGAGAAAAACAGCATCTGAAAGTTTGATGGGATGCATTTTTACATGTGAGGCTGTGATCACTTTTACATTGCCTCTTATGGGCGGTGGGGTTCATTTGGTGCCGGCCTGCGCGCGCACACTGGTTCAGTGTGACGTTGTCAGTTAAGGCGTCTATACACAGGTTGAACACAATGGGCAATTAACACAAGATCAGTGACCGGTAAGTACTAGGGCAAACAGGAAGCACAAGGACATACACTGAATAGTTACAGGACAAACCGTACACAGAGCTTTACCGAAACTAAACAATAAGGGAAAACATGACAAACACCGAAACCAAACCAGGGAAAAAGAAGGCAAGAGAGAAATAAATGTCAAAAACAGAACAACACAACACACGTGACAGTAATATTTAAACACTGTCTATCTCTTGCTACAGTTTACTGTGTTAGGCCTCAGAAAATAGCCGATCTGGGCTTGGAGATATTTTCGGCACACAACACCGGCGTACATCACAAAGTAAAAAACTAAGTACGGCTTTGAGATGCAGCGCCAAAGGGCTTGCAGTCAAAGTGTACAGCCAGGGTTGCCAGATCTGCTTATTATAATTTCCCCGCAATATTTTATTTGAAAATAGCCGATCTGCAAGCTCACAGGGCGTCGCATCGCGACACGATGTGAGATCTGCTATTTTCAAAAATAGCTGATGTATATGTTAAAGTGTTCATGTGGCCCAGAGTCGCTTCTTTTGGGCTGGTTTGGGCCTAGTCCTGGGTGCTTGTTTCTCTCACAGAATCTGGCAACACTGTGTACGGCATACATTTGCAAGTGAAGTGACCGTGGGCTGGCAGAGTTAGCCGAGAGTTCAGCTGTGGTCAGAGAGAATGAAAATATGAACCTCCCAGCCTCTGGTTATTATGAGAGCGATACCGAAGTATGAAAATTAACATCTGTGGATGTTATTACATTAGCTGCATGCACATTTACATAATTATGGAGTGCGTGCACGCGCGCACGTGTGTGTGTGTGTGTGTGTGTGTGTGTGTGTGCGTGGCACAGGGTTCTCCCCAAACAATGCATCACCTTGTTAATTTTCTTCACCACCTTGTAAAAATTTGCGACGTGAATTAATCACATCAATCACTATCACTTGATATGGTAAATGGCATGTCTTTGTCCCAAAAAGCCAGTATGTGTGTGCATGTGTGTGCGTGTGCGTGTGTGTGCAGTGCACATGCACGCACTTATGTGTGCGTGCATGTGTTTATGTGTTTAATTGTTTTACTACACTTGGGAGGGCTAAAGGTCCTGACAAATATAGTACAATTTGAAAAATAGGTATTGTGAGGACCATTTTCCATGAGATGTTTGTTTTATGGTTATAGCTGCATGTAAAAGCTCAGATATTTTAGTTTTTTGAGTGTTCAAAATGGCACAAAAAACAACAACACAGGAATACCAATGGCATTCATAAAGTCGGCATCCGAAAGCGTTAATGTCCTCACAAGTGTAGGTATATAAACGCATGTATGTGTGTGAGGGTGTGCGCTTGTGCGTGCGTGTGCTGTAAGCGTGTAAATCCGTGGTATTTAAGCATCTCATGTCCATGTGTGACCTCTTGTTAAACCCCCCCCCCCCCCCCCCCCCTTCCCCGCCCCCCACCGCCACCTTCACCAGGGCCTGAAAGCTGGCTCTCTCCACTTCCCCGGCACGGCGTCCAGTTACCGCGGCGAGGTCGCCGCGGTCAGGGAAGTGGAGCCGCCAATGTACGACTACAAGAACGAGACGCTGTGGCGCGGCAACGGCGACAAGGTGATGGGCTGGTTCCGAGACCTGGGGCTGGACTTTGTCTCCATGTACTTCGGGGAACCCGACAGCACGGGCCACAGGTATGTGGGTCGCCGACTACCTAGTGTCGCGTAGCCAGACAACTATTACACAATCTCCGAATGCCAGTGGTGTAAAGTAACTAAGTACATTTACTCAAGTACTGTACTTAAGTACAATTTTGAGGTATTTTTTACTTTACTGGAGTGTTTCCAATTTTCAATACCTTTACTTCTACTCCACTACAACTCAGAGCCAAATATTGTACTTTTACCTAGGCTATTTTCAAATAGCCTAGGTATAACATAGGGCTAAAGTGGTTAATGTATGTTTTATAATGTAATATATTTATATCTGCAAAGTAACGAGTAACTAAAGTTTTCAAATAATTGTAGTGGAGTAAAAGTACAATATTTGCCTCTGAGATGTATTGGAGTAAGTAAAAATATTGGGAATTGGAAATACTCAAGTAAAGTACAAATACCTAAAATTTGACTAAAGTATAGTACTTAAGTAAATGTACTTAGTTACTTTCCACCACTGGCGGTGCCAGCCGCTTCTATGCCCAGCTTTGTGTGTTACAGTAGCAACTGACTCAAACACAAAGTGACTGGGCACAGAATGTCGCAATGCGTAAACTGGTAAAGGTGTGTTATATAATAATCTAGATCTACAAAGTAACTTGTCACTAAAATGACCTAAATTCAGTACTTGAGTAAATGCACTTAGCTATACGTTCCGCCGCTGCACAGGTACGGCCCGGACTCCCCCGAGCGGCGCGCCATGGTGCGCCAGGTGGACCGGACGGTGGGCTACATCCGCGCCTCAGCCGAGCGGCACGGCCTGACCGACCGCCTCAACATCATCATCACGTCCGACCACGGCATGAGCAGCGTGTACCGCAACGGCGCAGTCCAGGTTATTGTCCGCTTCTGGTTTTCACCACATTTAAGATAAAAACACTTGTTTCGAGTGCTTACGTACTTAGATGTTCATGGATGATGGAGATGGCCGAAATGTATATAGGGCTGAAGCGGTTAACTCATCCACTGCCACTGACGTAATAAACGTAATTATTCCCGTTTACCAACCCTGCCACAGACGTAAAAAACGTAATTATTAATTTTTCCAAAAAAAAATATATATATATTTTTTTTGACCCAAAGACCAAGGAGATATGATTTTTCGAAGGAAAAGACTCCCATCCACTTCCTTGTTAACTTAAAGCTTAAAAATTCTGTATCTCAGCTCCTGAGTACTTTTTTTTTTTCAATGAAAAATCTCTGGCAGTGGGCAAACGCGGCCAGCAATAAGTCTGGCAGTGGATATACATGTAATGGAGTAAAAGTACAATATTTGGATCCGAGATGAAGTGGAGCACCAAATCAGCCTCATGCGGTGCTGTAACAGGCATATTCACGTTTTGGCCTATACAGGTCCAGAGTAATAGGCCAAAAGGTCAATCTGCCTGTTACAGCGCCACCGTGAGGCTGACATGAAAAATGTAGGGTGGCATTTATTCCTTGGCCTAGTGGGGATGTGCGTACAAAGTTTCACGGAAATCGGAGGCTGCGTTCATGATTATTTACCAATGGACCGAATGCCCCCGCCCCCCAGTTAAAAATCAGTAAGATCTACGATAGAAAGCAATACATGATTTTTTTTTTTAACACTCATCTTTTAATTATTATCATTACAAACTAATAAAATAACACTTGTTGTAAAAACCAAAGTTGTCCTTTAAGAGCTAAAATAATTGTCCCCCATCCTGACAAAAACACCAGGTGAAAAAATATGTTAACAATAATTCAAAAAGTCGAAGAAATTCGCAAAAAAAAGTCGCAAAAATAGCAAGCTCACACATGTTGAGCTTGTAGAAATCAGATTTAAGTGAATAATTGTTTTTGTTTTTTTTGGACAAATACGAATCACCCTACTGTATATCCAGGAGATCACTCTGTCCAAGATCCCGGGGTTCTCCTTCCGCGACCTCTCCTTCCACCTGGTGGACTTCGGCCCCTCCGGCATGCTGCAGCCCCGGCCGGGCCGGCTGGACAAGGTGTACGCCGCCCTGAAGGGCGCCCACCCCCACCTGCACGTCTACAGGAAGGAGGACATGCCCGCCCGGCTGCACTTCGCCCGACACGACCGCATCCTCCCCATCGTGCTGTGGGCCGACCCGGGATACGTCATCAACGGGGTGAGTGGGATAACGTGTGTACATTGTTCTTTGTGGTGTTTGGAGGGATTGATGGGTGGATGGATGGGTGGGTGGGTGGATGGAAGAATAGGGGTGTGTACCGACCGACCAACGCACTGACCGACAGACAGACAGACAGACAGACAGACAGACAGACAGACTTTTTTACAATCTATAGACAGATATAATATCACACATGTTCAGTTAATTTGTGGGGGTCCTTTAGGCACGAAGCAAGGGGTTAAATTCTAATCCATTTGATTGATTGATTGATTGATTGATTGATTGACTGATTATTTGATTGATTGATTGATTATTTGATTGATTGATTGATTGACTGATTATTTGATTGATTGATTGATTGATTGATTGAATACTTTATTAACAGTTTGCAAATAGTACAGTGGTACGATTATACAATGGTGCTGAAAAGACACAAAAAAGCCCTAAGTGCGTCTTACCATTGTGGTCCTGTGTATTCAATTCATCAAGGTTCGGAAAGTAACAAATGTTTAAGTACATTTACTCAAGTACTGTACTTAAATACAATTTTGAGGTAATTTTACTTCACTGGAGTATTTCCAATTTCTAGTACTTTTACTTTTACTCCACTACATCTCAGAGGCAAATATTGTACTTTTACTCCACTACAATTATTTGAAAACTTTAGTTACTAGTTACTTTGTAGATCTTGATTATTATTACAACACACACATACGTTAACCACTTGAGCCCCATACCATAAATACTTGTGGATCTGCTATTTTCAAAGGATCTTTACACATTTTATTTGAAAACGTGTGCAATATGACATCCTGCATAATGAGTACTTTTACTTTTGGCACTTTGAGTATATTTGATGTCAATAATTGTGCTCATGTGCGTTTGCAACACCAGACTTTTACTCGCAACAGAGTATTGCTAAATTGTGGTATGGGTACTTTTACTTATGTAAAAATTGTGAGCACTTCTTGCATCACCGTGTCTAATCTTCGTACATTACAATGTTAATGGAGTGCATTTGCACGTTCCCCAGGATGATCCAGCTATAGGGCCCAGGTGGCTGGTGACACGCAGAGCACTCAGATGCTTCAAGAAGCCATCTGATGTGTACGAAATAAAACGTTCAGAATTAAACATTCACATTTGGTTCCACTTGTACGGTCGTTCTGCTCGGCGGTACGTTTCGTTTTTGGCAGCTAAAAGAAACGCAACATCCAGAGCAATCAAACGGTGACTTCGTTTTTTTGAAGAGCAAATTACCGAAATGAGAAAACGTCCCCCGGAACGTGACGGCGTGTGCGGAACGACGCAGCCCTGTGCAGCCACTGATGAAATGGGTTATCAAAGAAAAAAAAGTCAATCTGTGGGGCTAAAACGCGGGCCGCGATCAGCGTGAGCTTTGATTATCCGCTTTTGTTATCTCCACTTCATCAGCGGCACTTAGTTTGAAACTTCTCTCGTTTCCGTCGAACACGGGGGTCACGACTTTAAGTGGGTTTACAAGGAGTGGTTCCCAGCCCTTTTTTTAAACCTCAACTTCAGTGGTGTAAAGTAACTAAGTACATTTACTTAAGTAGAATTTTGAGGTATTTGTTTTACTTTTGAGTATTTCCAATTTTCAGTACTTTTACTTCTACTCCACTACATTTCACAGGAAAATATTATACTTTTACTCCACTACAATTATTTGCCAACTTTAGTTACTACAGTAGTTACTTTGTAGATTTTGATTATTATTATTATACATGAACCACTTCAACCATATATTTAGGCCAAAATAGCCAATCGACAAGCTCACAATCTGCTATTTTCAAATGATTGTTATACATTTGTATACATTTGAAAACTTGTGAAATGGGATATTCTGCATAATGAGTACTTTATGCTTTGTGCGCACGCGCACACGCAAACGCGCGCACACACGCACACGCACACGCACACACACACGCACACACACACACACACACACACACACACACACACACACACACACACACACACACACACACACACACACGCACATACACACACACATACACACACACACACACACAGGGTTGGGATCCGGAACCCGGAGAAACCGTAGGAACCCGGATCCAACATTGAGGAAACCGGAACCGGTTCCATCACATTCAGAACCGTTTCCCAGGAACCGTCTTTTATCACACCGTTTTTTTTTTTTTTTTACAATTACTACAATACCTGTGGTTCTCAAACTCTGAACGAAATGGACCCGTGAGGGTCCATTTGGTTCCATTTGCACACTCTCAGAGTTATGGCGGTTGGGAAAGACTGCGTTACAAGAACATCTATTAGTCACTGCTTTGCATGCCGTTATCATTAATGAGCGCAGTAAAACGGGATAATATAACGTTCTCGTGTTCGAAGGTAGTACGTGCTCCAAAGTGATTAACGTCGTTTTTATCCGTTTCTATAAACATTTGGGGGCCAGACAATAGTTATGGAGAAGAGACGCATAAAACAAAACAAAAAAAGCCTTTTTACAATATCTCATTTAGCTGCTGTTAAATGTCTTCCTTCCACCGGTTTGACGACAGTCGTTTGAACAAGACATGGCAACACAGAGGAGGGATAAAAGAACAGCCTTTCATTGAGTTGTTGTCGGGCAGAAACCTTGTATCAACCTTGAATTTCAACTTGTTTTTATGTTTTGTTGTAAATGTAAAGCCCCATGCACGTCATCATGCAAGTGTTGTTGCACTAAAGTGTAGTGAAAGTAGCAGATCTACAAGCTCACAGCGACATTTTAGATAGGCTATTCTCACTATTTTAAACGACTTTCAAATAATGATTAAAAAAGGAACGGTTTTGGACATGAAAGGTTTCCACCAAACAGCAAGGATTTGTGGTGGTCAGCACACCCCTTGAGCTGGACAATGTCTCCCTCTGCTGGCAGAGCAGGAGAACTGCAGGCGACTATTGGAAAGACATTGTAGCAGATCTACAAGTTCACAATGCGTGACGATGCGACACATTGTGAACTTGTAGATCGGCTATTTAAAAAAAAAAAAATTATACATTTTGAACCTGGGACATAATGAGTACTTTGTACTTTTGTATTTAAGTATATTTTACTCAAGTAAATTTAGAATTCCGGACTTTTACTCGTAAAGTATTTCAACATTGCAGTATTGATCCTTTTATGACCCTTACGGGTCCATTTGGTTCCATTTGTACACTCTCAGAGTTACACACCTGTAAGGGGCCATTTAGAAGCCCATGAGGGTCCCTGGACCCCAACTGTAGACCCACTGGTGTTTCCAGTGAGCCAACATGCACAACATCAGCACCCTGACGCTGTTTGACCATAATGGAACAGAGCCTTCATTAGTATCATTGGTAACACCTGTCAATGTCTTCATAATATGGCTGCTGTGAATAGAGCCTATACCCTCACGTTGGAAACTGGATCAAAGCAACAGTCTGACTTTGTCCTCCTTGTCCAGTATTTTCCCGTGCAGTTCCACAAGGGGGAGCACGGCTTCGACAACGCCGAGCTGGACATGAAGCCCTTCTTCAGGGCCGCGGGGCCGGCCTTCCACCGGAACCTGGAGGTGGGGCCCTTCGAGACGGTCAACGTCTACCCCCTGATGTGCCACATCCTGGGCATCCGGCCCGAGGTCAACGACGGCCACCTGGACGTCACCAAACACATGCTGGCCTCCTCGCCCACCCCGACCCCTGGCACCCCCGGTGAGCTTACATCAGCAGCACGCTCGGGTGGGAAACCGTGCATGTCCAAAATGGTTCCTTTTCAGGAAACTAAAAGTGTTCCATGGATCCACATAGTCGTTATTTAGTCACAAACTCCATCACTTTTCATTGAAACTGTGAATCACTGCTTTTAACATTCAAATGTGGTTGTCACTGAGTGTGTGCTTTGACATTGTATTCATTCTATTAGCTTCAGTTTTAAAACTGGTGGGTCAATCTAAATCAGACAGGAAAAAAAGTGTTGCACTGCATGCTCCCAAATCACTGCGTACGGAGCCAGAGTGTGAGACGATTTTTGTCCGTCTTCTTAAGTTTTATTCGTTCCCAATCCCAGGGGTCAGCAACTCTCCACAGACTTTGGTTTGTGTTACCTTTCCTGCTGGGTCAATCTAATTAACCGATGTTTCATTCTGTAGGTATGACTCTCTGCTTTGATACAAGTTAAAACGGAAACGCTAAACATTTCAAAAGGCAGGCGTTGTGTCAACTTCAGCTACACATTAATGAAACCCACAGACAGACTTATGGCAGCACCATGTAACTTTCCTCTTCTACCCTGGATTTGAACCCGATTTCCTGCGCAAGTGCTGATTCTTTTTTACCATTGAGCTAATAGAGCCTGCCTGCTTGCTCAGGGGATAAATCGAATCTTGACCGTCAGGTCAAACTTCGTGTCAGATCTCGTGGGTAGGTGAGACATGACCTTTGACACGATCTAAATGTCTCAATAGAAGAGCAGGAAGACAACATACAACCACTCCACTTGAATAAGTTATAATAGTATTAACATACTCTACCATACAGATTGGAGAGAAAAAAAATATTGTATTAATTAAAACAAAAAGTTACATAGTGCTGCTTTAACCACTTTCACTTTTTTTTTCACTTTTGAAAATTGGGTCATGGTGAGTGTGGGGTAGGACCCAAAAGACTAAGGCCATACAGATCAACTCAAGGGTTTTATCAACAAGGGTTATCCTAAACTTGGCAGACAAACAAATAAGGTTCACCAACTCTTGTCGCGCAGACAATAAACAAAGGTTCTCCGCGCACGCACTCTTAACACGACTCGGTGAATAGATAAAGAACCGACCGCACAGGGGAGTTCAAATAGACACAGCACTAACACTGACACAGGTGAATCAACTGACAATCAACACAGGGATAGGCTGGGGCAAACACGACACAGGTGATTAGGGTTAACACATAATTAAGGGTGGTGAGACAAGACAGGTGACAGCAAACAAGGATAGACAGGAAGCTCACTGACCACTACAAAATAACATACAAAACAGCAGGGGAATTAACAGACAGAACACAAAACTATACAAGACCAAAAAGACATAGAGCTACAGAAACTAACAGGCAACCTGACTAAACACCTAGCCTGGGATCAATACCTTTCTCGGGTGTGTGATCCGGTCGGGAGCGGAAGCAACCCTATATGCCTCACCCCCAAATAACTCCGGCCGCGAAGGGCATTGTAATTTTAGGGCCTACCTAATAAAATCCTTGATGCGCTGTAGTTTAGCTTATTTTTTAAAATACAAAAAAAAATCACACGGGCCACTTAATAATGAATACCAGGCTTTCCTCCGAGGTGGAAAGACTGGTGATGCGAGGTCACTAAACACCTAATCCAACAGGAAACAAGAACCGAAGAGAAATGCCGCAAAACTAACGCAAACAGCCCCTGTCCAATGACAGAGGTGCAGGCCGTGACAAAAAATAAATAAATTAGGAAGAAATAAGCGTTCTACCAGCTCACAACACGTCGCATCGTGCTGTCTTGTGCGCTTGTAGATCAGCCATTATTTGCCGCTATTGCTCGCCTGTCACACGACAAAGTAGGGCATTAATGTACGAAACAACGTAAAAAGTTGAAATATTGGAGATACAAGGTTTTGCGACCATGTCAGGCTAATGACTCCTCACTGTCCCACTGGCTCTGAAAGTATGTCACTCTATAACACCTGCCCCTTCGTTACCTGCCACGTCGTCCATCACCTGACACTTCAAGCATATCGTTGCTCTCAAGCAGAAACCTCCTAACTTTTTTTATGTTCTTTTAATTTATTTTTATTTTGTTAATGACCTACTTCGTCATGCTTCATCATACAGTGTCACACAGAAGTAGCAAATAATATATATCAATAAATATATCAATTTGGGGGCATGAAAGGGTTTGAGAAATCACTGCAGGCGGAGATGTGAAGATCGTAAACGTCGAATGGTACATATAGGTTTTTGAATGCTTTCTTATTAAGACGTGTAAATGGTACGTGGTACAGTAAGACATTAACACATTCCACGTCAGAGTTTAATATCATAATGTACTCACCAGTGCCAGCGTTTTATTGTTTTTTAGTTTTTTTTACGTCGCCACAGACCTCGCTAAATCCGTTAAAAATTGCACGTTCAACTGTTTGAAAACACACAGGGGATCTGTTTGAGGCGCCCAGTGAGAACCGTTTCGATTTGCGATCCGCCATCTTGAAGCTACAGCGGTGAACGCCAAACAGCGATCAGCGAGGAGATAAACAACAACCGAGAAAATGGAGATTTTTTTTCCGCTTTAGAGTGGAAGCGGATAATTCCGTTTCCGGTGGTGCTACAATGAAATGTGTCGTGGCGAACGAGGCCTACAATGAAATGTGAACCTGTGAGTAAAAAAAAAAAAAAGACCACTTCGTGTATATCTACGCGACTGGCGCGCTGCGCAATTAAGTAGGTTCGCGCAGATATACGCGATTGGCACTCAAGATAAAGGGATAACACAAACAAAGTCCGGGGGACCTGTTTCCAATGTGGTCCTATTGTGACACATGAGGTTGTGTGTGTGTGTGTGTGTGTGTGTGTGTGTGTGTGTGTGTGTGTGTGTGTGTGTGTGTGTGTGTGTGTGTGTGTGTGCGTGTGCGTGTGTCAGACGCCTCGGGGGACAGAAGCGACCAGCCGAACATCTCCATTGGACTGTCAGCCGTGGTGGGATTCCTCTTCCTGGCGTTTGTGGTCGCCGTGGCAACCAGCGTACGCAAGAACAGAAAGAACATCAGCAACAAGCAGAGGTGGGTGGAGCACGCCACTGTACTCAAGTAAAAGTAAGGGGAAGTTCTGTCAAAAAGGGCATTAAGAATCCAGGTCCAGGCACTCAAGGTGGATTTTATAAGTAAAAGGCCTTTATAGAGCACTGAAGTCTGACATAATAGGCTCTTTGCACAGCAGCCATATTGGGAATTAATTGGGCCCCTGCCTTACTTCCTTTACAGGTGTTACCAATAATACTAATTAAGGCTCTGTTCCATTTAGTGTGGCACAGTGGTTGTCTTATTTTCAAGGACCCCCATAACTCTGAGAGTTATGGGGGTCTCATATTACATTTGTACACTCTCAGAGTTACACACCCACCATAAGGGGCCATTTAGGAACCAAAATGGAGTGTTTCTAGTGAGCCAACGTGCACGATATCAGCACCCTGACCAGAATGGAACAGAGCCTTCATTAGTATCATTGGTAACACCTGTGAAGGAAGTAAGAGGAGGCCCAATTTCTTTCCAATATGGCTGCTGTGCATAGAGCCTACGCATCGTATGGGTTAAATTTTTTCCACCCCATTCTGAATTCCCATAGATGTGTTTAATATTGCGTCATATAAGAACCGTGTTCCAAAAATAAACAAATGAGCCCGGTGGCTTGACTCATATGGATATGCAGCATCAACTGACGATGAGAAATCGCTGCCGAATTAAAAAAAAAGATTAGCCCCAGCATGCGTCCATATTCTGTGGGGAACATTAGCAACAATAAATCTAGCAGATCGCCTAGCTTAATTGAGCTCCATTTGCACACTCAGAGTTACAGACCCGTAAGTGTCAATTTAGACCCCATGGTGGTCCCCGGACCTGACGTTGAGAAACAGTCCTAGCAGCAAAACTATTCTAGCACAAAGCTATGGTCATGTAGTGCAGGGAGCTGCAACAAGCACCATATCTCTGCTGACTCCAGAATGTTCATTTTTCTCATTTTTCAAAAAGTGGAGTTAGGAGGTGTTGTTCATCTTTGATAAGAACAGCTAAATGGACCTCCAAGCTCACAATGAGGTTGGAGGTCAAAAGCAGGTGGAGCCTGGAGTCAGCAAAACCAGCTAACTCCTCCCCCCTTTGGTGGAATTAGCTGGTTTAGCAGAAAGTTTGAGGATCCAATGAGTTAGCTTGTTTTATCAGAAGCACTTTTTAATACTTTTCATTGGTTCAATTTTGTTTTAATCAACACACAGACGTAAAGGGTGTTCAATAGCACTGATTTATGGGAAAAAAATGAAAAAGCTGAACATTTTAGTTTCTGGTTTCTGCCCGACAGCGACGATATGAAAAACTAAGAGGAATATATCGTTGCTGTCGGGCAGAAACCTCTATTCTAACTTTTTTTTTCCGTAAATCAATGCCCTACTTGATCATACTACAGCGTCACACAAAAGTATCAAAAGTAGCTGATCTGCAAGCTCAAAACGCAGCGCGAAGTGACGCGTTTTGAGCTTGCATATCTGCAACTTTTGCATTTTTTTTATTTGAATCCGGAAAAGTAAGGCTCAGAGCCTCTGCCTGATGACCAAAAAAGCCTCATAAGTTCAATATCTCCGCTGGACAAGTGGGGATTGCCCTCTTGCGTGAGCGGTAGCAATTTCATCTCACATGCGGGAGACCGGGGTTTGAATCCTGTACATAAAACCTACAGCTTGCAGCTTCAAAGCAGGGCTTGGTAGCATGACACAGCATTATTATCAACGAGGTGTAACTGTACTGTACATCTTGTGAAATTGGACATGAAGCGTTGTTTTTCTTCCTGTGTTCACAGATCAGTGAGGTCGACGCATCCCGCTGAAAAGGAAGACATGAAACAAACAACGTTTTGAACAAGGCTCTCAGGGCATTTAGACGGAGGACTATACGCTAGCACAAGATGAGGAC
Organism: Gymnoscopelus microlampas; assembly: GCF_963454915.1. NCBI lineage: Eukaryota > Metazoa > Chordata > Actinopteri > Myctophiformes > Myctophidae > Gymnoscopelus > Gymnoscopelus microlampas. Next base: position 6,731,525 of record NC_139948.1, read on the forward strand.
GTTTGCTGCAGCTCTGCATGGAGACATGATAGAGCATGTGTTTCCCCAAACTTTGTCATGCCAAAAATCTCCAGATAGGCCATAAGCTCTGGCTGCGGCCCCCTATGCACAGCAGCCATAATGGAAAGAAAATTTCAAGGATTTCAAGGACCCCCACAACTGTACAAATGGAACCAAATGGGTCCATTTGGTTCCATTTGTACACTCTCAGAGTTACACACCCGTAAGGGTCCATTTGGAACCCCCTCAAGGAACCATGAGGGTCCCTGGACCACACTTTGAGACCCACAGGTGTAGCAGAGTGTTTCCAGTGAGCCAACATGCACAATATCAGCACCCTGACTCTGTTTGACCAGAATGGAACAGAGCCTTCATTAGTATCATTGGTAACACCTGTGAAGGAAGTAAGTAAGAGGCACAATTTCTTTCCAATATGGCGGCTGTGCACAGAGCCGCATTAACCGCGGAACTTAGTGGAACTGGCATTCCACGGCCCGCAGCCTGCAGGGCCCTGTGAGAATTGTGAATTTATTTTTTGTGTATTTAAAGAAAAAATATTGATTTATATTGGTTAAATAGAACCAAATTAGACCGAATTAGACCCGAAAAATAAGAGAATATAAATTTGTTATGGCATGTGATGGTGACCGAAACCGTCAAGTGACAGTGAGTGAGTGAGTGAGTGAGTGAGTGAGTGAGTGAGTGATTCCCTCGTGTGTGTGTGTGTGTGTGTGTGTGTGTGTGTGTGTGTGTGCCCGCGCACGCGTGCGTGTGTGTGGTGGTTATTATAATAATATCTATAATTCATAATATTTTCATGCTTACGGGAATGAATTGAAACACAGCCGTGATGCCAAAACATGCATTATAGATTTATGCTCAATAAATTCATTTATTTCAATCCAAGAGTTGTCTGACTGTGTATTTATGAAAGACAAAAAAAGTGAGTTAATGTTTGAACATTAAGGAAAGCTTAATGAAACTGTGTAATACTTAATATTTCTTTGTAATAACACATAATAATACAGGCCTAAATAGAGAGGATACAAAAGGTTACTTTGACCAGTGTTTCTAAACCAGTCGGTCGGGACCCCACATGGGCCTCACGGCCTGAAAAGATTGAGAACCACAGACTTAGACCAGTCTCCCTGCTCTCTCATTGAGACCTCCTGTGGTCAGGCAGGACACCTACTGGTTGACATGAGGTATTGCATGAAACTCAGGAAGAGTGGGCACCTCAGTCAGTGTAATATTGGCTATTTTCCCCCAACAAAAAATAATATATATATGGGGGGGGGAAATGGGAAAACAGTCTTAAGTAATATACAGTATATATGATTAGAACAGGCTTTAAATGAAGACGTCATATTCCACAATTGCAACAAATTGCTACACAAAACCTGTTTATCCATCACTTTGGGCATAGAGTTGAAGGATAAATTTAGGTCTGATAATGATATACCGTGCATGTGCAAACCAAGTATATTTTACATTATTTCACACAATTGTTCAAGATTTTTTTTAACATTTTAGACAAAATAGCCAAAATACAGGGGCTCGTATGGGGTTCCCCAGTGGTGGAAAAAGTACTCACAAGTTTTACTTAAGTAAAAGTATCAATACTGCAATGTAGAAGTACTCTGTTACAAGTAAAAGTCCGGAATTCAAAAATGTCCTTAAGTGAAAGTACAAAAGTATCGGTATACCAAAAGTATAAAGTACTCATTATGCAGAATGTCCCATTTCACAAGTTTTCAAAATGTATAAAATGTATAAACATCATTTGAAAATAGCAGATCTACAAGCTCACAATGCATCGCATTGCGATGCATTGTGAGCTTGTAGATCGGCTATTTTCAATTGGCCAAAATATATATGGTTACTGTATGTTTGATAATAACCTAAATCTACAAAGTAACCAGTAACTAAAGATGTCAAATAATTGTAGTGGAGTAAAAGTACAATATTTGGCTCTGAGATGTAGTGGAGTAGGAGTAAAAGTATTGAAAATGGGAAATACTCGAGTAAAGTAAAAAATACCTCAAAAGTGTGCAGTAGTTACTTTACACCACTGGGATAAAAGTCATAAAAAAGGAACAGTTTTGGACATAGAGTACAAGGTTTCCACACCCGACAGCATCAAAATATATTTCTGCATATCTGTCAAAAATAAATAAAGAGCGTGTTTGGTTTGTGGTCCTTTGAAGCGCAGAACGTTTGAGATTGTGCTGCCACCGTCTTTATGAGATACTGTAAACTTGTTGTTTGACTGACTGCGAGAACGCTTTTCTTATGCAAATGCGAGCCTAGATGCGGAAGGACTGGAGTCGAGATTTATTTACTTATTTATTTTTCTTTTAACTTATATCCCTTTGTGTTTCTTTATAATGTGCTGTAAATTATGCTGTGTATGTACGCCCAGGGGAGAATAGCTGCCAAAATAATATAGCCAGTGGGAATGTGAATAAACGCAGCATTAAACAACAAGGTTGAGGCAGAATTAATGTCTCATTGACTTTGAGTTTTCAGTTGCAGAGCATTTATGAGTGCACGTGCTTTTCCTTTACTTTGCGCTCTGGGCTTACTGTGCCGAGTATACATACATTCAATACTGTTTTACTTGCAGTATTTACATTATACAATATACATTCACTGTACCAAATGTGGTGGAAAGTAACTAAGTGCATGTACTCAAATACTGTATTTAAGTACAATTTTGAGGTACTTTGTACTTAACGAGAGTATTTCCAATTTTCAACACTTTTATTTCTACTCCATTACATCTCAGAGGCACATATTGTACTTTTACTCCACTACAATGATTTGATAACTTTAGTTACTAGTTACTTTGCCGATATATATTATCATATTCTAAAACACACATTTACCAGTTTAGCCCATACATAGGCTATTTGAAAATAGCCTATCTACATGCTCACAACGCGTCGCATCGCGATGCGTTGTGAGCTTGTAGATCTGCTATTTTCAAACATTTTAGTAATTTTACTTTTGATACTTCAAGTATTTTTTGATGCCAATACTTTTGTACTTTTACTCGAGTAACATGTTTAACACTGGCCTTTTACTTGTAACAGAATATTTTTATATTGTGGTATTCCTGCTTTTACACTGCCAGACTTATTTCAAGCCTTGTGGTCCCTCTGCCAGGATCTTACCTTTTCAAGTAGTCACAGAATATGTATCTCCAGTATGTTTGATCCCCTGATGGTTGCTAATTACTGAGGGTTGTCAGGTGTGGTTTCCTCTTTGACATGTGTTGTTTGATGTTTGAATGTCTCACTCAAAAATACAGTTTTTTTTTTCTTTTTTTGCAGCAACATCGAAGTGAATGGAGCAGCAACTTTTTGGATAGCGTTATCTCCTAGTTCCTTTGAGAAAAACGGGCGGGACAAAAAAAAAAAAAACTTTTATTATTATTATTATTTTATTTTTTTAAGAGACGTCAAAAGACGTCATTGGCGGTGTGGGCTTACTAAAACAGCCGTCAAAAGATCATTTTTAAATATCTGAGTACTTCTTCCACCACTGGTGATTACTATACCTTTTTTTCCTTCTTTTCTTTTTTAACCACCCTATATACCAGTGGTTCTCAACCATTTCAGGCTGTGACCCCCCATAATAATTATATTTTAACTGGGGACCCCCCACCCTGACAAGCACTTGCAATTGAAGGAGTTGAGGCATTACATTTTATTTGACTCAGTTCCACAGATACATATTGTGAAGATATCTGATCTACATGATCACAACGGCTTAATGTTGCACATTGAAGCAAATCCTCTGGGGACAAACCCAAATTCATTTGGGGACCCCCCTGGGGGTCTTGACCCACAGGTTGAGAACCACTGGTGGTGGTCAGCTATTTTGAAATAGGCAGTGGTGGAAAAAATACTACATTTTTTTTTACTTCATTAAAAGTAAAATTCAACATTTACTTGAGTAAAAGTACAAAAGTATTGGTGTCAAAATGTACTTAAAGTACCAAAAGTTGAAATTACGAGTTCATTGTGCTCAAAATGTATACAAGAATATTGATAAAATATATGAGTAAATGTACTTAGTTACTTTTACACCACTGAGTATAGGGTTAAAGTGATTTAACTGATCTTGATGGTGTGTTGACTATCTGGAGACCCTCTGGAACCTCCTAAAGGACCCCGGGGTTCCCCGGACCCCACTTTGAGAACTACATTTGGCTGTGTATCTGGTAAAATTGTGTGTGTGTGTGTGTGTGTGTGTGTGTGTGTGTGTGTGTGTGTGTGTGTGTGTGTGTGCGCGCGCGCGCGTGTGTGTGGGAGGAGTCCGTTGGGGGCTCGAACAAAACGGCAGGCAGGGGAAAGAAAGACGGCAGCCGTGAAGGGACATGCTTGACGGAGCGCGTCCCGCCTCCTCTCGGGGTTTTTGTGTGTGTGTGTGTGTGTGTGTGTGTGTGTGTGTGTGTGTGTGTGTGTGTGTGTGTGTGTGTGTGTGTGTGTGTGTGTGTGTGTGTGTGTGTGTGTGTGTGTGTGTGTGGTGTGCTGTTGCCAAGTCTGCTTTTTATAAGTAAAGTTGCTTATTTGGGATTTAATACATTTTCATTACATTTTGTAAGCGTAAGCCAAGCTGCATTGGCTATTTAAAAAACATCTTGACATAAATGTTGATTTTCTTTTACATTTTAACAACACAAATCTTCGATGGGGGTCCCTGACACAATTTATTTTCGGATGGGAGTCCTTGACATGAAAATGTTTGATAAACACTGGTTTTAAACATCAACATTAAGACAGCAAATCCCAAATAAGCAACTACACTTTAGAAACAACCGCAACCTGCAATATTTCACAAGCGACTTATCCCATAAAAAACGGGAAAGCGTAATTTAAGAGATTTTGATTTTGTTGGCTATTAAAAAATAGGAGATCTAAGCTCACAGTATGCCACTTTGTGCCGCGCTGCAACTTGTATCTACTATTTTTGAACCTTTTTGAAAAATCTTGAAAGTGTGAGACCTGACTGATTTAGTAGAATCGGCCTTAGGTCTTAACAGAACTTAGCAAAAAGCAGAATAGGGCAATGTAAGGGTGGCATTTGTTCCTCAACGTAGTGCGAGTGCCCGTGCAAAGTTTCACTGTAATTGGACGCTGTGTTCATGATTTGAGGCATTTTGCTCAAAACAGACCACTTTTACAAACTTTAGATGTCAATCAGGATGGAATATAAAAAATCTAACAGATCCATCTTGATCACATGACAGATCTTGTGTACCGATGTGCGTGACATTTTGAGTAATATCAAAACATGTGTTTTACATAAGTCCTGGTGGCGCTATAAAAGGCAGATGTGAAAAATGCAGGACAATGATTTTTCCTTGCCCTCTACGGAGTGCGCATAGAAAGTTTTACATAGATCGGTGCAGTTATAGGTAAAAACACAAATCGACCTGTTACAGCGCCACCATGAGGCTGATTTGAACATTTTCAAGTGGCATTTATTCCTCGGCCTAGTGGGAATGTGCACGCAAAATGTCACTGAAATCGCATGCTGTGCTCATGATTTGAGTTATTTTGTTCAAAGCGGAGCACTCCTGCAAATTTTGGAAGACAATCTTAGCCAATGAGGATGGAATATGAAAAATCTGACAGATCCGTCTTGATCACATGACTATAGAGATACTGGGGACCAATTTGCGTGATGCATGGACAACATCTGTGGGTGGAGTAACTGTCAAAAAATGTGTTTTGCCAAAATCGGCCTCCTGGTGGCGCTATATCAGGCCCATTCACTCACTGCGAACAAGCCAACGGTGCCGGAGATTATCTGTTCACAGACGGACGGACAGGGTGCAAAACATAAGTCTCGGCCATCATGGGCCATGCCTTTTCAGCCTGGCGGAGACAAAAAAACAACAACCTCAAAGTCGCTTATAATTAGCGGACATGGCAACGTGAGTGTGTGTGCAAAGTTGTGCTGTGCAGAACACACACACACACACACACGTACACACACAGGGCAGACATGGAGGAACTGAGCGCCGTTGGAGAGCAGGTTTTTGATGCCGAGTGTATCTTAAACAAACGACTGAGGAAGGTTAGGATCGCCTTGATGCCTTGATCACGTTTATTTAATGTTGATGTGTTTAAAAAACGTTGATAAAGTTGTTGTTTCCTCCTGCAGGGCAAGTGTGAGTTTCTGGTGAAGTGGAGAGGCTGGTCTTCTAAGTAAGTACTCAAAGCAAAGCCTCCTTCCAAACAATGAAAACAACAACAACGTGTCGCTTGTTGCTTCTTGAAATTCTTCTTGATCGAACTCCCTCACAACAACGTTTACACACAGATCAGATCTTTAGAACATCATCTCGTACAAACGCGTGTTTGTTTTAGGGGCGATGTTTTTTTTGGGGGGTGGTTGTTGACGTTTTTATAGGTTGGTTTTCTTTTGTTTTGTTTCGTTGCCTTTTCTGATTTTTATTTTGTGAAGTTCCCCCAATGCAAACTCCTGGGTTTTTTTACGCCACGATTCCACCGACGATTATGTTTAAGAAATACAAATAAAAAACGTTTGATTTTTTTTTTTAATTATTTTTTTTTTTAAACTTTATGTAAACTATACATCATGTGATTCACAGAGTTGTTGGCTACTCGCTTGTAAAAGGGAAGTTTACACATACACATATAAGCTATAAAGGCAGTTTAAGCTTATTTGTGAACTTCCAGCGTCCTAATGTATATGAATACATTTGATTTGTAACGCACTTTATATTTGAACCAAATCCCAAAGTGCTACATTTAAAAATAATTAAAAATAATAATAATATAAACAATGAAATTTATACAATTCAGATCGATGGTCAACTATACTGCTAAGAAAAAGTTATAAAAGTACAACAAAAAAAACAAGGCCATAAGTCCATCTGGGCAAATGTCTTGTTATATGGTGGATTTAATAATAGCTTTGTGTTATTTTTCCCCAGATTCCTAGTACTAGTTTACAAATAAACTATTAACACGTGTTAATAGTTTATTTGTAAACTTCCCAGTCTTTGATTTATAGTGGATTGAATAGCTTTGCGTTATGTTCCACAGTGTTAGTGTAGGCCATTCCTTGTGATGGGTCATATATCATGCATTTTACCTTCTCTCTCGGTCAGATGATAATGTATTTAGGCAGCAGCTTGCCTTGGTAGGACTGGCCCAGCTGCCTGTGTGCGTGTGTGTGTGTGTGTGTGTTTGTGCGCGCCCTTCACGTTTTTTTTGTCACTTGCCCTCTATTCACTCTGCATTGTCCCCATAATCCTGCCATCAATACAGGTTATCGCCTGCCAACCGCCTGTAGTAGTGTGTGTGTGTGTGTGTGTGTGTGTGTGTGTGTGTGTGTGTGTGTGTGTGTGTGTGTGTGTGTGTGTGTGTGTGTGTGTGTGTGTGTGTGTGAGTGTGTGGAGTGGGGGGTATTGAATTGCTGATTGGGTGATCAGAGTATAGCCTTTTCAACTGACAAATGAGTAGACAGACTTCCAATGTTGTTACTTGTTACTATCCTCGGTTATATGGAAAATGTCTGCTAATGAAAATGATATTTATTTATCGGTTGTTTTTATTTTATCGAGCAGATATAGTTAACATTTGTCTCTTGTGGTTACTTGACTTGCTTTGGTGCAGGTTAGCAAATTAACAGGGATACACGTTGAAACAATTGTGGTGACAGAACGTCATTAGCCAACTTTGCTGTGGTATCAGAATTAACCACTTAGACCCCATATGGGTAACCGAAATCCCTCAGGGCTCAATGCTGGTGTCTTTTCTGGTTTCTGTTATTGTGGGGAAAGCCTTCGCTGCAAATAGCCGATCGACAAGCCCACAATACGGATGCTGGGGTTTAAGTGGTTAAGCTAGAGGCCCAATCAGTGGCAGACTTGTCAACCCAGAAAATGTGTTGCCTAATCTCTGACATATTCATATCGTTGTTGTCTGGTGGAAACCTTGTATGTTCAAAACCCTCCTTTTTTTAAAATTAGTTAACCCATTAAGACCTGAAGCCGATTCTATATGTCTCCTAAATCTCAACAGTATTCTGAAAAACGTGTTTCTATAACAGTGGTGCTCAAACTTTTTCATGTCAAGGACCCCAAAATTATATGTATTTGGCCGCGGACCCCATCAAAATATTTTGTTCCAGGGACCCCCAAGAAACAAAGATTTGAGTTAAAAATGTTTGCTTTAAAAATATATATATTTCAAAGATTTGCACACATTTTCACGATTTTTCAAAAATAGCAGATCTACAAGCTCAGCTTTTAGATCTGCTATTTTTGAATAGCCAAAGTGTAAAAAAAATGCTTTTTAGCTCAAATCTAAAAATGACAGTTCCAGGTCTTAATGGGTTAAAAAAAAACATTTTAAAATTGTGAACATAGCCAAACTACAAGCTCACAATAGGTCATTCATTTGCGGAAAAACTGAAAAAGTCACAATATTTTCCAAACAAGACTAAAGACCCGTGACAACTCCTGTAGGAATGAACCAGGCCAATATATATACAATATGCAAAAGGATATGAATTGAGTATAGAACTTTCCGATCCTACAATGTTTGCTCTACCTGTCAAAGTAAGTGAGTCAAAGTTGTTCACTTAAAATTGCAACTGTGCCCACGAATGGCCCTCTTTGTCCAGTGGGCTGCTGAGAGCTTTTAGCCCAGGAGTCTGGAATACAATATTTGACCACAATATGCTTGCTACTGTCATTTTAGCTGCTCTGCAGCTATCGATTATGCTTTGGCTGATTTGATCAAGAAGCAGATAAATCAAAAGAAAGGGGGAAAAAAACATTGTTCTTGTAGGTAATCTTTTTGCTTGTAGATGGTCTGTTGCACCTCTGGTACTCTTATCAGTACCAAACCACAATACAATCGCTACAGTAAAAGTAAATATGTTTATCTCAATAAATAGCTTTTCTTGTTTCTCTCAACCTGAGACCAGCCGTCCTAATGTACATTTAGCTAACAGCTCTACAGATATTGAAAACCTAACTGTGGCCCTTTTCAGATCTTCACGTATAAAAGAAAAACAGGCCACGTAAACAATCTAGTGTCGTAAAGCCATTCCAAAGCAATTACGCGCAGCAATTACGCGCAGGAACGGGAGCACCGTACTTGGCGCTTTCAACTGTGTTGCTGTTTTTTTTTTCTTTTCTAGGGCCAGGTCAGAGATCAAGCGGACCTTTGGAATGTCAAAAATGTGTTTCAGATGTTTAGGATGGGTTTGGGAACTTTGGGTACATTACGAAACGGCCCTGAGGGATGTTGTGTGAGTGCAGAGCATGGCATGCTAGAGGTGCCACGTACGTGTGAATGTATTGTAGACCATACTCGCAGATATCGTCACAGACGGGTGGAAACCCCACATGTCCAAAACTGTTCTTTTTTCAGAATTCGAAGATGGCAAACCAAAAAAACGCGCTATGCTACTTTTGTTTGACACTGTAGTATGACGTTGAAGGGCATTAACTCACGAAAAAAAGTTTAAAAGTTAAAATATGTAGATAAGAGGTTTCTGCCCGACCGCAACGGTATGTAGGTTGCCGTCCTCTTGGTTAACTATGAATAGGAATATGAAATTTATGAATAGGCAAATGTTCGATGGAAAACAGCCGATCTACACATTCAGTTTGAGTAGATCTCAAATGTTTTCATGTCAAGGACCCCTAAACTAATATATATATTAGACTGCGGACCCCCTTTGGAAAGTAATGTTGTGCAAAGGGAGCCCCATAAGAGAAGACTGTTGTTAGATCAGATTTAGTACAGAATTCTACATCTGTCTAATAATGTAGTTGGGTATTAGGTGAAACCTATGATCTGAATAATGCACATTAAACTGTTACTCATTTGGATGTGGAGTCGGGACCCCCTGGAACACCATCAAGGTCCCCTGTTATTTTTGGGAAATGATGTTGCTGTGCATAAAAAAAAAAAAGGAAATGATAATATGACAAGTCTAGCCACAAATAAACAGGGCTAAACATACAATACAATACCACCAGAACGGAAAATGTCACTTACCTGTGTTACGTGGTATTGTTTTGGCTTTGTTTGATCTTACGCGTCTGCCTGTGATGCGTTGTTTGTAATTCAAATAATTTGCTTGTTTAGGGATAATAAAAGCTAGTGAAATTACTTGAAAATAACCTGTGCCTCTTCCAATGCCTTTTTATTCCAGACACAACAGCTGGGAGCCACAAGAAAACATCCTTGACCCAAGACTGCTGGCTGCTTTCAACAAGAAGTGAGTGTCTCTGTTGTTATTCACCACTGAGTGAGCCAAACGTAAATTAATGCCCTACTTGATCATACTACAGTGTCACACAAAAGCATCAGATCCGAGCTTGTAGATCTGCTACTTGTGCTATTTTTGAATTTCAATGACAATATGGATTATTCTGAATGAGATTTGAACCACATCCCTAGGTGGTTTGAGATGCGATTCAAGTCTGATTTCTAAAGATGTGTGTTAGTCTGGACACTCACAAGGTTTGTGCCACTCACTGAAAATAGCTGATCCACAAGCTCAACAGTTTGTCATGTTGTGTGCATGTACTGTAGATCTGCTATTTTTGGCGAGTGACAGAGTATAAGTTGAGGCCTTTTTTCACCACAGCAACCAATGCAGATATGTTAACGATGTCTGAATACACAGATCCATGTCTGATCACTTGCAAATGACAGTGTGGACAGTCAGTCCTAAAGATCAGATGTGAGAAAACAAATCGGATTTGACTGCTGTCTGAAGATGGATTACGAATGTCTTCCTCAGCTCAGCATTTTGTCTGCATCTTCACAGGCAGCAAGAGAAGGAGATTCTTATGCGCAAGAAAGGGAAAAGACCAAGGGGTCGACCACGGAAAGTCGTCGTAAGTGAAATTCAAAAGGAAGCATCTTTGAAGTGTTGGATCACCGGTTCTCAGCACGGGGAACCCCAAGCTAAACGATTGATTTTTGACGATGGTGTTCAATAAACGTTCCCTCTTTTAGGAAGACGCGCCTGAACCTTCAAAGTCGAGCAGCTCTTCGTCCGGCTCGTCTTCATCGTCGTCGGATTCCTCGTCGTCGTCGTGTTCCTCCTCCTCCTCGTCTTCCTCCTCCGATGACGACGAAGATGAGCAGCACGCCAAACAGGCGGGTCCGGCTGTCCGAGCGCGAGAGCTTCACCCCGTCCCGCAGAAGAAGGCCCAGATCGTCGTGGCCAAACAGGTATAGGGCCCAACTGTCGATTATTTCCTTAGTGATAACTTTTTCGAATATTCGAGAAGCAAGTTTTAAAAAAGAATGTTATTACATTTTTTACACTTTTTGAAAAAAAAATATTTCTATGATTGAATGAATCGACCGATTAACCACTAGAGCCCTGTTTTGTCTTGCAAAAAAATGTGAAAATTATGCTCACAACACGTTTACTGTGATAATTTGCTCTTGAAATATATCTCTGCTGTCCAGCGTGAACCTGCTAACTCCAAATCGCTCATTGTTCAGGAAACGAAAAAACTAAATATACGTTTTTCAGGAAATGAAGAAAACCATATATTTTTAAAACAAAGCAATACTGCCACATCAAAGTTGGTATAGTGACTTTATATATTGTCAGATACTTGCATGTGTCATTATATTATCAACACTTTACCCAAATCCTGGGTAAATCAACACTTTACCCAGCACAAGTGGAGTTAGTAGTTTCAGACGAACAGAAATCAAGCTAAAGTGTCCAAACAACAATAGCTCCACTCGCTGCTGAGGGAGAGGTTTCAAAAGGGTACACATTCCCAAAAGCTAACAATGGATCTCCAAGCTCACAATGCATCACAACAACGTGTGAATTAATGCCCTGATGCGTCATGACACTTATTATATAGGCCTACAATAATAAACAGGACTTTAAATATTACAATAACTTCTGCAAAGAGGTAGTAGAACTAGTGCGACAGAAATGCTATGAACGCCGTTCTTCTTGTCACATTGCTCTCCTCATTAAACACTTCATAGATTTTAGAAATATATTGACTTGTTTTCATAACATTAGCCTCAGTGCTAAGTTTGATAAACGGGTACACTGCATAGTTTTAACAGACTATGGGGAGATTGTTTACGTCCTCCTCCTCGTTCACTGCGCAGCGCGCTCTGCTCATGCTGTTAAAAGGCAGCGCTGTAGAGGAGAGGGGGGAGTTGTTTTTTTTTTGACGGACAGTTTGAGGATCCAATGGAGTTTTCGTCAGAGGCGCTTTTTAATACTTTTCATTGGTTCAAATGTTTTGATTTTTTACACAGACCTAAAGGGTGTTCAATAGCGTTGATTTATGAAAAAAAAAAAAAAAAGATGAAAATGGAGTTCGCTGGTTCGTCCTGGACACCGACGATATAATCCTTGGTTTCTGTTGTGTGTAAACCTTGAGCCTAATTTGTGCTCCGTCCTGCAAAGGTGTTTCGCGCAGAGAACGGCTGAGAATAGCAGACCTCCAAGCTCACAACGGCCTCATCGCCTCATCCTCGATGTGGTTATGAGCTTGTATGTCAGCTGTTCTCAGCGCGTAATACCGTTGCGGGGTGAAGTATATGTCTCACTAGGGCGCGCCTCACTAGCCAACACACAAGAGGGGGTTGAATGAACTGAAACCAACGCTCCCCAAAAATACAGGTTTAGGGATCTGTTGGGAATTGATTACATGAAACAGTCACCTGCGCATCCAGTCTCAATGTTTGTAAACAAATAATTGGTCTATAATGCCAAAAATAAGGATGGATTAATAATCGATTATTAAACTGATTAAATAATCAGATGGGAATTTGCCAAATCAAGCTTAGGCTGGGGTTGCCATGGCAATCAACAGAGGCTATGCGTGTGACATCATCGTACCCCGGAAGTTATGCGGGAACGCCTACTGACTGGCAAAAAAAGACTTTCTGGCCTTGACAGCCCATACATCCAAACAGAAAAGTCCTATCTGATTGTATTGAACGATGGTAAACTCACCAACATGGCAGCTGTACAGAAAGCTTGAATTATCGTCTTTATCCTCTTTCTATCTGTAAAGTTTTTGTTTCATAAAAATCCACCGTAGACATGTTATGAGCTACTTTCTGTCAATAAATGTTGTGCAGGTGATAATTTTTTTTAAGTGTCAGAGTTTGGAAGCGCTCCTTTTCAATAAGGCAACGTCCTGCTGCCTCCTGCATTATGTGCAATTTAGAAACGGGTGGCACGCAGGACCGTTGAGTGATTCCCAACGAGCGCTTCCAAACTCCAACGCTCCATGCTGCTCAATGTTTTGCCACTCGCCACACGTCTAGATGAGAATCAGAATCAGGTTTATTGTCACATCACTGGTTTACAAGGTAAAAAAAGTGGGTGAAATTCGTTTTTGTACATCATTCCCATCGCAACGTTAATTTCCATAGAAAGAAGAGGGGGGGAGAAAGAAGAAGAAGAGAGGTGGGGGTCAAGTGGGAAGGAGATCAAACAAGAGAACAACAGAAGGCCAAATAAGTTATCTACATATTTACAAAGTACCTGAGATAAGAAACAAACTAAGGTGCCTGAGCATAGCAGCAATGTATGTATACTGTGCATGATATACTTAAGGACGTTAAGGTGCTTAGAGAAAAAAGAGCACAATAAAAAAAAAGACAAAAAAGTCAGTGCATTATACATGGGATTAAGGTGAAAAAGGTCAGTGCGTGTCCACCTAAAGGTGGACTGCCCTGGTATAATCCGCAAGTAGCTCCATGAGGGAGAGCAGCAAAAAAAAGTCATTTGTTTGTTGTGTAGTCCACAGGTATGTCCGAGGGGGAGCTAAGTCCAAGTCATTTGTCCCTGGTATAATCCACATGTGTGTTCAGGAAAAGCCAGAAAAGTCTGCGACCAGCTGGGCAGTACCGCCTGTTGTCAGGCTGCTGAACAGGGCTCATGCCTCATTCAGCATTCTGACAGCAGCCGGATTAAAACTACTCCAGAACCTGGTAGTGGAACTCTTGATACTGCGGTAGGTCCCCTTGCCCGGCCGCGGTCGTTGTAGGGGGGCGTACCCCAGTTGAAAAGTGACGCATGTGCATATTCTCTATAGGCCCATTTGGGCCACGGCCAGAGCCTTTTTCTTTGGCGATTCTGGACAACCGCCTATCCGACCGACTCGACGCGGGGCACTGAACTCCCTCGGGTCGTCGGCGACGTGTGTGCCGAATATGAGTCGGTCGGTCGAACGGTTCTCGAGATGCCTGGATTACAGAGATTCCCTGCATTTATTGTAAGATTTAAAGAAGATTGTAATAATTGATTTAATAGTTGCACCCCTCAACAAACAGGAGCCCCCAAAGAAGCGCGGGCGCAAGCCGCTGACCCCGGAGCTGAAGGCCTTCCAGCATGGCAAGGCGGGCCCTCGCAGGGTCCTCAAGGCAGTCGCCAAGGTGTCCTCGGCGGACCTCCGCGGAGCCATCAAGAAGCCCGTTCACCCGGCCAGCTTCACCTTCATGGGCTTACACCGGGGGGCTGCGGGGGGCCCGGGGGGCAGGAGCCCCTCTGTCACTCAGGTGCTTTTACTTTTTTTTTATTTTTATTTTTTACTTTTTCTGTTTTCATTATTTCAGTTCAGTTTTGACCACTTTCACCCATTAACCAAAATATATTTTTAAATCTAGTTTTCATTATTTCAGTTCAGTTTTAACCACTTTCACCCATTAACCAAAATATATTTTTAAATCTAGTTTTCATTATTTCAGTTCAGTTTTAACCACTTTCACCCATTAACCAAAATATATTTTTAAATCTAGTTTTCATTTTTTCAGTTCAGTTTTAACCACTTTCACCCATTAACCAAAATATATTTTTAAATCTAGTTTTCATTATTTTGTTAACCATATTTAACCTTCTCTGTCATCCAGGGTGCTGCTCTCAGAAACTCGGCGAGCCCGGCGGGAACAGGACGCTCGGCTCCGCCGGCCTCCCCCTCCCAGAACAAATCCAACCAGGGCCGGAACGCCTCGGACGCCAAGTTGTCCGTCTCCGCGGCCAGCGGCGGGACCGGTCTTGACGTGAAAGCGGCCGCCAGCAAATCCAAAGGGGTCGCGGCGTTGAACCTCAACGCCCCGAAACACACTCAGCAGGGAGCCTCTCGGCACACGCTGAGCTCTCCCAACGGACACAAGAAACCGGAGGCTGCCGCGCTGACACCGCTACAGCGGTTGGCCAATAACAAAGCGCCCGCCTCGTTTCCCGCGCAGAACGGGCCCAAAAGCCAGGCGTCCTCTGGCGTTCAGCCCCTGAACCTTCACAGCGCGACCAAATCGGCGCAGGGCAACGGCTCTCCGTCCCTGAGAAGCGGCGCGAACCCGGCTCGTAAGACGACTGCGATCGGGGCGGTTCAGAAGCATAACCTCACTCCGGCTCGCGGAGGACAGCCGCCCAGAAAAGGCCAGCCCGGAGCCGACAACAAGGGCAAAGACGCGACCGAAGCGGGCGTCGGAGACCGGCTGACCACCAGGGCCCAAGGGAGGTTCGACAAGGGCGGAGCGCAAAACTCCTCCTCCTCCGCGGAGATCATCCCGGCCAAGCGGGAGCGGTCGGCCTCCAGAGACGGCAAGCAGGGCCGAGTGAACGAGATGAGCGCGGGCGAGGAGGAGAGCAGCTCGGACTCTGACCAGGACGCTGCCTACACCGTCGGCGGTCAGGACCTGTCCATCTCCGTCCAGACCAGCCAGGACTGGAAGCCCACGCGCAGCCTGATCGAACACGTGTTCGTCACCGACGTGACAGCCAACCTCGTCACCGTCACCGTCAAGGAGTCCCCCACCAGCGTGGGCTTCTTCAGCATCCGCAACTATTGAACGCATGCATGTAACCACACCACACCCACACCCACCCACCCACGACTTCCAAATGAGGGCTTTTTGACAGGGTGGCATCGGATCGGCTACACTGAGGGAAATGGAGTTTGTCGGTGCGAGAGGAACGGGAACGCTGTCAGCTGGAAACGTGTAGGTCAAGGGAGTGAAACCATTCCTCTTTAACCCATTAAGACCTGAGGCCAATTAAAAAAATGTTTTCTAAATCCTAACATTTTTTTGAAAAAAATATTTAAAATATTTTTTTCTCAAAAATAGCCAAAGAAATCTAAAGTGACACATGCGTTCCAGGTCTTAATGGGTTAAGTATAAATGTGAAATTTGAAGATTGGAGGGGGGGGGGAGATATCTGAGGTAAAGTACAGACTGTCAGCTATTTATTGTTATGTATTTGTTTACTTGTTAGAAGAAATGGCTGTTTCGGTCATCTTTTGTGTTAAAATCAACGCTGGAGACATTTCTGCCGGACTACAATGGCGACGGTAGTTTAGGACACTGCTGATGCGACCCATGTAAAAAAAGCTGTATCTTTTTTTTCTCTTTTCTTTTTTTAGCTGCATTAGATCCATGTCTTTCCTGTCCTAGCCCGAGTCTCCTGCGTGAGAAACCAAATCTACCGCTCAGCCGAAAGGCATAGGGGGTGATATTGCGCTTATAGTCTTCAGGCAGTACTACTCGTTAACCAGTCGGTGTCTTACCCCGCCACAAGGGTCTAAATGTCTCAATGGAAGAGGAGGGAGACCACACCCAGCCACTCCAGAATTGTATTATCATATGCAATCATAACTGATGGGTTCAAATATTGTATCCATGAATTCAAGTCTCCATGGGTTGACTAATCAATAGAAAAAAGTCAATTTGGGGTGAACTATCCCTTTCTGATTAAAATCAATTCAGGATCGCGGCTTTAATAAACTGTAGATGTTTTGTGCATGTTTATTTCAGATGGTCAGTGTAGAAAGACAACCCCCCCCCATAGTTGCACCAGGAGCACATGGGCCGTGCCACCAGGCACCTAGTCTAGCGTAGCCAGGCGGATCAGAAGTCTGGCGACATCTAACGTCAATGACTGGGGCTAAAACTGGGTGGAAAGAAACTATTTAAGAAATGACAAAACACTTACAATTTTATTGATTATATAGCATTAATATAAAATATTTTTTTTAAAGAAAAACAAAAAGTTTTTTTTTTTTTTTTAAACCTTGAAAAATGAGTTGTAATTGTGATACTGGCAAATATGAACTTAAAGTATGCTATATGTTCCATTTATCCAAGCCGGAACACGATTGATATGACTGATCATTATACTAAACATGCTCTGGAAATGCACCCGGCCCACCCACCCATCTGACGCTTTTCGAGATGGTCAAGTGGGCCCTGATCCAGAAAAAGAATCCCGGATCGCATCCGTCAGACGGAGATCTCTGATGGTCTGGCTACGGTGAGCCTGCAATTTACAATTTAGGCATTTAGCAGACTCTGTTAACCCATTCAATCTGGGAACGCATCTCTGTCACTTGAGACTTATTTGGCTATTCAGAAATAGCAGATATACAAGCTCATAGCTCTGAGTTTTTTTCTGGATGAACTTTGCCTCAGTGCCTATGCATAGCTGACACAGGTTGGGTCGTACTGGCCGGCAGCAATGAGTACTTTGTTTTTGTTCTTGTTTTTTGAATCAATAGTGCTTTTTGCCTCGTTTGCATTTGTTTGTATTATATTTTCTAAATCTTAAAGTTCTCTACAGCGCCCACGCTGATAGTAGGCTTAAATGTTATTCTTTCTACATTGTATCAAGCTTAATTTATATGCCAAAAACAACACCTCTACAAGCTAATAACGCTAACAGTCACCAACAACTAACAGCCACGACAAAGACAAAAAAAAAATACATTTCAATGATTTACAATGTAATTACGCGATACTATTTTTTCAGCAGGATCTCATCTCTGAATATTATTGTGTATATAATTGGCGAGTCATCCCGACATGTTGGGTTCCTTTCTAGCATGGTCAGCTTGTAGATGTGTTATTTTTAAATTAGGCTTCTGTGGTCTGTTACTCAGAGTTCTTAGTGCTTTATTCCTTTTTTAGAGTGATGTTTTACAGATTGTTTGCGTGGTGCGTTCCACAAAGCAAGCCTATGGACCCGGGCTTCTAGGAATGTCCTCTTTCGTAAAAGCTAGGCTTCAACAAGAGCATTTGTAGCTAGCGAGCTGATCTTTTTTTGGGGTTAGTTCTTACGAAGTTGGTGGTTCTCATCTCACATCGATAGCTAATACAAGTGCAGTCATTTCAGTTACTTTTTGTAGTACCTACCGAGTAAAGTTTTAGTAATGTTTCCCCTTTAATTAAATGTTATGTTATAAATTAGCTACCTCTCTATTGTATTCACACTTATGCTGTACATTTTATTTGTTTTATGTTAAAATAACAACAACCTTTGCCTTGAACCTTTATTTTTTGTACCTTTATTTACCCAAGGTAGGTATGCTGAGCACAAACGCTCTTTTTCAGCAAAGCCCTGCACAATCACATGAATTAAAACCTGGGAACTGCCCAGTGCAACCACAGGCTCATACTGTTGGCCACTGAGCACCTCCACTAGATCAGTGGTTCTCAACCTTTTTCAGGCCGCGACCCCCCAACATAATCATATTTGAACTGGGGACCCCCCCCCATTTTGTTCGACTCCGTTCCACAGATGCATAATGTGAAAATAACAGATCTACAAGCTCTCAACGCCTCGCAACGCGAGGCGTTGTGAGCTTGTAGATCGGCTATTTTCAGTTTTTTTGTCTCTTATATTATTTGACAATTTGGCCAATATGTTATACTAGTTTATTGATTACTTTTGTTGTTGATTTCGTTTTAGGCATTAAAAAGGTCTTAACACATTGTGTGCCAAAACCGTAAATATACGGTTTTGCAAATACACCCGTGTAGTGCCAAAAAGCCCCAAAAAACGTAAATATACGTACGGGGGACCGTACCTATGTTCCCCGCTTTCCTAGGGAGAGCGGGGAACATAGGACCTAACCTAAACCTAACCCTAACCTTAGTGGGGGAACATAGAACCCGGGGAACATAGAGATGACCCCACGTAGGGAGAGATTTCTGGCACCGAACGTAATCCGTTATTATAAAATTTGGGCACCCAATGTGTTAAAAGTCCTTAAATTGTCACTTCATTATCATCTGGGGACCCCCCAAAATCATGTGGGGACCCCCCTGGGGGTCCCGACCCACAGGTGGAGAACCACTGGCATCAGGGGGATCAAACCAGGGAACCTTTTGGCCACAAGCGCGCTTCTCTTATTTATTTATTTTTTTACGATTTTTTTCAACGCTCTTACATGTAACAAAATGTTAGGCCTGATTCATACTTGGGTGTGCAGCCGGTGTCGTGATGCGGACGTAGCAGACTGCGAGCTTGTAGATCTGCTGTTTTTTAGATGTGCAACCGCACATAAATCAGCCATTTATGCTTGTGTAAACTGCTTTGTGTGGGACGGCATGAAGACAGACGAGCAGTTTTATGTCTGCCTAATAGGCGGAGAGAAAAATTCACTAGTAACGTAACGTTCTACCCATCAAACTGGTCGTCGGTATGGTCAATGCCAGTGAATAATTGGCCTGGGTGGATCGACAGTACACCTGACATGGTTTCTTTGTCATCATAAGGAACAATCTTTTTTTCCCCGTAAATAGCGGGAAATAAGTCGCGACGCATCATCACGCTGTGACGCGTTGGGAGCCATATGATAATCCTTAAGAAGACAATTGACAGTTGCAGCCACAGTCTTTACTCCAATAACCACAGGCTTTACCGTAGCTACAGCTGCTCTAAGTGTATCGTTGAGATGGCAGATCTCACTTGGCAGCTGTTAACTCATTGAGACCGGGAAAGCACATCTGTCATTTTAGATTTGAACCACTTTAACCAATAACCATTATCTTATACTTTGGCTATTCAAAAATAGCAGATCTACAAGCTCATAGTGCGGCACCGAGTGCCGCGCTATGAGCTGCTATTTTTAGATTTCAATTTTTTTTTAAAGCATGAACATTTGTGCAAATCTTTTTGTGCAAACATTTTTAACTCAAATCTTTGCTTCTGGGGGATTCTACAAATGTCTTTTAAATCCTAACAGTTTTTAAAAAAAAAACGTATGTTGCTGTAATCAGTGGTTCTCAAACTGTTTCATAAGGACCCCCAAAATTATATGTATTTGGCCGCGGACCCCCATCTTACAATATGTTACCCCTCAGAAGTAAAGATTTGAGTTAAAGCTCATGGCATGAGCTTGTATATCTGCTATAGCCAAAGAAATAGCCAAAGAAATCTAAAACGACAGAGATGCATCCCTGGATTGAATGGGTTAAGACAAGTCATTTCACTTGCCTAGCATTGGTTCAGAAACCATACCGTCCCCCTTCTCTTTATCTGATGCAACGGCAAACCACAACCAAATGTCTCCTACTTTCTGCTGCTTCCA
Organism: Gymnoscopelus microlampas; assembly: GCF_963454915.1. Lineage (NCBI taxonomy): Eukaryota > Metazoa > Chordata > Actinopteri > Myctophiformes > Myctophidae > Gymnoscopelus > Gymnoscopelus microlampas. Next base: position 6,751,905 of record NC_139948.1, read on the forward strand.
GACGAGCTCGGGCAACAAAGCACTTCCATTGAACTCCTCACTCTAATCCTGCTCTTGCAAATGGTGCCTTCTATTTCTCTCCGAGATTGAACACAAAGGCATCGTTACCCAAAATGATATATTTTTTAGTAAATGTAAGTAAATACGAGCACTGTGCATCAAACATTATTTGAAAAAAAAAAAAGAACAATAAATCCTTGTCATGTCGGTAAGGCTTCTTCCAAATGACAGAGAATTAGAAATATTCGCCCCAAAAAGTGAGAAATACGTTATCTAAGAGGAGCTACTAAATCAGTTCGACCTTATAGAGAAATGCACCTGGCAGGTGGTGAAAAGATTTCAGTTCAATCATCCAAACATCTCTCACCACACCCATTTGTCTGGTGAGTGGGTCTGTGGCCAAACGCTGTAGTTTGATTATTTGATTATATTATTGTGAAAATAGCTGCATCTACATGCTCTCAACACCTTGTGAGGCGTTGAGAGCTTGTAGATAAGCTATTATCACACTTTTTGCCATCACTCGGTTGTACTAGGAATCGATTGTGAAGGTGGGCTTCTTTTGTGGAGTTCTAAGTCACCCACGGGTGAGTTAGAACCCCTTGGACGGGCAGCCTGTGCATGGGGTCATGCTTCAGCAGCCTGCTAATCAAGTCTTTGGCGCCAGCAGTGATAGGAACCCGAGCAGTAAGTGAACTGCACCCTCGATATCATGCGGTAGGTCTCATCATGAGTCTTTGCCTCGAAGGGTGGCCTGCCCACCAGGAACTCGAAGCAGAGGACACCTAGACTCCACAGGTCCACCTTTTCATGGTGGGTTTTTCCCTCAATCATCTCTGGAGGTACATAGTCCGGTGTTCCACACAGTGTTGACCTCCTGGAGGAAGGTGTGTGGACAGACCAGTCAAAATCAGCAATCTTCAGCTCACCATTGGCAGATGGTGAGCTAAAGATTCTCTGGTTTGATATCCCTGTGAATCACCTTCTCGTCGTGGCAGTAGTAGAGGGCATCTGCCAGCTCAATGATGTATGTTGCGCTCCTCTGCTAATTGAAATAGCCACAGCGCTGTAGCTCGACATATCGCTCTCCCTTGGGTGCATACTCCCAAGATACGGTACACACGAGCAGTGTCATGGAAGTACCCATACAGTTGCAGGATATTTGGGTGCCTCAGGTGAGACTGGATCTCCACCTCTCCCCTGAGCTGGTGCTCCACTCCTGCCCTCTCCAACTGCTTCTTGAAGAGAAATTTAAGAGCCAGGATCCACTTGGATGAACGCTCTCTGGCCAGGTAAACATTGCCCTTCCCTAAGGCGCGGCCGACTTCAAAGTTATCGAGGCTCCAACCTCGCCTTCCCTTTCCCTGACTGAGGAATATGCTCTATGCACAGCAGCCATATTATCACTTCCTTCACAGGTGTTACCAATGACACTAATGAAGGCTCTGTTCCATTTAGTGTAGCACAGTGGTTTCCACGACCCCCATAACTCTGAGAGTGTACAAATGGAACCAAATGGACCCTTACCATTTGGTTCAATTTGTACACTCTGAGAGTGTACAAATGCCACAAATGTGGCATGTGTACACTCTCAGAGTTACACACCCGTAACACACCCGTAAGGGGCCATTTGGAAGCCCATGAGGGTCCCTGGACCCCAACTTTAGACCCACTGGTGTAGCAGTGTTTCCAGTGAGTCAACATGTACAATATCAGCACCCTGACTCTGTTTGCCCATGAATGGAACAGAGCCTTCATTAGTATCATTGGTAACACCTGTGAATGTCTTCATAATATGGCTGCTGTGAATAGAGCCTATCAGTGGTTTTGTTCGTTTCAGGTTTACCCTGTGGCTTCTCCTGACTCTGCAGTTCTGTTGAAGGTTTGGTTGTGGTCGGCTCCGATTCGTCTTTTGCCACTTTGGTCTTTAGCTGGCCATGGAAATTGGGTTTGGGCGCTGCATGTTTCACAATTTCACACATGTGGCAGCCTTGACGCCGGTGCGTGGTTGCTGAATGCATAGCGGTCTATGTGACACACCTAGGACTTTATGTTGGTGGGAGGGGTCACTGGTGGCTTTTGCATGGTCTGTGATTGCGAGACTGGAACCCACTGTGGAAGCTAGCTACTAGACTTCACTTTTGTGTTACCAAGTGGGATTGTAGATAAGCATTATGTCAGTGAAAACCTATTTAAAATGTCAGGAATGGACCAGGAGGCAGGCTTGCAGGTAAAATTAAGTTGTTTATTTCCAGGCCTGGACAACATAGGTGAAAATAACTAAAGAAAAGACAACTCAAACAACATAATGTGGCATCACGAGGGGACAGGTGGTAGATGGGTGCTATATAAGAACTGCAACTCCCAGGGTGCCTCAGCACACAGACAGGTGTGGGTGTTTGAGGCACCTAATTGAGGCAGAGCTGGGAGAGAAAACAAACAGGACAGAGCGGAGCTGGATGAAAGGAACTGGACCCCTGAAGGACTCAAAGTGGACAAGATTACATTGATGTTAAGTAGTACTGTGGACATAGTTTTGGACTGGATCATTATTCTCCCTTTGGGACGATTTATGTTATTTTGCAAATTGCCTGATATCAGATTATACCTGAGTTATTTAATAAACCTTATTTCATTTTCACCCTGGATTTTGCCTGTTTCTACTGCACTGCCTCACATTATCCCGCTCCATACCTCTCATGACATTACAGTCCAGTTCCTCCATTTGTAGTCCTGTCCATTGCAGCCTCTCCCAGCGTTTCGCCCATCACCATCTGGTCAACCTCGAGTTTTTGTGCCACGAGGTCATGGAGCTTTTCGTAATCAGCGGACGCCAGATATGACTCCTTCCACTCTGCTTTAGCCTCTGCTAACATCGTGTAGCTGCATGCACGGCCTGGCTGGAGTCCCCTCCAGACCTCAACGAGTGGGCTCCCAGCATGGCTAATGCTCGTCGATACGGCGGTGAGGGAGAGAGGGACGTCGAGTGGTGGAGGGAGTGTAGCAGCCAGTTTAAGAGCTTCAATATCTCTTTTAATCTTCGCAGCGCGCAAGCGGCTCGCTTTGGTCTCCGGTACCGGCGAGGGTGTATGGCTTTTCGGCTGTGTCTTACTGCCGCTCTTGGGGCTGGTTTGCTAAACTTACTCTGCCAGACATGTTGCTCGCTGACTGCCGGTGTCCAGATGCAAGGTTGAAGGTTGAACGGACCAGGTGTGGGTCCTGTAACTGGGCCGTTCCATACTGACCTTTAAGCGGTGGCACTTCCCTGGGACCCCCATGGTCACTTTCACTGGACACAGGTTGCTGCTCAGAGTCATCTGACTCTTGCGGTGCGGATTCAGCCTCACTGGACTGCAAAGGCTTGGGCTAAAACAGGTGGGGAAGGACAAGGTTTGACAAGTTTAACCCTGGACTTATTCAATTTATACTTTTGAGGCTTACGTATTCGAGGACCCCGACAGTCTCTTCTGGGCGTCTTGCCACAGCATTTGGAAGGCCGGGCAGTCCCGACCAATCAGGACTGGAACTGGTAAGGTCTTTATGACTCCCACTTCAGCATCAAACAAGCCTTGTGGTGGTTAGCTTCACCCTGGTTGTTGGGTATTGGCGGGTGTCTCCATGAACACAAACAACGGGGACAGAATAACCTTGAGGAAGGGGAGACGCCCCCAATACGGATTCATGGACCAGGGTCCGGGCACTTCCGGAATCAAGCAAGGATTCTACATCACGTTGATTTACCGTTACCGGGAATGTCGGCCTGCGGTCTCGGCTTTCTGCCAGGAATGCGGCAAAGTGGGTCTGCCTGAGGTATGGCGGACTCTGCTGTGGGCATTGATTCATCTGGCTTTTCACACTGCCAGGAGATATGGCCGAACTCACCACAGCGATAGCACTGACGAGGCTCCGGAACCCTCGTTGCGGCCTCGGTTGATTTCCGGCTCTAGTGAGAGGGCTGGAAGAAGAGTCGGCAAGTTTTGGACATTTTTGGCGAGGCAGCATCAGCCGGGCTGGGCCAGTAGACTTGATTTTAGGTTATTTATCCCCACATGTACTATCACAGTATGGGCCGACTGGTGACGTTGGACAATGTCTGGGATATGTGCGACCAAGTCCATGATTGTAGCACTGGAAAATGAGAAAGTAATACAGTTGGGGATAGCTACATGTCTTATTACAGAGTCCCCTATGAGTATATAGTTTGGGGGTGGAATGTGAAGGCTGGAAGTTTTAGGGTTTAGTGCTGTGCTGACGTTAGCTGTGGTGGCCTATGCTGAGGTAGTGGCTTGAGTTGCTTCACCAACCGCGATGGGTGGAGGGGGGTTTCCTCGCTGCCGTGACGTCACCCGGCTGCACAGCTGTAGCCACCGCTGGCGCTGTGTCCATCCCTGTGAATGGACAGCGGAGACGATGACTGTGGACTGGGGGCAGCTGGGGATGTAGGAGAATGCTGGCGACTTCGTTTGCGATGATTTTCCGCAATCGGCGATGATTATATGCGCCGTTTAGGCGGTTAGGGGTTGGAGCCAACCTGTTGCGCTTGGCCACCCTGCCAACAGGTGGCTACTTGTTCCCCGCTGGCTTCACGCTCCACTGTAGCTGTCGCTGTTGTTAGCATTTCGTTGGCCGTAGCTAGTTCCCCGGCCTGGTAGAAATGCCATCCATGTAAGAATCCATCTCACTGTTGGTCTATTTATCCCTTTAATGGGTGAACAGAGAGGAAAGGTGTCAGTCTCCATGGAGAGAGGAAAGAAGCACTGCATGGTTCTATTGGTTCACACAGGGTAGACACAAGCCAGGTAGTCTTGTTATAGAGGCATGGCCTAATGCATCATTAGTTTTATGGACGTCAATAGAGAGACCGTCGCAGCGACTGTCTGTTTGCGATTCGAGTATAGCCGAGTAGTGTTGTTCCTCACTTGAGAAGTTGAGATGTAGACTTTACTAGATGGACTAGACTGGGTGCTTGGTGAAATCCCTCAATCTAGAAACTAAGGGGATGAAAACTAATCGTGATGGTTTCATCTTCAGATTGAATGTTATTCCTTCAGCTTTTAAGTAGGACTTTTGTTGCTCTGTTATGGTAAATGGACTGCATTTTATAGCGCCCTTCAAAGTGCTTTGCAACGTATTTCACATTCACACCTCAACACAGTGTTGATTTTGTCGACTAAAACTATGACGAAAAATGTTTGTCGACTACCTTTTTTTACTGACAAAAACGAAATAAGAACGAAATAAAAACTAAGCTATGATGACTAAAAAATATATATTGACAATTTTGTCAACAAATACAAACTAGACTAAAATGTTAGGGAGGGACGAGTGGAAAAGAGATCCAGTACAACTAAAAGACAAGTCATTTTATGCTTGGTTGCACTCGGGTGTCGTGCTCTGAAAATAGCAGATCTCCAAGCTCACAATGTGTCGCAGCGCGACACGTGAACTCAGCAACTCAGCATGCAACCAAGGGTAAAAAAAGCCATCACGGCACCGGCGAAATACATTTTAGTCGACTAAATAAACTGTAGATTTAGTCAACTATAATCTTATAATATTTAGTCGACTAAAACTAGACAAACTAAAACATTTCAGATGACGAAAATATGACTAAAATGGAATTTTATTCAAAAGACTATGACTAAAACTAAATCAAAATTTGCTGTCAAAATCAACTCTGCATCAACAGCAGAGGAAACCATGCAAGGCACCAACCAACCCTGATCAATCTGATCATTTGCATTGCGTATTTATTAGCAAGCAAATAGATGTTAATGCCACCGTACCTGCCCATCTAACTCTCGTCCCGAGGTGGGCAAAGCCTCTTCAGTAGACTGTACACGTCATGATGTGATTTGTAAAGTAAACAGATGTGTTTACTTCTTTAAGTAGAATAAATATACATGCATATATGAATTTAATATACATAGCGGCCCTCACACCTATGTCGCACCGCCGATCCGACTGATATATGGAGATCTCTGTATCTGTCAATCATTGTCCCTTTTATGCCCATATATGGAGATCCCTGATGTCATCGGTATATGCCCACCCATGGGCTGTATAGTCTATACAGACCCCACCCATGGTTTTAATCAACCAACCCCAGTGCAGTAGCAATCCACCCAGGCTGCCCCCCATGTATTATTAATCAGCTGTTCACGCACCACACCCACTAAGGCTTCACGGCAGCTTCCCCATAACAGCATCTGATAAACAACAGATAACACAAGCATTAGATTCCATGTCACAGCAGAATGTGCACCTTCTATGGCAGTGGTTCTCAAACCTTTTCATGTCAAGGACCCCCAAATTGACACTTGTTAGCCCGCGGACCCCCATTTGAAAAGATATGCCAGGGACCCCCATAAGAATATTTTTACGGCTGATTTTTTTTACAGTGATTCACAACCATTTTAATTTCAAGGACCCCCAGTTTGACATGCATTAGGCTACGGACCTCCATTTAATGGCATTTCTATCTCTGGGATCAATGTTAATGCAACTCTGAGAGTTGCATTAACAAATGGACCCTAACGGGTCCATTTGGTTCCATTTGTACACTCTCAGAGTTACAGACCCATAAGGGTCCATCTCGTTCCTTACTATCCATCATTTAGCTGGGGACCCCCTGGAACCCCCTCAAGGACCCCAGGGGGTCTCCGGACCCCACTTTGAAAACCAATGTTCTATGGGACTGAGAATCTACAAGTTACAAGCACACAATACAGCACGGTGCTGAACATTACTAGACAATTAGTCTGTCAGTGGCTGTTCTGTCACATTCAGGCTTTTGGGGGTCCATGCCCTTGGCTTCGACACCCTGAGTCTGGCAGCGTCCACATTCACCAGATAATATTGCACGGTTCCCAACGACAAGCCCTCTGTCCACGGAAACTGCTCGACGATAAAAGCACTAAAAAGCAGATCCCAGGTCTTAAACTGCTAACAGCTAGCCAACAGAAGCTAACGGTAGCTAGCAGCTGTAAATGTACATCTATTATTACCATTATTTGGCTAATGTTTTTTTATAGTATTTTTAGCGGCGCTAGCCGCTCTATACCTTTAGGTATAGAGCGGATATTAGCCCTCTATGCCTGGCTTTTGCGTCAACGTTCTGATTGGTCAGGTGCGCCAACGTTCTGATTGGTCAGGTGCGTCAACGTTCTGATTGGTCAGGTGCGTCAACGTTCTGATTGGTCAGGTGCGCCAAAGTTGTGATTGGTCACTATTCATGAAATCACTATGATGTCATGAATATAGAATTCGATGTCTATATAAACGATGACAATGACTTCATCTTATTATTCATTTGGCTAAAGTCTCCGTCTAGGTAAGTTATTTAAAGTTAATATGACGAATAGAAAGAGAAAGATACAAGAACAGATGAAGGGTGAATGTATAGAAAGTCTGAGTTCGGGACCCAGTCATCCGTTATGACAGAATGGTTTGATAGAGACGATCGAGAATCCAAGAGTCCGTTAAGGTTCTGATTGGTCAGGCCCGTCAAGGTTCTGATTGGTCAGGCCCGTCAAGGTTGTGATTTGTCAGGCAAGGGGACTATTCATGACATCACTATGATGTCAAGGTTTATTTTTTATTTCCTCATGTTTTTTTTTGTATATATTTTTATTTGGCTAAAGTCTCCTTCTAGGTAAGTTATTTAAAGTTAGATCCTCAATTTAACTTTATCTGTCGTCGACGCTCTGATTGGTCAGACCCGTCAACAAAGTGATTGGTCAAGCTTCACATGACACATGGCTATAAACACATTATAAACACATATCGATGACATAATGTATTCAAAGGCGCCGCTACCTTCACACAGGGTGTGATTTTTTTTTGTATAGTATAGCTTGTTTATTACTTTTGATACTGTAATGGTCTTTTTTATTTTTTGAGGTAACCGGTGACTGTTTTGGGGCGTGGGACAAAGCTGTATAACAGACTACGAATCAGGCATGAGAATTTAAACTCTGTGTGTACCAGTAAATACTTAGCATTATTTACCCGAAAGTGTTTTTTTTTTTTTCTTCTCTTGCCACTGTTAACACTTGTGGTCTCACAATTCTGGTTTCCTTTTTGTTTGTTTATTTTTGTACTAACCAACCATCTAAAATGGAATGCTGTTCTCTTTTCAATCTATTTATTTCAAGTGAAGAGCCTTTCGGGTAGACATTGCTGTCCATCCCACTGTGCCAGTGTGTGTCATATAATTTACTGTAATAAAAGTGTAACTTCCTATAATTGTGGCATTGAGCATGTTCATCAATGCACTCAGACATGTGAACTCTACCTTTCCATGCCGATACAACTAACTAACTATAATAGAGCAACTGTGCTTCTCAACCATTTTTCAGATCAGTGTTTCTCAACCAGTTGTCCGGGGACCACCAGTGGTCCTTGAGGGGGTTCCGACTGGTCCCCAGCTAAATGATGGTTGAGTTGGTAACCAAATGGACCCTTATATATATTTAACCCTTGAGAGTGTAAAATGAAAGTAAATGGACCCTTTCATTTTACGCTCTCAATAGTTAAATTATTGTTAAAGGAGTAGTTCACCCAAAACATTACTTATTTCCTATCAATTATCCTATCCTATCACCCTATGAGGCATTGAATTCATGGATATTTGTTTTGTTTGTCGCATTCCTAAGCCAATAATTAGATGACCAACAGTCTATCCAGTAGGAGACACAAAGAGTCTCCTTTGTGTCTCCTACCCAAGCCCCCAGAACCCAGTGGTTGCATTGAAGTAGCCTGGTTCCAGACCAATCTGCCATTGCAAAAAAAAAAATGCCCTCTGCAGATTAGGTCTGGGCCCCTTAGCAGGGCGGGAATATGCCGTTTTCAATACACGATAGTGCACTTGGTGATACAAGCGTGAAATTTGGCACAGATGTCCTTCATATGACCCTAATTGATAATCAACCTCTGGCCACGCAAAAATCCTAAGATTTCAAGATGGCCACCACCAGTTTTCAAATGGCTGCAACTGGGCCAATGTTTTGGACTATATCACTTTGCTGGGGCTTATTTTAATATATGAGAATATGTTCTGGAGGTATTTCTACCAAGTACGATAAAAAAACATATTAGGTTCCAATATGGCGGCATGTTTTCCAATATGGCTGCCGATAAATTGCAGAAATGTGCATCTGCTTATGGTTTATCCACATGAGCTTGTAGTACATGTCTGTGTATTAATTACCATACACGGAATCCATTTATGGAACATTTGAAAGTGATTTATTAGCTTGGTAAAGCTTAGTGCTTACTTTATGTTTTGTTATAAGTCATTATAAACACATTCTCATTTACAATGGTGGCTGCGCAAGTGACAGGCCAGTTTACTAGCAACTGCAACCACAGAGGGGTGTGCAGACAAGTCCAAACTTAAAGCATTTGCAGTGTCCAGAACATGCTTTTTTACATCCACATCGTGTCAGCTTCTGGCATAATTTGGCAAACAGGACTGCACAAGAGTGACTGGCCCTGTATATGTCCTGCTTGGAATGCACTTCACTTGCATTCACTTCCTTGTAGGAACTACTTCTATGAAGTTTTATCGTACATGAGTACTATGAACTCCTCAATGACTTGCATATGTTTATCATTTATTGCAAAAGGTGTTCAACCTAATTTGGAGAAGTTGTCTGCCATGCTGACCTTTTTCCCTTTCCATGGAAGGACGAAACTGTGTGGCATCCCCTGAATGCATGAAAGAAGCAAAGACCTGATGACTTTGATTCAATAGCTGATGCAATTTCATGAACAGGGATCCATCTGAGATCCTTCCCTCCTTCCAAAGGCAATCCACAGCTAATTCAAGCCAAGTCTTTGAACAAGTGAAACTGTTATGTCAACAATGTCAGTATCTGAGGCAGAGCTCAGAGGATAGCATCTGACACATCATGATTCGCAGCTCAGATACTGACGTTGTTGTCATAGCAGTTGCACTTGTTCATATTAAGTAAGTCTGAGACTTATTGTCAGTATCAGCTGAGAACGCAGGGGTCTTATAGACCCCCTGGTATTGCTGAGGTGGAGCGCGACACTCACCATACCTACTCATACACTGATCCTGACCGAACCCATGACCATGTGATCCGAAGGTGAAAGCTCTACCAACTGAGCAACCCAGACACAAAGACTTGGCTTGAAAAAGCTGTTGAAGAACCTCAGATGGATCCCCTTTGAAAAAAATGCATCAGCTATTGGATCATCAGGTCTTTGCTTCTTTCATGCGTTCAGCAGATGCCATACAGTTTTGTCCTTCCACGGAAAGAGAAAAAGGTCAGCACCTGTTTGAGAAAATATCCCTATATACAGTATATATAAGTTTTTGGATTTATTGAACATATTGAAAAAGTCTGTTGCCCTAGGTCATTAAAAAGCAACCAAATCACTTTAAAATGTGCTATAAATTAATTCTGGGTATGGTAATTAATACAAATACATGTGCTACAAGCTCATGTGAATGTACATTTATGCAATTTATCGGCAGCCATATTGGTAAATATGCCGCCATATTAGAACCTAATATTATTTTTTTTGTCTTATTTGGTAGAAATACCATCAGAACATATTCTCCTACATTAAAATAAGGGGGAAATCAAAGATTTACAGCCCCAGCAAAGTGATTTAGTCCAAAATGTTGGCCCAGTTGCAGCCATTTTGAAAACCGGTGGTGGCCATCTTGAAATCTTAGGATTTTTGCGTGGCCAGAGGTTGATTATCAATTAGGGTCATATGAAGGACATCTGTGCCAAATTTCTCGCTTGTATCACCAAGTGCACTATGGTATCAATTTCCCGCCCTGCTACCTCTCAATAGAGATTTTATTTCTCTCCCTCCGAAGTTGTGAGGGACCAATCAGGGCCCAGTATGCAAATATGGGGCGGGTTTATCACCAGAGGCATTTTTTTTAATTTGGCCCTTGGAAATGCAGGTTACACACAGAGATTCCAGACTAATATCTACGCTGGCCATGCCAGGCTAGCATTGAAGCGCAGTGGACATGGTGGCCATTCATAGGTACTGCAGCTTAAAACGGCTGGGCCCACTGTACATGAACGAGCGAAAACGGTTTCGACCAATGGCCTCGACTCACGAGCTTGTGCACGGGGCTGCGCACTGAGGTGACGCAAAACGCGTCACTGATGTGACGCAAAAGGTGTCACAGTGGCTGAGTGGCCCCAAATCGGCCTCGCCCATCACGCTTCACAACCCAGAAGAAGGGGTGAATTTGCCTCATGAGCTGGGTGAGCAACTCAATGCAAGTGGATGGGAGGCGATATCCGGTGCCCTCTCTATTATTGTTTAACTCTATGCTCCTACCGGATACATAAGAATCTATTATTATCATCAAATTATTGGCTCAGGAATGCGACAAAAAAAAAATCCATAAATTCAATGCTCCATAGGGTGTGTAATTGATTAAAAAATATGTTTTTTATGGGGTGAACTACTCCTCTTCTGTTTTCTCCTTGCATTACTTAATCAAAGAATTGTTATATTGATCAACGTTTGCCTGTTGTCTCTCCTATTGGTACCAACATCAATACAGCATGGAATTGTGGACAAAATCTTATCCAACGTTTTGGGCCTGAGAAATGTCATCAAACGGTGGTTCTGTGGCTCAAATGCCGAATAAATAATGGACCTTGATATGAGAAGGGTTAAACCACTGTGCTGGATCAAAAGGCCTGCTCGAGAAAAAAAATCTCCAAAGCGTTCACAGCCCACCCATCTCGTTAAGTGCTCACACGGCTGGCCCGTGTGCGTTTTCAGAGCATGTTTATTTGTGGTCCGATAATGTGAGTATTTTTTCCAACACAAACACACACACACACACACACACACACACACAGACAGTGGTTCTCAAACATTTTCATGTCAAAGACCCCCAGGTTGATGATGTTGTACTCTATGGTTATTATTAGTATACAAATGTTTGTCTTTGCAGAGGACACAGTGTTGACAGAGAGTCAAACAGATACGTGTTGAGTGATCAGATGATGACGCATCTGTTTGTCATTTGTAGATGTATTTTGCTATTCAACAAGTGCCGCGCTCGTCCGCAGACAAGATTTTTTTTTTCGAGAACCACTTTAGCCTTATTCTATACTTAGGCTATTTGAAGATAGCAGATCTACAAGCTCACAACGCGTTGCCATGCAATGCGTTGTGAGCTTGTAGATCTGCTATTTTCAAACATTTTAGTACTTTTACCTTGTTTGGTACAAGTACATTTTGATGCCAATACTTTTGTACTTTTACTCAAGTCAATTTTGAATTCCGGACTTTTAATTGTTACAGAGTGCTTCTATATTGCAGTGTTGATACTTTTACTTAAGTAAAACATTTGATTACTTTATCCACTACTGGTTTCATTCCACAAGGAACATTAATTCAACATAAATAAATATAAATATTCCTGTATGACAAGGAAGAGCAATGAAAAAGGGTGGAGGGACGTTTGAGGTTTGTCTAACATATTTGCTGATGGTCTGAATGGAAACAATAACACAGATTTAATTTGAGCCACGTGAACCCAAGCACCCACTGACCTCGTTCCCCCAGAATTCGGCTCAAACATGCATATGGGGGAAAATGCTTTCTACTACTATGCTGCTGTAACAGGGCGGTATTGAGGACTAGTAGCCAACTACGCCACCTAGGGAGTTGCGCCCTTGGAAATATTTGTAATATATCTAAACACCTGAGTACATTAGTGACTCCTCACACGGTTCGTGTACAGTTAAGAAGGCACAAACGGATGTTACCAAAAGTATTTATTAATTAACATCATAATCTCATCAATATCATCATCATTAATAAGAGGATAAAAGCAATATCAACACATTCTACTGTGTATGGGCCAGTGCTGGGGGAAGGGGAGGTGGTCAGGCCGACCTGTCCAGGGCAGTGGCACCACAATACATCACAGCACATCAAAGCAAAAAACACAAAGGAAAAAGGGGGGGGGGGGGGGGGGTACCACTACCATCGGGCGGCCGTCACCTGTTCCCAACAAGGGTCCCCAGCACCAGTCCTGAAATGGGAACAGTAGTTCATGGTGATGCGTAGGGTAGTATATATTAGTATATATTAACATGAAATGAGACAAACACATGTTAAGCCGGAGACAGGGGATGGACAACAACCATAAACCATATTAGCCAATATCACAGTGGTCAATTGTCTCACGTTACAGTAAATCTATCTCTCTCTATCTCTTCTGGGGGCAAACATTCAGCAACGAAGCAGATCTCCAAGAGTTCACAACGTGTTGCAGTCGGCTATTTTCTCTGAGGATATTATTGACATCTGTTACATGGTTCTTTTTCTCTTCATTGAAAGCATTTTCAATTTTTGAAACCAAAGAACTTTGCGGTTTCTGCTTGCCGCCTTTGCCCATGAACGCATAGAGGAACGGGTTGAAGCAACTGTTTGCGTTTGCAAGAGTCACTGGTACATTCAGTCCAATGCCAATAAATGTGTCGTGAGTCAGACTGGGGTTGACGTTTAGTAAAAAAAAGATGTGGTAGGGGAGCCAACAGAGGACAAACGTGACAATCACGGCAGTCATGACTTTGAACGGCCTGGCCGTCCTGGCCATCCTGTTGTTCCGTAGCCTTAGAATGATAATAGAAGAACACACAATGATGATGACCAGAGGGAATACAAAGCCTAGAACAAAGCGAAAGACAGGGACGCCTGTAGAGGCGCTGGGTAGCTTTCCATAATTGTTTTTGCAATAAGTAACCTGATTGTCAATGATAACATCATTTAACACTAAGGAGGGAATGCTCAGCGCCATAGCAAAGAGCCAGGCAACAAACACTGTAAGCATTGCCCTTTTCAGCGTACGATTTGTTTTGGCCCAAAACACAAACACAACACCGACACAACGGTCAACACTGATGACAACCATCAGGAAAACGCTACTGAACATGTTGAGGAAATAAAGGAAGTAGGTGATCTTGCACATGACAAGTCCAAAGATCCAAGATCCTGTTACTTTCGCATGGAAGCCGAAAGGCAGCGTCGCACAGAAGATGAAGTCGGAGACGGCCAGGCTGAGGTACCATGTTGTGGTCACCGTCTTCTGCTTCATCTTGAAGCCAATGACCCAGATGACCAGGCCGTTGCCCACAACCCCGAGCAGGAAGATGATCACACGTATCGCAAGCAGGGTGACGCACCATGGTTGGTTAATGCACCAACGTGGCGTAGGACTGTGGACATAAGGAACAGTGTCATCGTAGTGGTCAGTGGTAGGTGAAGGTGACGTCACGGATGCCATGGTGCACTCCTATAGGGAAAGGGAAATGCACATTGATGTTTATGCAAGTTATGTTTGACTAGACCATACCCGGTCGGCGCAGCGCATCCGTGGGGGGATATGCGCACATGATCTGGCAACCCGGGAGGCAGTTCGTCCCATAGCTGGGCAGACCCGTAGCCATGGCGACAGTGTTTGACACAAAAACGCTAATAAGAACTGAGATTTGATGAAATTGAAAAACGGGCTTCACAGTTAAGTTCAGATGGTAATGGTCAATGGCTGTGAGCAAAATCAGAGCAATTGGTCCAGCCACTGAGGAGAACCGGGTGTCTTCACCACCACCACCACTACAAACGCACAGAGGTTACTAGAATTATAGTAGGATTATACCTCAAGGATGCATTTGTATCAGTTCCACATTTTGGGTTGCAGAAAAAAGGCTCTTTACCCTACAGTTTCCCACATTACATCAAGTAATGCAAAAACCTATACAGAAAATGTATTAGACACCACATAAAAACATTTTAAAACAGTATCCAGGGCATGTATTTTATTCATTTTTTTTAGGAGAAAAGTGTATTTTAAATCCCTTTTCCATAGAAAAATCATTATTATCATTATTAGTGTGGTTGCCCAACAGGGCAACCAGACTATAGTACTCTATAAACTTTCTATCTTTATACTTTGGACCGCATCTCCTCCCACAGTTTTTATCCTAATGTTGTGCCATATATCAAAATGACCGTCTTGAACGGGAATCGTGCGCTTGTATTTTGCTAAGAGATTGGTTGAATAGTTTAATTGATATTAATTTATTAGTGCATTAAATTTCCCCATCCGCTTTAATGTAAAAGTGAAAAAACTCAAATTCAAGTATTTTTTTCTCAGAAACCTTAAGAGCTAGAGTTATCAGATTTGGAGGGAAAATTCATAATTAAGTCCCAAATTATTAAAAAAAATATCACACCATTCGGCCTCATGGTGGCGCTATAACAGCCCCCTTTACGTTTTGGCCCGTAACTCTTGAACCGTAGGTCCTAAAATCAAAATTTCTTTTCACCTGGATTCCTTGGGTCACAACGCATCTCCCCATATAGGCCACGCCCATTTGCGTCAGGATAGATTTTTTGATATTGATTTATTAGTGCATTAAATTTCCCCATCCACTTTAATGGGAATTGCAAAAACTCCCATTCAAGTATTTTTTTCTCGGAAACCGTAAGGGCTACAGTTACAAAACTTGGAGGGGAGGTTGATAGTTTTTTGCAAAATTATTAAGAAAATAATCACACCAGTCGGCCACATGGTGGCGCTATAACAGCCCCCTTTACCTTTTGGCCTATAACTCTTGAACCGTAGGTCGTAAAATCTAAATTTCCTTTTCCCTGGATTCCTTGGGTCACGACGCATCTTCCCATATAGGCCACGCCCATTTGCGTCTGGATAGATTTTCCGCCATTTTGAATTTTCTTCAAAACACACTTTTTGCTCCTTTTCCTTCAATTTTTTTTCCAAATCTCACACAAATCGGTACACGTGATCTATGGACCCATGCGATAAACCTATCCAAGCGGAATTTTGATAGTCCATACCGTCCGTCCGTAAATGGCTTCCAAAGTTAGCGGGAGGGGCCCGTTTGACCAAAAATGGCATAAATCACGAACAAAACGTCCGGTCAATCCCAAATTTGAATCACATGTCGAGGGTTGTATACTAAACCAATCCCCAAAAGCATTTCTACTTTGATCCATAGGGGGCGCCACGAATGCTCAAAACGTAACCGTTTGATGCAAAAACCTTATTTTGGGGGGATCGATCCTCTCAAAATGAAACGCAAGCGATCTCAGGAGTGACGTGACAATGTAATTGGCGCAGTCTCCGACGGTATTCCTCCCGGCGTATTGCTCGAGTCCCAACCGGCGTCGGCGCAACCACACTTTGCAATTGCCAATTGCGACGCATCTAATACATTGTATATCATTTATTTTATGCTATCTTATTTTCTCTTCTCGATTAGTGTGTTTGAGCACCTTACATCTATTTCTGCTCTGGGATTTTATCCTTTGCAAGCCATTCAGTGAAATTACTTTGTAAAACTGCTTTACTTTGAAAAACTGCTTCTGTTGTTGTTTTGAGTGTGTTGAGTGTGAGTGTGATGCATGTACATCAATATGATATTGTGACTTTATTTTAATTTTTAGGTGGAGCAATAATGTAAACATTTTAAAATACACAGAATTCACATCCTAATACCTCCTGATTAGGAGAGAGATATACAGATGAAATGTTAAAATTGTTTATTGTATACATTTTATCCTGGGTCTGTATTTACTGTATTGTGTGTTTAGTTCATTCATTCTTATGTACAGGGACTGGAATGTGAATATTGTGTGCATGGAAACACACTCTTATATAACTTTGTTATTGCCACATTATGTATACATTAAAATTGTGAATAACTTATATGTGCAAGTCCTTGCTATTATGTGTGGCTCATACATTTATACATTTTATAAAACTATAAACTATGTGGCCAGACAAAAAGTGAGTATAATCTTATCGCCTGCACACTGTCTATCCAACCCTATAACAATATAATTGACATGACCCAAAACATTTTATCCATATAAAGACACTTTTGCTACCATATGTTCACACTGGCACCCAAAATTAGATGTTTGGCTTATCCAGATTGGAATCAGGTTTGTCTGAACAACCAAAAAACACAGATTTGAATCACATGCCTTGGCCTTGTACATACTGCATGAAACCAATCCCACTCTAAT
Source organism: Gymnoscopelus microlampas (assembly GCF_963454915.1). Classification (NCBI taxonomy): domain Eukaryota; kingdom Metazoa; phylum Chordata; class Actinopteri; order Myctophiformes; family Myctophidae; genus Gymnoscopelus; species Gymnoscopelus microlampas. The sequence goes on from NC_139948.1 coordinate 6,768,984, forward strand.
CTGGATAGGAAATCAGATGGATTTGGGCTGCCAGTCTGAACAATTGATTGATTGATTGAATACTTTATTAAAAGTTTGCAAAGGCAAGCACATGGAAGTACAATTCAATACAAGCCATTACAAGGTCTGTTAAGAGGATTTTAAACGCAAGAAAGCACTATGGCTTGTTTCCATTGGGGTCATTTGTACTCAATTCATCGAAGAACAATTAAGTTCTTACTTCACCCAGCTCCCATTGTGGTTTGAGAGAAAGGTTTCCTTAAACCATACAAAACCAACAAACATTTGGGTTATTTCTTTATCGTTTAGTGTATAAGTAATTGGAATATGTCATATAAAAGAGTCTGTAGGCTATCAGTGTCTCAAAATTGTTTGAAATAATTCAAAATCAAAAATATGTTGAGAATATAGCAATACTTAAGTTACAGCATTTGATCTAAATTATGTTAAATTAAATTAATGTGTTTTTTTCTACATGAAGTTAGTGCCACGTCAAGTAACACATGTGTTTTGTCTGGTAGCTGGCTGTGAGTCAGCAACACAGTATAAACCCACATCCTGACTGGATAGGAAACAGGAACCTAACAACTAGGCAGTGTTACCATGTCCGCTTATTATAAGCCACTTTCGGCTTATTTTTCTGTAGAGTTGCTTGTAAATATTGGAAGTTGTTGCGGGTTGCGTTTTTTTTGGTCTTGTTTCTAAAGTGTACTTGCTTATTTGGGCTTGTTTCCTAAATGTTGTTTAAACCAATGGTTCTCTATCATTTACATGTCAAGGACCCCCAAATTAATATGTAATTGTCCGTGGACCCCCATCTGAAAAAGGTTTTGTGCCAGTCACCCCCAGATTTGTGTTGTTAAAATGTTTTAAAAGATATTTAAAATGTGTGACTTTTTTACGAAACACTTTTGAAAATAGCAGATCTACAAGCTCACGGATAGGGTTTCAAGTGCTCATGTGGCCTATATATAGTCGCTTCTTTTGGGCTTATTACGTTTTTGACCAACGCACGCTTAAAAAAAGGTCAGTTTGAAGGTTTTTGGTTCCTACCCACCTGCTGCTAAATTAAACTAATGTTGGGTGCACTGTATTTCCGCCTGGAAGTTTTTGACGGACGTAATCATTTTGTCTTTGGGATGTACATGACACGAAAATTACGGAAATATTAACGTGACTGGGGTGGCTCAGTAATGGAATACGGACATTACCATGAGTGACTGAAAAGACATAGTAAGTGCAAATGTTTAATTACTAGCCATTTTGGCTAACTCTCGCTAACGGCGTTCCTTTCCGGTGTGGTTCGTATTGAGCCGAAATATTGTTGAAAGAAAATAAATATGAATAAATATGGCCCGAAGAGCCAAATGTATAGTGAACAATTAAAAGTAGACGAAACAAAGCTTACATGTATGATGGACGTTGTGGCTTTGTCTGAAAAACTTGTGGTAGGACAAGTAAAGACAGTGATAACAGGACATGAAAGGAAGCGTGGAATTAAGCCAATAGGCTCTATGCACAGCAGCCATATTGGGAATGAATTGGGCCCCTTCCTTATTTCCTTCACAGGTGTTACCAATATAGTACTAATTAAGGCTCTGTTCCATGTAGTGTAGCACAGTGGTTGTCTTATTTTCAAGGACCCCCATAACTCTCAGAGTTACACACCCACCATAAGGGGCAATTTGGGAACCAAAATGGAGTGTTTCTAGTGAGCCAACATGCACAATATCAGCACCCTGACTAGAATGGAACAGAGCCTTCATTAGTATCATTGGTAACACCTGTGAAGGAAGTAAGAAGAGGCCCAATTTCTTTCCAATATGGCTGCTGTGCATAGAGCCTATTATAGATATCGTCATGTGCAATTTTTGTTTGCTATGCCTAAACGGCAAACAGAAATGTAATATATATGTTCAATGCTAAAACCTTACTGTATGTTCGTTCCTATGTTCAATGCCAAAAATACAATTGAATAAATGATTACAATTATTTGTGTGACAATTAATGGTCAACTAAAATGTGATGATGGTGATGTCCCTATCCGACAGTGAGCTGGCAACAATGAGTCTGCAGCATGCAGCATTGATGGCATCTCAGATGACACACTCTGGAAAGATGACCTTCCTCGTCCAGCTCCTCCTGAGGCTCAGGGATGAAGGTCATCACACCCTCGTCTTCGCGCGCTTCCGAACGGTGCGGGACATTCTCCAGCGAGTCCTTGTCAAAGGTGGGCACTTGTTGACTGTTTATAGATGCTGGGCTGGGCCGCATGGACAAAATCAAATGTCACAATATGTTTGACCAAATACCTCCGTCGATGTTGTGACGATGTTGTATTGTGTATGTTGTAATGATGCACGGTGAAAGTTCATGTATATACTTTACAAATACATACTTTATAAATAATATTTTATATTATAACATTTTGGACAAAATAGCCAAATTTACTTCGAGGTGCCAGATGTCCCTAGTGCCCACCTATCCTGTATCCACACACACACACCATATTGCTGCTGCTGCTGGCTCTACAACTATAATGTGTCTCATCAGGTGAAACCGTCTCTAGATGAACATACACAATCTGTCCAGCAGAGGCCGCTGTAGCGCTGCTCACCCCTCAGTGCCAGTAGCAGCTGCTGTTCAGGAGCTCAACTGAACCTAAACATCACTGACCACCATTAATATGCATCACTATATCTTAACCTGCTCACTGATCTGTCTCATATGTACTGTAGGTGAATACTGAATATAATGATGTACTTGAATGACTTATTAAAGTATTAGCAAGACACTTTAGTCTACATCTAAAGTTTCACTTTCATTTAATAACCTGCAGTGACTCAAGTTCACCTAGTAACAGCATTTACTGAATTTCTATTGGTTGTAGCCCGAGTTGCGACCTGCACACATTAACATTACACACTGTAAAGTGTTGAGCAGCCATTTGATCAGAGCTTTCATCTCAGAAGGTGGTAGATGAAGTTTCAGTCAAATCATAAGAGCAACTTTTCAACTTATTTTACATTTTCTAGTATTTTAATCTAAAGATGAAGGCTTTCACTGTGTTTTGCTCTGTTTTTACACCACATCTGCAGGTAATAGTTTAACTCAATAACTTATTGTAACAGCTTATTATTACAACAGCTCACATGGAAGCCTTGATATTTTTAATTTGAGGCCATTTGTTGGGACTTTTGTCTGACTGAGAGCTGTTACTGTGTAGGTCTGAATACACAACAGGTATGTTAGTGTGATTTTGAGAGATGCTATGCCCCCTATGCTATATGCTATATGGGTTATGTGTGACATTCTGACACAAATATGACAGACGGTGACAAATCATATTGTTTCTGACGTGATCCTTGCATTCCTCAGTTTTTATTATTATTTAAGCTAGGTATTATTATTATACTTCTCTATTAGGTGCAATAATTTACCTCAGGCTTAATAATAATAGGACAAATGTTCTCTCAAACAAATCATCATAGACTACATTAAATAAACTATATTTTAAAAACAAATGAAAAACATTTTTGCTCTTTTTCAGCGATTTATTCCTTAAAGTACATTGAAACTACCAGCACTGGTTTGAGTAAATTCCCTGAGGTTGTGGCTGTGACCCTCCTGGATGATGAGGTGATGGGATACTTTGACAGCAACATAAACATCTATGTGAGCAAACAGAGCTGGATGGAGAAGCTGGGACAACAGTATGAGGAGGAGCAGACAAATAGAGCTAGAGGAGATCTACATGTCTCCAAAAATAATCTTAGGGAGGCCATGAAGCGGTTCAACCAATCAGACGGTAACACTAACCTGAAGCCTTGTAAGCTTGTAGCTCTGCTATTTAAAAAAAAACGTGAACAATTTTGAAAGATTTCTCATATTTTTAAAGCATTTTAACAACACAAATCTTGTACAAGATATTTTCACATGGGGGTCCGCAGCCAAATACATTTATTTGAGGGTAAGGTAAGGGTAAGGTAAGGTAAACTTTATTGTCCCGAAGGAAATTTGTCTTGGGCTTTCACCCCAGCTGCAGCCACACATAAAACAATGACAAAGACAAAATACAAAATACATAACAGGGGGTGGGACACACAACATTACAAAAGTGCACAGATAGTGGTCAATCTGCTATTCACGGTCAATGCTGTTTCAGAGCCTCGTTTAGCATTTTAGTTGACACCGGTACAAACGTTTTTTTTAAATCTGACATAGTTCCATTTAGGTTCACTATACCTTCTCCCAGAGGGCATCATTACATACTGTCCATGTAGAACATGGGAGGCATCACTGACTATTTTCTGAGCCTGTCTTAGCGTGGCCTGCTCATAAATAGACTGCAGAGAGGGGAGTTGTCTTACTCCTATGATTTTCCATGCCGTCTGCACCAATCGGAGCAATTTGGACCTCAGTTGCACTGAGAGATTGCCAAACCAAACTGTGATGCCAAATCTGACCAGACTTTCCAAGACCGCTCGGTAGAACACAAACATAAACTTTTGGTCAACACCATGAACCCTAAGACGGCGGAGGAAATGCAGTCTCTTGCTGTACTTTACTACAGAGGCTGTCCACATGTGTATTCCATGTTAGCGAGTTGTCAATACTAATGCCCAAGTATTTATATGAGGAGACCTGTGAGATGGTCGAGTCATGAATGACCACAGGCCTGTGGTCACCAATACTCCTACGGTCGAACACCATCTCCTGTGTCTTCCTCACGTTGAGAACAAGGTGGTTGTCATCACATCAGGTTACAAACCTCTGAACCTCTAAAAAATAGTTATCTAAATCTCTATCCTTACCCAGTAGGGACGGTCCTTGACATCAAAAAGTTTGAGATCCACTGGTCTATTATGTTAACCCTTGCATTCTGTTAGAAAACTGCATCCACTTGTGGTGTTAGCGGGTCAAATTTGACCTGTGATTGACATCAGCCCAAAATACTTAAAAAACAATTATTTTCATTTTTTTTCCTCCCACCTCATAGCTGACTTGTAATGCATTCATATCCATGTAAACACTTTTTTGAAATAGGGTTAGGGCTAGGGTTTCATCTTTCAATATCTTGTTTTCTATTATAAAAATGTTAAAATTCACTCATTAAATTTCCTATAATGAAGGCAATGGATAATGATGTTATTTAGCTATAATATAATAATTAAGAATAATAATTAGAGCACACTTCCAAAAAAAATAAAAAAAATACTTGTTTTTGTTTTTTAACAATGTTAATATTATTAAAAATATTGACACTAGTGGTGTTAGGGTCGTTTTTGACCCGTATACCATAGAAGGTAAAAAGTCATTTATTTTTCATAAACTCAAACTTTATTTTTCTCCTGATAGCAAATGCTAATTGAGGACAAGTCTCTCTCACTCTAAAACATGTATTTTGAATATTGACAATTTGGGGGGAATTGAGCCACACTTCTCTGCCGGGTCATTTCGGACCCTAACACCACAACTGTCACTTTTTTTATAGAGACCATCAGAATTAATTAAAATGATGATAAATAATTTTGTTGCGTTAAAATGGCTATTTCTGAGGATATCATGAAGCCTCGTTCCAATAAAGAAATGTAAAGGGTACATTTTACCTATTTAAACTTGAAAACGGGTCAAAAATTACCTTAACACAATGGAAGGGTTAATATATTGTACTGTCTAGACCAGTGGTTCTGAACCTGTGGGTCAGGATCCCCAGGGGGGTCCCCACATGATTTTGGGGGCTCCCCAGATGACAGTAAAGTGACAATTTAAGTACTCTTAAGACCATTTTAATACCTTAAAAAATGGAAAAGGGGGGGGGGAAAGAAAATAAACAAAATAAAAAAGAGCATTACTGCATCAAAAGTAATCAACAAACTCCTATAAAAAACTGGTCAAACATTGTCCAAATCGTCAGATAATATAAGAAAATTATATTTATTTCTTTTTAAATAGCCGATCTACAAGCTCACAATGCCTCGCAATATTTATCTGTGGAACCGAGACACCGAGTCAAACAAAATGTAAATGCCTCAACTCATATAATTCCAAGTGCTTGTCAGGCTGGGGGGTCCCCAGTTCAAATAGGATTATTTTGGGGGGTCCCCAGTTCAAATAGGATTATTTTGGGGGGTCCCGGCCTGAAAAGGTTGAGAACCACTGGTCTAGACTAGTGTATATTAATATGTCTGTAGACTAGTTTATGTTAGAGTGTGTGTGTGTGTGTGTGTGTGTGTGTGTGTGTGTGCGTGCGTGTGTGCGTGCGTGCGTGCGTGTGTGCGTGCGTGCGTGCGTGCGTGCGTGCGTGCGTGCGTGCGTGTGTGAACTGTAGCAGCATGTGGTTTAATTTATTCTCTGTCTGTCTGTCTCTCAGGTGTCCACATTGGACAGTACATGTCTGGTTGTGAGTGGGATGATGAGACTGGAGACACTGATGGGTTTCGACAGCATGGTTATAATGGAGAAGACTTCATCTCATATGACCTGAAGACAGAGTCATGGGTCGCTCCAAAACCACAGGCTTTCATCACTAAACTGAGATGGGAACAAAACCCAACTTTGATGGCATACTTTAAGTACCGCGTGACCAGTGCCTGCATTAAATGGCTGAAGAAGTATGTGACCTATGGGAACAAGACTGTACAGAGAACAGGTACAACATGATGTGATGGAGTTGTACTTAGATAAATATGTTAAGATGTAGTAACATCACTATGAAAACAACAGAGAAGAGCTACAACAACATGATGTGATGGAGTTGTCAGGGTTATTTTACAGTAGTTAACTATAACTAAAACTAAATAACTGAAACTGTATTGTGAGTTTACAAAACTAACTAAAACAAACTAAAATCATAGAGAAAATGTCCTTAGTTTTAGTCTTTCACAATATGTCATACATAAGACTAATATTTTGGGTCAGAATACATGGATATGTGGATACGAAATCTTATTTTCCAGTATTTTTAGCTGTGTAAGTTCTAAGCTCTGTTGTGAAAGATTTTTTTTAAATCTTCAATTGTGAAACTATCAGATCTACAACACGACCCTTGTAGATCTGATATTTTCACAATGTTTCTGAGCTTGTTAAATCTCGCCCATGTTTACCCCATATACAATCAAAACTAATGCTAACATTAAAACAAAAAAACTGAGCTAAAGTTGAAAACAAAAAGTCAAAACAAAATAAAATAACATAAGAAGTTGTACAAATATGTTACGATGTAGTAATATTACTATGAGAAGAACAAAGGACAGGTACAACATGATGGGATGGACTTGTACTTAGATAAATAGTAAGATTACTATGAGAAGGTTCAAAGGTGTTTTATTGTCAACAGTTCTTAGAACAAATCAAGTACAATACAAATTTAAATTCAAAGAACACTAACAAAAGAGTTCTCTCTCTCTCTGTCTCTGTCTCTGTCTCTGTCTCTGTCTCTGTCTCTGTCTCTGTCTCTCTCTCTCTCTCTCTCTCTCTCTCTCTCTCTCTCTCTCTCTCTCTCTCTCTCTCTCTCTCTCTCTCTCTCTCTCTCTCTCTCTCTCTCTCTCTCTCTCTCTCTCAGAGCTCCCCTCTGTATCTTTCCTCCAGAAGACTCCCTCTTCTCCAGTGAGGTGTCACGCTACAGGTTTCTACCCAGACAGAGTCATCATATTCTGGGCTAAAGATGGAGAGGAGCTCAGTGACAACATGGACCATGGAGTCCTCCCCAACCATGATGGAACCTTCCAGATCAGTGTTGACCTGAACGTGTCTTCAGTCAAACATGAAGACTGGAAGCATTACAACTGTGTGGTTCAGCTCTATGGGGTCAAAGAGGACATCCAGACCAGACTGGACCCAAACCTGATCAAGACCAACCAGAAGAAACCAGCTGATGAAGGTAGAGATAAAACACATGTTGTCACAGTTAGACGTTGCCTGTCTTCTATGTCTTGTATTTCTATGTGTTAAGGTTGTGTTCTAGTTTTCATAGTTCTATATTTGTGTCTTCCCCAGCTGTATCTCATTTGTAATCACCTCTCATGTGTATATTTCAGTCTTGTTCCCCAATCAGTCCTTGTTGGGTCATTGTTTGGTGTCACATCATAGTAGTTTGTTTGTGATGTTGTTTGTGATCCCAATCATGGGTTTTGATCACTATACCTGCCTGGCTGTCCTGTATTTGGGTTCTCACCACACCTGCATGTGACACATGTACCAGTTCTTCTTGCATTGTGTTTCATTTTGATTTATTCTACCTGTTGTTCTCCTTGTGGGGCTTTGTGGGACATACAGCTTCTGTTATCCAGTTCTGTTCCAGGTTCTGACTTCATGTCATTGTGTGACTCTTCATGGTGAACATAGACATTATTTACATGCATTCAGTTCATGAAATGAGTCAGAAGTGATGTTAAGGTGTGAAATATTGTTTTTCTGTCTTGATGCAGGAGGATCTTATAGTGTCATCATCATTGCTGTTGTAGTTGTGGGTCTGATTGTTCTCATTGGTGTTGTTGTTGGACTGCTGCTGAGGAAAAGGTCCAAACCTGGTAAGTTTGCATGACGACACATCAATACTGCGCTGTTTGAACAGCACAGCTTCTATAGGACACGTAGAGACCACACAGCTATTATACTTGAATAATAACAATAACAACTAGAAAAAGTGCTCCTCGGAGCACAAGTCTCCGCCAGCAGACTTGTGTTGGGAATGTTGGGAATGTTCTAATTCTTATGTTCTAATTCTTACAAAAATAGAACATGTTACTGTTTTAAGAATGCAGCAGCAGCTTTATCAACTTCAACGTCTTTAAGTGGTCTAAGGCATCTCTTCTTATTGGTATTATATAATTGAAAATGTGACCAAGGACTTCTTTTCCTTGTGGTGTCAGCTGCTCGTCTTCGTTCTTTGTCATTTTCAGATGCGAGTGTTCTTCGTCTTTGTTTCTCAGCTTGGTCCTTCTCCTGTTGGCGTTGCGCCTTTGGTTCTTCATCGGTTTGCACATAATGATTAGCTTCTTCAGTTTGCATAATAAGAGTTAATTGCACTGTGTCATTAACTGTGATCTCAGTTTGTACTGGAATGTACTGTTCTTGATTAATCCTGTCTAAGCTATTTATAATACATATTGTGATGACACCAGTGTGTCTACATGATGTATTGCTCCGCCATTTCTCAGCCATTTAGTGATTATTCCTGACTTACCTCACTTTGAAAGAGGCAAAGACTCTTTCAAAGTGACACATGTATTTATACCGTTATATGTCACTAGCCAATCAGATCACACTATTTCACCGTATTGTCAAGTGTCACGTGAGGCTCGACCAATGTTTGCTTGGCTGACGGAAAGTGAAAACAAACTCTCCTGGCGGAGACAATAACAACAACTACAATAATATACACTGATATTTCCATTGTATTATTGTCTCCGCCAGGAGACTATGTTTTCACTTTCCGTCCCCCCCCCCCCACAGGGGACGGGGGGACGGGGGGGGGACGTGACACGTGACAATACGTTGAAAGAGTGTGCTCTGATTGGCTAGTGAGACGCATGACGTATAGCGGCCTATAAATAGATGTGTCACTTTGAAAGAGTCTTGGTCTCTTTCGAAGTGAGGTAAGACAGGAATAATCACGAAATGGCTGAGAAATGGCGGAGTAACACTTAAGACAGGATTAATCAAGTAACACTTAAGACAGGATTAATCAGGAACAGTACTGGCGGAGACCTGTGCTCCGAGGAGCACATTTTCTAGTTTCACATTGTTACCTCTAACTCACTCCTAATATCCTTTATTTTTTCTTCTGTTGTCAGGATTTACTCAGACTAACAGTAAGTGAACACAGAATCTAAGGTTGTTATGAGTCTCTTCTATTGTTCATACATGTATTTGTTTAAGTTGCTGTTGTCCCAGTTTAATGTAAAATTGTGTCTTTGCAGCTGATGAAGACTCTGGTGATGCTAGTGGCATCGCTATGAAGACATGAAGCTCTGTTCAGCCTCACACAACCTGTAAGTATCAATATGTACGTTATTGATGTGTCAGAGTGCCGTGTTGTGTTATTTCTTTACAAACCTCAGAATAACTTAGTCTGAGCTTTATTGCGGAGTTGCAGAGAGCGACGGTTCGAGCCCATGCTCTTCTTCAGACTGAAGAAGAGCATGCAGGTTTGAACCGTCACTCTCTGTAACTCGTGTTGACAAAATGTTGACAAAGCGGCTCTACTTTCTACTTTTTGATCTCAGTTCACATTAAGGCCAGCACCTGCCTCTAAGAGGTTGGATGTGCACTACTACCCTTTGATCCTGACTCCATGTATGACAAGATTTCAGTCCGATCAGTGCGTGTGCGTGTGCGTGTGTGTGTGTGTGTGTGTGTGTGTGCTTCCTCCATGTGTCAGGAGCAGGGCTTTGGAGAGACAGTGAACAACAACTCATCAGCCAACCCCACATGCAGTGAAACTCAGTCTGTCCAATGCATCTCTGTGGCCTGTTGTTCTACTAACGTGTGTGTCTTTTAATATGATTATATTGAATACCTTTAAATATCTTTGGATAGCTGCGTTTTATACATTTTGCTCTAAATCAGTGTGACTCTAATGTCAGTCTGATCTCTAATACAGTTTGATAAAGAAGTGATCCGTTTCACATTTGTTTAAGATGAGGCACTCACAGAATTCTGTCTCAATGAGAAACACTGTGATACCAGTTGGTCATTTATTGAATACATAATCATTGTGTTCTGGGGGGACTTTGTAATTATTCTCTGTCTAGATTATTGTGTAGCTTGACTCTGTTGTTCTCAAGTCCATCTTTTCTGTTTGAAGGAGTTGGAGAAGTTGTTTTTATGAATATCATTTGTGTTTATTTCAATAAGACTTCATGAGCTAATTTATGCTTTAAGTGAAGTTTTTTTCAACAGACTGGTGTGAGCTTGTGTGGTTATAATGTGGAATAGATACCTACCTCAGTGAGCTTTACACCATAGTCACACTTTAATGATGACGCTTGTAAATATTCAGGTGATTTAATAATAAAATGTTTTTTTTTTTCAAAACCATTACTGCTTCGTTATTACTAGCTACATTTGTGTAACAGTCAGTTTTTAAAGACCCATTAAGAAGTTTTCATTCATGATATTAGTTGTGTGCTTACAGTCATTTATATTAGTGAGATAATTCTAGGTAAAATTGATAATATGGCCGTGGACGCCCATGTGAAAAGATGTAGTGCCAGGACCTCCCATATGAAAGATTTATATTTTAAACTTAAAAGAAAAAAAAAGTGTTCCAAATAAATTGTCAAGTTGTTGGATACACCTTAACACATTGTCAGAACTGGGATTTGAACTTGCAACCTCACGTTCTTTAAGCAGGTACCATTACTCAGTGAGCCTCTGAACTTTAGTTTTTTGATGCCTCAGATTGAATCGATTTCACTGTCCCTTACACCAGTAGGGATACTATTACTAGTCCTGTGTAGTGGAAGAAATCTAGCATTAAAAGTGAAAACTATCACTAAAATTGATACGTATTGGCCGCAGACCTCCATCTGAAAAGATTGTGCTGGGGTGGCTATAATAAGGATTTGTTTAAAACGTCAAGATTCTTCAAAATGTAGAATTGTTATTTGTAGGACTTGAACCCAGGTCCTTCAAGACATGCAGAGAGCGTCTTTTCACAGTGAGCTATTGAGGAACTATGGAACAGCCAAATAGAATAGATTCATCACAAAAAGTTTTTTTTCCCATAAACATTGAAATATCTAAGCTAAACTAAATCATTGTAACTGCATATATTTTTTTTTTTTTTGATGCGTATTTTGTTACAGTAATTAAGGAAGTGAAGGGACAGTGGGGGTTACAGTGGTTCTTCTTTCATCTGAAGCATGTTTTCAACGCCACACTTAAAAGCACTAAAGAAACATGTGGAAATGTGTGGAGGTGCCATAGGCAAGCGAGTTCCTGCATGGATACCTAGGCGACCTTGTATACAAGGCCAAAGCAGGTTCAAGTCCCGCCTAGGCACTGAAGCACATACTCATCGATGTACTCTGTTACCCCCGGTGTACGGGGATGCAGTACAGTGTAGTGGGGCCGGGGAGCGTTTAGCTCCCCGGTGTTTCCACACAGTAAAACCAGGTGTTTATGGCAAAATATATCACACCTATCTGAACTTTTTTAATAATATTGTGTCATTATTTCATGTGGGTTGTTAGATGGGTCTTGTTGTTGTTAGAGCTAATAAGGCTAGCTGTCTGTATCATGTGAACAAACACAACATTATAACATTAATGTGTGTTTATTTTCATGGCCAAAATACAAAAGAGCAAGTCAAAACCACAAAGAGACGTGTCTAGAATGGTTGAGAGATGGAGTAGGGGTCTGAAGGTTGGACTCTCAGCACAGAGGTTCCATGTTCAAATCCTCGTCGTCACATACTTCAGTGTTGTTGTACTTTGACATTTTCAAGGCCAAAATACAAAAAAGCCAGTCAAAACCACGAAGAGACCTATTTGGTATGGCGGAGAGATGGAGTAGTGGTCTAAAGGTTGGACTCTCAGCACAGAGGTTCCATGTTCAAATCCCAGTTGTCACATACTTCAGTGTTGTAGTACTTTGAAATTTTCAAGGTCAAAATACGAAAAAGCAAGTGAAAACCACGAAGAGAAACCTTCTGAGGGCCCAAAGGTGCGTTGGCGCAGTGGTCTAGGTGCTTGATCGGTTGCTTCTGCTACAGACAGTTCGCAGGTTCAAGTCCCATGCCATCAACGTAGTGGAGGACCATCGGGGGGACTGTGTCCCTCCCCTGTTTCCTGATAGTTAAAGGTGGGGGGTTATGTCTGAAAGTCCAGCTATAGTTTTACAGGAAGAAATTTAAAATGAATGATATGAGTGAAGGTAAGGGGAAAGGAAGACAGAGCGGAAAGGGTGGAGCGAGAACCATAATGGATGAAATAAAATCTATTATAATAGTTGTTAGATGATCTATATTTCATCCATTATGGTTTGTCTCTCCCCGCCCTTTCCTCTCTGTCTTCCTTTCCCCTCCCCTTCACTCATATCATTCATTTTAAATTTCTTACTGTAAAACTTTGCTGGACAGAGTTCTTTCAGACATAACCCCCCACCTTTAACTATCAGGAAACAGGGGAGGGACACAGTCCCCCCGATGGTCCTCCACTACGTTGATGGCATGGGAACCAGCAAAATGTCTGTAGCAGAAGCAACCGATAAAGCACCTAGACCACTGCGCCAACGCACCTTTGGGCCCTCAGAAGGTTTCTCTTCGTGGTTTTGACTTGCTTTTTCGTATTTTGGCCTTGAAAATTTCAAAGTACTACAACACTGAAGTATGTGACAACTGGGATTTGAACATGGAACCTCTGTGCTGAGAGTCCAACCTTTAGACCACTACTCCATCTCTCCGCCATACCAAATAGGTCTCTTTGTGGTTTTGACTGGCTTTTTTGTATTTTGGCCTTGAAAATTTCAAAGTACAACAACACTGAAGTATGAAGTATGAATCGAACTCGCAACCTTTGGATTAATAGGCTGCAACACTACCTATAGTGCTATAGCTTTGTCCAGGCTGATGTTGTCTGTTGAAGATCATAAACTCTTGCCTTCTGTCATGAACCAAACCAACACTAAGATCACTCGTTCACAAACCATTTACCAATAGAGAAATTGTATGTCTCCTCGCAACCGAAAACAGTGAAAGCAGCCGATCTACAAGCTCAGAAACACGTTGCTATCTGAAAAGTTTTGAGATTGTAGATCGGCTATTTTCAGAATGAAATATGTCATACATTGAAAAAACGTACTCTCAAATAAGCATTTCAGGTTATCTTTACCATTTGCACATGTATTCATTGATACAGTCATGTTGTTTGCAATTCAACTTAAATGAAGTCTGCACCAAGTGAGGCTTGAACTGGCGACCATGAAATTGTGAGGCACTCATTTAAGGGAGACGCCATTGGACCAACAGAAAAGATTCCGTGAAAAAGGAGATCACACAGATGATACAGTTTCACGCAAATAGCTGAAAAATCCTGGGTTTAAGTGTTTTTCAAACTGCTCAAAATTGCGGACAATCTAAGGGCGGAGCTTACTGGTCAAAGCGATAGATGTGTTCCTCATGAGTCAAGGCACAAGTGTAAGCAAGTTTCACGACTTTCGGCCAAACGAGGCATTACTTTTGCCTGTTTAAAGTTTGCATTTTCAAAAAATTGCTATAGCGCCCCCCTTTGGCCAATTGGAGTGAGATTGGTTTCAGTGATATTTGGAATGACTCTCTACATTACTGCAACGTTTCAAAGAAATGTGAGTCTTGCATGTATGTGTTAGGGGCAGATGAATAATTTTCATAAAACTGCAATAGTTGAAATCTATTTCCTCCTGGGATTTTTGAGTAATCTGCACGACACATTTTACACATGAACTTAGGACCTTTGCCGACAAAACAAAGCAGCGGATTTTCCATAAGTGAAAAAATGCAGAAGTTATGAGCCAATAGCTGTTTTTCATATAATTCAAAATGGTGGGCGAACTAAAGGTCAGAGGTCAAAAGTAAGACCACGAAAGTTGTCGGGCATGAAGAGACGCATGTCTGTATCGAAGTTTCATGGTTGTAGGTCAAACAGGGCATGAGTTGTACCTGTTCAAAGTTGGCACTTTCAATTGAGTGCTATAGTGCCACCCTTTGACGAATGAGTGTGAGAATTATTTCTTGATAGTTTTTCATGAGCATCTACCATATGGCCGAGTTTCGGCCATATGGTATATGCACGGTTAAGCCAGAACTGCCATAAACAAGTATTTTTCAAACAGCTCAAAATTGCGGACAATCTAAGGGCTGAGCTTACTGGTCAAAGTGATACATGTGTTCCTCATGAGTCAAGGCACAAGTGTAAGCAAGTTTCACGACTTTCGGCCAAACGAGGCAAGACTTATGCCTGTTTAAAGTTTGCATTTGAAGTAAGATTGGTTTCAGTGATATTTGGAATGACCATCTACATTTCTGCAAAGTTTCAAAGAAATGTGAGTCTGCATGTATGTGTTAGGGGCAGATGAATAATTGTCATAAAACTGCAATAGTTAAAACCTATGGATACATGGGATTTTTGAGCAATCTGCACGAAACGTTTAACACTTGAACTTTGGACCTCTGCCGACAAAACGATAGGAGTGGATTTTTTCTAAGTGAAAAAATGCAGAAGTTAGGAGCCAATGACTGTTTTTCATATAATTCAAAATGGTGGGAGATCTAAAGGTCAGAGGTCAAAAGTCAGAGGGTGAAAGTTGTTCAGCATGAGGAGACGCATATGTGTATCCAAGTTTCATGGCTGTAGGTCAAACAGGGCATGAGTTGTACCTGTTCAAAGTCGGCATTTTGCTATAGCGCCACCTTTTGACAAATGAGTGTGAGAATTATTTCTTGATCGTTTTTCATGACCATCTACCATATGGCCGAGTTTCGTAAAAAGCGACAGCACGGTTCATCCAGAACTGCGAAAAGTGGCAGAAGGAGAATCGGAAGTATACAGGGAATAATAAAACAGGTCCAGAGCTGAGCTCTGGCCCTGTAATAATACCAGCTAACATCCCTGCCTTGTTGACATAATTATTTTAGCCTGCTTTACATTATGTTCTTTATGGTAGTTAGTTAATAACAATCATATCTTTGATTTATTGAAGTGAGGGAATGTATTCTATTATTTCTTGATACATTTCCAGTAATCCCATCAGCGTGTTTGTATGTTTGGAATTGTAACAGCTGAAATCAATAATATATCAGTATTCTGATATTAACCTGCGGGCCGCATTAAGTGAGGGTGGGGGCCGCATGTGGCCCCCAGGCCGCCAGTTGCTATGCTCTAACTGCACCACTGGGGTTCCCTGGAACAAAACCTTTTCAGATGGGGGCCGCGGCAAAATACATATCAATTTGGAAGTCCTTGACTTGAAAATGTTTGAGACCCACTGCATAGGACACAGAGCCCCATTTGATAACATTTCTCTGGGACCCCACCCCAATCTGCACTGTAAACTCCTCAGTGTTATTTGTCCTTTAGCTATCCATCACTTACCTGGGGACCCCCTCGCACCTCTATTGGTACATTTATGAATTAAGCATCAACTTTATTCAAGACAATGATAGCATACTAGCACAATTTCCTGCCCACCACCAGGTGTCACTGTAAGCTCAGAGAAACAGGACAGAGGGGAAAGGGAGGGTTACCAAGAGCCTCTACATTTCAAATACATATATTGTACTTTTGACTCATTTGCATTGAATTAACCACTTATGCCATATTTCAAATATAGTGAAAGGAGCAGATCTACAAGCTCACAAGGCATCGCATATTTGACCAGGAGTATCTGTACGTTGACTCAAGTACTGGAGTTGAGTACTTTCTCCACCATTCCCTGGGAGTAAATCCCCTTGGATGAAAACTGCATACATGGGTGGCTCACCAGTATACATTTCAAGATACCGATCACCAGTTACAAGGCCCTTAACAACCAGGCTCACCGCTACCTCTCTGACCTCCTCCAGCTCCCTCAGGTCTGGTGATGCCAACCTCCTGGACATCCCCAAGACAAAGAAACGAACCTGGGATGGCATAGCTTTCTCAGTTGCCGACCCCTCCCCTCCTCCTCACTCCCAGCTCACATCAAGTTTTTAGATGGGGCACTTGTAGAATCGGCCTCAGGTCTTAATGGTGATGAGTGATTTATACCTACAGTAGTTGACAGATGCTAGGTCCACTGTTTACCTGGTATCATAACGTTTAAATTGTAACTCACTGAAAATAGCCGATCTACAAGCTCACAAGCATGGCGTGTTGTGAGCTTGCAGATGGGCTATTTTGGCTGCATGACACGCGCGCGCAACCACGTGTAATTCAGCCATTACTCTCTGGGCTGTCCATCTGCACATCAGACGTCGCTGCTTGCATCACGGGCCCCAGCTGTTGCTGTGTCACAGCTTGTTTACACTAGGGGCCCGTGGTTATGTTTGACCTAGTTGCTAAAAAAAGCCCAGGAGGCGAGGCAAACGTCAAGGCACACTACAGATTAAAGCAGAGACAGGGAAGAAAGGGGGGGAAAGGAGATGATCAATGCTTTTAGGACTGGGTGCTTACAGTACACTTACATGGTGCAATGAGGCTGAAACAAATATCGATGACCTCACAGGACCAGGGATGCACTGATTTCAAGTCTTTATTTCCCCTGCACACATAATGAAGGGGGCGGCAGTGGCTCAGGGGTAGAGTGGCCGGTAGGAAGTCGTGAAGCCGCTCCCGATGAGCAGGTTGGTGCCTTGTATGGTTTCCTCTGCCATCTGTGTATGTGCGTGTGTGTGTGTGAATGGGTGAATGTAATGCACAATCTATGTAAAGCGCTTTGGATAAAAGCGCTATATAAATGCACCATTTACCATGAAGGATGCCACTTCTTAATCATTTTCAATCTTGTCCGTTTAAGCATTCAGCTGTTGGGAGGAACTGATTCAAAGCGGCACATTTGCACTGGAAGTGGAAGCATGAACAAATCCCGTCCAATAAAACCCACTTACAATAGTGTTGCACTGGGAAAATAGCATGGACAAGTTTTGACAACTTACCTATAATGGCATTTATTTTAAAGTGTTTTTAAAATAAATAAGTGTGTAAATTACTCACCATTACATTCAAAATAATAAAGAGATTGACAACAATACCCACAATCCCTCAGCACTCTGCTCAGCTGTTTCCAATGCTCATTTGTTATATATCATGTGCTTCTTTCAGTCACCCTCAGTTTGGGAGTTGCAGTAGAGTTAGAGCGTCTGTCTGTGAGTCAGACATATTGCACATGTACGGTTCTGTCCACACACATGAATACGGTAATCGGTTTATCTGCATGATCGAGTCCCACTGTCATCGTTCATGGATTACCGTCGATCGCAAAAACTGCAGTGTTTGAGCTTGGGTCATTGGCTCGTGTCTGAGTCCTGGGCCACGCCCTCATTTGGTGGAAAACTAAGCAGCTCCTTGATCCTCTCCAGGTCCTGGTTGGTCACCTCAGCCTGGGCTCCGGGGCTCAGGTCCCCAATCAGCTCATCCGTCAGCTGCAGGCGGGCGGACCTTTATGAGGGAAGCCATGCGATTGGTTATAAACACACAACAGTCACAAGTGATCATGGCCCGTCATTGTATAAATCTAGGAAACCCAATCAGCGTAATGAGTGGGAGGGCGAATGGGACATAGTACTACAAGTTGTATTGTGATCTAATATTATATGTTGTCTTTCCCTGGTGACACGGCTGTGTTACACTAAAGCGATTTAATTGCCTGAACCTAACTGTACTATTATTTGCCTTTACCCACTTAGTCATTAGATAGGGATTACTGATTATTTATCAAATCGAATTGTGTAAATATTTAGTGAAAGCACGAATAGCCATCCCCACCTTATCATCACAGTATCGAAATCAAGGTATTGGGCAAAGAAATTATGTGATTTTGTCCATATCGCCTAGTTAAATTATGTAATCATAACTTTCAGTGAATATAGTACTTTAAGTAATACAGTATTGAATGTCTGCACTTGCCTAAAAATAAAAAGCAAAGAAAACACATTGTCAATGAAAAGCACATTACAGTACACTGAAAACATGTGCAACTGCAAAAGCAAAGTCAATTGGTATGCTGGGGGGGGGACGGGGGGGACACGAGCAACATGGTCTGCCCAGTGGTCGATCCAGTGGTCTGTAAAGCTAGCTCCCTCGTGGGGGCATTATTGTATTTTGAAATGACATGTTGATGTGAGACTGAAAAATACACACAATCAACCAGGTTGGCCCGAGTAACGAGGAGAGGAATATATACATTATGTTCATCACCAACATGTTCATACAGCCACATATGAAGATATGTAATTATGACCCGATTTAACAGGTTCATAGACACACAACACATACCATAAGAACACAAACACACTGGTCATTTGTGCAGAGAGACAAATGCAGTGGTTGGAAGAGTGTGATATGAACTCAGATACTGGACCCACAGTTATAAAACAACTTTCGGTTGTGAATGCTAATGGTGAATAAAACATATTGTTGAAATAATAAATCTACAACAAGGTGAAAATGTCCTTGTGTAAAAAAAAATAGTTTTAATGTATTCAAAGTCAGCAACTTGAACAAAATGCTGTTTAAATGTACAGCCATGTATCCCTGCATTAGATTAAACTCTTAGTTCAACAGAGCTATTAGCCTAATAATAGTGATATAATAGTGATATACTCACAGATAACACAGAGCAACGTGTGACCTCTCTTCTGCTGTGATGGACCCTGAAAAATCACCAAACTAGTGGGGTTGTGTGTGTGTGTGTGTGTGTGTGTGTGTGTGTGTGTGTGTGTGTGTGTGTGTGTGTGTGTGTGTGTGTGTGTGTGTGTGTGTGTGTGTGTGTGTGTGTGTGTGCGTGTGCGTGTGTGAGAGAGAGAGAGAGCGAGAGGATGTCCGCTTCTCAAGACATCTGCTCTGCTCTCTCTCTCTCTCTCTCTCTCTCTCTCTCTCTCTCTCTCTCTCTCTCTCTCTCTCTCTCTCTCTCTCTCTCTCTCTCTCTCTCTCTCTCTGTGTGTGTGTGTGTGTGTGTGTGTGTGTGTGTGTGTGTGTGTGTGTGTGTGTGTGTGTGTGTGTGTGTGTGTGTGTGTGTGTGTGTGTGTGTCTAACCGGCCAATCAGCACCATTTCAACTGCATGATGTCAAACATCTACATACACGTTCAGATTTCAAATATAAAGTGCTTACCTCATGGCCACGGATGTTACAATTATGTACGGGACCTCAGAAGTACCCGTATCCTCAGTATTGTCTAATAAAAAGCATTTTAATCCGATCGGTGACCATTTTCTCCGAATGCTTTCAACTACTGTATGTGACCCTAGCGGTTGGGAGGTGTATTTTACATTGTAACTCAATGAGAAAATGGCAACCGAACGGATTACAATGCTTTTTATTAAACTATACGGAAGATACGGGTACTTCTGAGGGACCGTGGATAATCGTAACATCCGTGGCCATGAGGCAAGAACTTTATATTTGACATTTGAACGTTTATGTAGATGTACGGACCAAAAAAGGAGAAAGTGCAAACACTATTTTGAAGATCATCTGTATCAAGGCTTGTGACATTGTAGATGTGCTATCTTTTTGTGAAAACTTGAACCCAAAATAGGAATGTCATGGTTATAGGTATAAACCAGGTTATATAGTAAGGGATGTGTTTTTGTAATAATAATAATAATAATAATAAGTGTAGAATAGCTCTATTCTGATAAAATTGCTATAGGGTTTGTTCAGTAACAGCGAGGGATCTCCCCATCTTCTCCCGCTCATTAGTAAACAGAATTTTCTGAATATACCAATTGTATCAGTCAGGTGAGAGAGAGAATTCATACAGGATACAGGATTAACAAGTGAAATGGGGAGTGAAGAGAAAATTGGAACACTACACAATTTCAGCTCATAAATGGTTACTCTCCTGATGTTCTGTTTCTCTCTTTGAAGATTTTAATATGCAGAGGTTTGAGGACCTTCTATGGCAGTGGTTCGCAACCTGTGGGTCGGGACCCCCAGGGGGGTCCCCACATTATTTTTGGGGAGTCCCCAGATGACAGTGAAGTGACAATTTAAGGACTTTTAATACCTTTTTAAGAGCAAAAAAAAAAACGAAAGAAAGGAAAGAAAAAAGGCCATCACTGCATCAAAAGTAATCAACAGACTATACTATAAAATCTGGTCAAACATTGACCAAATTGGCAAATAATATAGGGAAAGAGATACAAATTGTCACAATCTGGTGGTGTGGCGAGGACCCAAATGCAGGACAGCAAGGCAGGCAGAGTTCAAAACCCCAGATTGGGTGATTTATTACAAAATAACAGGGAACACATCCCAAACTAACATGATACAACACTAAACATGATGTGACACCAAACAATGACTCCACAAAGACTGGCAGGGGAACAAGACTAATATACACATGAGGACTGATTACACATGAGAAACACCTGGGGAAGACATGAACGTAGAACCATGAAAACTAGAACAAGAACATAACATAGAAATACAAGGCCTAAACAAGACAGGCAAAGTCTGACTGTGACAAAAATGAAAATAGCTCGATCTACAAGTTCACGACGCATCGTGAGCTTGTAGATCTGCTATTTTCATAACATTTATCTGTGGAATCGAGTCAAACAAAATGTATTTAAAGGGATAGTTCACCCCCAAAATGACTAACCCTAAGTTTAGGGTTAAGGTTAGCCTTTTGGGGGTCGTAGACTAAAAGGGACACCATATTCTCGATCAGCGCGTCGCCCTGAACACGCCAATATAACTTTCCTCACACTAGACCTTATTTGGCTAGGGTTATGGATTCGCTATAACGATAAGATTTTAGAATCCGCCTTTCGGATATGTTGTACACGCGTGGATGCCCTCTGTGTCCTGGTACGACTTTCCTGCGAGAAGTTGGCTTTTTCCAGTTTGCCATTCACTAAGGTGTAAAGGTCATGCCTTCCAATTGTAACATCCGTGGCCATGAGGCAAGAACTTTATATTTGACATCTGAACGTTTATGTAGATGTACGGACCAAAAAAGGAGAAAGTGCAAACATTCTATGGCAGTGGTTCTCAACTTGTGAGTCGGGACCCCCAGGGGGTCCCCACATTATTTTTGGGGAGTCCCCAGATGACAGTGTTTTTGATAGCAAAAAAAAAACGAAAGAGCGGAAAGAAAAAAGGCCATCACTGCATCAAAAGTAATCATGTGTATGCAAGTTAATTTTAGTATGACCTTAAGAATGCATTTGTATCAGTTGCACATTTTGGGCTGCAGTCTCTGCAGTCTCTAATGAAGTCTCTTTGCCCTACAGTTTCTCACATTACATTAAGTAATGCAAAAAAACTATACAGAAAATGTATTAGAAACCACATAAAAACTTTTTATAACAGTATCCAGGGCATGTAATTACAGGAGGTCGGGGTAGAAGCAAACCACGCCTACTTAGGAGATCATTTGTAGGATTTGTGTACTACTTCGCCTCTAGTGGCTCCAATGGAGATTGTGTATCTTCCTATATTAACAATCTTTGGTTACCTGCCTGAACAAGCTGCGCATTATATCACTCTACAACAGGGGTTCTCAAACTTTTTTCTGCCACGACCCCATTTTATAGCGGAAATTCTTTGGCGACCCCACACTTATCTTTAGTGCAATTTCAAAATGGAAAATAAGAATATCTTAAAATAAAAGCATACTTGTTGTCCTTATATATGAATATTTTTGAAAATAATGAAATAAAGCAGTGATTCCTGCAGATGTGTAAGCATTATCTTCAATGAAATGAATAAATATTGTAGCCCAGCGCCGCAGCCCCAAAACACTGCTGCAACTCGCACCCCCATGTTGAATGATCAATTTCTAATCAGTTGTCCACCTTTGGAGTTACATAATGGCAAGGTAACAACAAAAGCCAAACCTCTACCAAAGTGGTCTTGCCCTTTAAAGATCATCTTGTGCGTCGCCTTACCCCTTATGCCTAAGCTTATTTTTTTGTGCCATTTTTCACTATTTTGAAAAACATTTTTTAACAAGCTCACATCTCATGTAGATCGGCTATTTAAAAATGTGATTCAATAGTACAAAATGCCTACAAAGTTTAGGTATGAGGGGTAAGATAGGACTCAAATTAATTATTATTTTTAAAAGACAGTAATTCAAATGAATAGGAAATCTTCCTCTTGTGCTGTAGTCGTGTATCACCACCATATGTCACTGTTGTCATATATATTGTGTGTATATATATATATTGTCAATGACTCAATCTGTCTGTCTGTCTGTCTGTCTGTAAGCAGTGATGATGATGATGATGATGATGATGATGATGATGATGATGATGATGATGATGATGATATCATCAGTGGGTGACCTCATACATGATGATGTCATTCAGTGACCTCAGATACATAGTGGGCTAAAGTCTTATTATTTGTATGTCAAAGATGATTAAAACCAAGTGGCCCATGGCCCTGTGCATCTAAACTAATTACAATATATTTCCTTCCTTAATAATATCATTTAAAAAGTGAAACTTTCATATTCTAATATCTGCATAAAGTGAAAGTTTTTTGTTGTTGTTTTAATCTTGATGATTATGTTACATACAGCTTTTGAAAATAAAATAATCCATATCTGAAAATGTTTGAATGTTACATAAGACCACAAAAAAATGATTTATAATACAGAAATGTCTACCATCGAAAAGTATGCTTTGATGGCAGCATTCAGCTCATCTGTATTGTTGAGTCTGGTGTCTCAAACCTGTACTTTTAGAGACACATGAACGTGCATTCACATGCATGCAGACGTGCACACCAACACACAACGGTGCAGAATAACCGATAGACTCTTTTGTATTCCTATAGACGTGGTGCTGACGTCACACACAGAGTTGTGGTTTCAGATGTATGAACTGTGCTGTAGATGAGCTGGTCAATAAAGTTATTATCACACATATTATTATATTTTTGAAAAAGTTCTACATTTAGTTGTGTTCATGATAGTGGTGACACTGTATTGTATACATAATAATGATAACTAATGTGTGATTGATTGATGAAACAATAAAATGAACATCATGGTAGTCTGTGGTCAATAAGACCTCTTCTGCTTCTAAACTCAAGAAATGGTTTTAGAGACAAAGCTTCCTCTTCCTGTCTGCTTTATTTCCTGCAGCACAAACAGTAGTGCTCTCTGCATTGTTAGATATTAAATATATAGTTAGTATTTTGAAAAATGACCTGGTCATTGTATTGTAATAGTATGCATATATCAAATAATAGTGGGCTAATTAAAGAAAGAAAGAAATGGCAGATGCTTTGCTTGTTTGTTTATTCTTCTAATTTCAGGTGTGTGTGTGTGTAGCAGCATCAATCTCTCACAGCCAGTGAGCTGGCTTTCCAAGGCAAATGTATACTATGCACATTGGTGCCAGAAAATATTATGAAAATAACACTAGTTCAATATGAATATAGTGAGTTATAAACATGTGACCATGTCTGTCTGTGTCAGCACAGTAGCAACAAGGAAGAACAAGCCACAAACAGGCCTACTGTACTCACACACTATACTCTACTCTAAAAGTAGGACTGGGTTGTACCAGCTGCTCATAAATACATTGCTAAGCTTGTGTGTAAAAAGGAAAGTCTTTTCTAATGATTTATCAAAGTGTTAGTTATGTTTAGACGTTACTAAGACATAGTCAGACACTGGTGGTGGTGGTGTGGTGAATCACTCATTGCAGCTTTAAAAGGATCCCTGTAAAAGGATCCCTGTGTGGTCTAGCCCTATGGAATGTTATTAGCATGTCTTAAAGGAGTAGTTCACCCCAAAAATGACTTATTCTCTATCAATTACACACCCCATGAAGCATTGAATTCATGGGGATTTTTTGTTTTTGTCGCATTCCTACGCCAATAATTTCATTACCGGCGGAAAGATGCCAATGTATTCGGTAGAAGACTCAAAATAGACTCTGAGTCTCCTACCGGAAATACACCCGGTCATCAAATTATTGGCTCAGGAATGCGTAAAAAACAAACAAATCTCCATGAATTCAATGCTTCATGGGGTATGTAATTGAGAGCAAATAGGTATTTTTTTTGGGTGAACTACTCCTTTAGTAAAAAACAACTTAAGACGTTCTAAGGTTAATATGAACATCAAAACAATATTTTAAACACATTTTATCAGCACATGCATTCCATACAGTCCACAGGGCTGGACCACACACGGACACATGACATCATCAACTTGCGACGGGTGTTGGCCCCCCTTGAGTAAAAGATGAACTATTTATGAAATATTTATTTTATTTGAGTTATAGAGGGCAATTATAATGTATTAAGTTATTTAGTTATTAAGAATTTTGCTTATTTGCCATGGGGATCTTGAGAGGGACAGGAAACAAAACACACAACACTACAAAGAACAGGAGAGCACTTGAAATATGAATCAAACATGTACTGTAGTGATGATCACATCTATACAATCTTACTGAAACAACGCTCACAAAAGACAGGCTTGCACCCTAACCACTGCTATGAGGTCGCCTTATGTTTGGGCATCATGCTTTCACCAGATCAGAACCCAAGTAGTTTGGTGCTGATTGGTCCAGC
>NC_139948.1:6796709-6804209 GCF_963454915.1 Gymnoscopelus microlampas
CTTGGCTAAACATTAAACACAAGTTTTATTGATTCAATGCACTTATAATCGGGTGCAATACGTTAGTCCGACAGCGCATTCCTCCGACAGCGCAGTGCTCCGACATTAAACAGTAAACCCGAACCAAACCCGCACCCTAACCCTAACCGCACGCGGATGCCACATTGTCGGAGAAAAGGTCTGTCGGATTAACGCATGCCTCCCCTTATACAGATGTGCCACTTCAAAACTTCACACGTTACTGTTCTTTCCCTGAAAGTCCCCTGAAAATGCATTTTTTTCCTCCCTTTTCTGCCCTTAAAATGCACTGTTTTGCCCCTGAAAAGAAGTTGTCACTACACACCCCCGTTTTTCCCTTCAACAGACATCCATATACATGAGAACAAAAGAATGTGTGTTTAAGAAGGTGTCAGACTCATTATGAGGCGAAAGGTGATTTGACCAGTTGCTCAAATTAATTAGCATCATAAAAGCAGTGATCATCAAAATAATTCAGCATTTTAAATGCCCTTCTTTGTCCCTCTTATTGCCCTGGGAATCCCCTGAAAATTTACTGTCTTGGCGATGGCAGGACATGTGAAGTTTTGAAGTGGCACATCTGTAATCATTCTAATACGTACTGCAATTGTAATAGTGATAGTAGTACTGGTAAAATACTAAACCTGAGTCATAAATTATCTGATTAATGTTAGCATAATGATGAGGTTTTAGGGTACTAACCAAAATATGGTGATGGTGATAAACCAACAACCAACAATGATGTTTTAATCTATGTTTACCACTACATCTCTGGCTGACAATAATTAAAATATCAATAATAATCATACTCTAATTACATTCCTTCCAAAATGTTTATGATCTGTCTCACCTGCACATTTAAGCTGCATTACTTCTCTTTGTAGCTGCTCTCTCTCCATGGTCAGGTTGTTCAGTAACTGGTCATTGGCTGGGTTACCTGTAAAGGACAAAAAAATAGTTTTTTTTTTAACTAAAAACTATTTTCTCAAGCTTTTAGCTAAGTTTGAAGTGTGTAGTTTTTGTAATTCATTCTTCATTTTGAATAATGTGGATAATAATGTATTTCTTTTGTCATTGTTGATCTTTGGATTTTCCATTTTTATTTCAAAACACATTAAGTCTATATGAAAGTGCATATACTATATGAAGTGTTATATAAATCAATTTAATTTGACTTGACCAGTTTGGAAATACCAGGCTAATACATTTGTGTATAAACAGATGCTAGCGTATGATTGATATGAGTTTAGGTTGTAACATGTATAACTTTACACATTTATGGATTGACATGTAACACATACTGTATGCATGTACTATATGTCACAGGGATTAATCCCCAATCCAACCCTTGAGAGCCAAGCAGGGAGGCATTGGGTCCCATTTATATAGTCATAGCATGACCCGGATTGAACCCCAACCTCCCAGTCTCAGAGCGGCCACTCTAACCACAAGGCCACTGAGCTGCCCATAAGGGACATCATATTTATAACAATTTTATTGTTGTAAGTGTGTGGATTTGCCCTTTGACCTCCTGGTACTCACATTGCAGGCTCTTGTCTATGGTTCTCACTGCCAGGAGGAGAAACAACGCTGTGAGACACACTGCAGCTGCTCTGAAGGTTCTTCTCTCTATGATGATAGCTCTCTGGACACCTGGAGGAGATTCATACGATACAGTTCAACTTTAATATGATAATCAGCTACAATGAACACAGAGTGAATAGTATTATAATGTAATATTATTAGGGCTGGGACTTTATCGCGTTAATTTCGATCAATTAATTACTGAAAAATTATCGCATTACATTTTTTTACGCATTTTAATCGCACTTATTTTTGCCCCGCGGAACGTTTCTCACGGGACAAGTTTCCCGTGTGAAAGGTAGGTTAAGACTTAGGGGGTAGGTTAAGACTTAGACAGGGGCCATTTTCGAATTGCAGCCTCCTGAAGGTGTATCTTTAGGGCAGTTTTGAAAGTGAGTAGGGTTTTACACTCCTTTACTCCTTTGGGTAGGGCATTCCACATTTTTGTTGAATAGCATGAGAACGAGTTCATTCCCTTTTGTTGAGCCAAATCTGGGTTGAACATGATTCGTGGAGCTTCCTCTGGTGTTATGATCATGGACTTCATTAACGTTTATGCGGTGCGGTCACATGCGTGCGGATTCTTTTTATTTATTAATTGAATAATTCAACGACGATAAAACAACAGTGACAACACACTCTACCTGCAATGTAGAAATACTCTGTTACAATTAAAAGTCCGGAATTCAAAATGTACTTGAGTAAAAGTATAAAAGTATCAAAATGTACTTAAAGTACCAAAAGTTAAAGTACTCATTATACAAAATGTTTCACATTTTCAAATGTATACAAATCTTTTGAAAATAGCAGATCTACAAGCTCACAATGCATCGCGCTTGTAGATCGGCTATTTTCTAATGGCCGATATAGGGCTGAAGTGGTTACTGTATGTTTTGTAATAATAATCAAAATCTACTAGTCTACTAGTAACTAGTATCTAAAGTTTTCAAATAATTGTAGCGGAGTAAAAGTACAATTTTTGCCTCTGAGATGTAGTGGAGTAGAAGTAAAAGTATTAGAAATTAGAAATACTTGAGTAAAGTAAAAAATACCTCAAAATTGTACTTAAGTACAGTACTTGAGTACATGTACTTAAAGACGTTTACCAAAATCCATTTGAAAACAATTTCTCACACTGTTCTCAGGTCAAATATTGATGTGCGATAAAAATGCGATTAATTTCAATTAATTAATTACAAAGCCAAATTGCAAATTAATTAGATTCATTTTTTTAATCGAGTCCCAGCCCTAAATATTATTAGTGATTTGGTGCAATGGACTTCATTATGTCTGATGTACAATACTCTAGTTCAACTAAGCTTAAAACATGAAAGCGTGACTTTCTCAAAGAAACACACAAGAAAATGTCCCTCCCTTTTTTGTGGTGTTTTTTATAAAGTGAACCCTGGACCAGACCATTTGCTGCATGTCACACACTTACTCTCTCTCTACATGTTTCCTGTCTCTCTACCCTGCAGCCAACTTCACTTTTATGGCTGGTAGATCAATCAATCAATCAATCAATCAATTAATAAATGACATCAAGAAATGAGAGGAAAAATAAAATGCTGATGAAGGCCTGAGTAGCCGAAACACGTCCGTTTGTCATAACTGCTGCTGCGATAAATACAAAAATTCAAAGAAAATTCACCTTGTGAGAGTGGACTGTTTCTATAGGAGAAATAAAACACAGAAGGAACAGGCTCTAACACAATGTCTCTTTTGGTCCAACATGGTGGCCTGTCCTTTGTAATCAACTAACTACTGGGGGCTTTTCTACATGATAGCAGAGAAACGTTAACGGAAACCACAACTCTTGAAACTAACAAATGAGTGGAATTAACACAGGATTGACCCGGCACCACTGCATATCAATGGTGCACGTGTCGTGTGTTACCTGTTTATTAAGCTACTACTATTTTTCAAC
This sequence comes from Gymnoscopelus microlampas, assembly GCF_963454915.1. Classification (NCBI taxonomy): domain Eukaryota; kingdom Metazoa; phylum Chordata; class Actinopteri; order Myctophiformes; family Myctophidae; genus Gymnoscopelus; species Gymnoscopelus microlampas. The sequence continues at coordinate 6,800,239 of NC_139948.1, forward strand.
CACATCTCATGAAACAAGACATCAGTTGAATGAGTTTGGGAGCAGACCTCATGAGACAAAAGACATAGTATACAACAAATTATTTTTGATGGGAAAATGAATTACAACAAATTCAGTGCAGCGATAGTTCATGTAGCCACGGAAGGCAGGATGTTTTCTCCCCCCCCCCCCCCCCATTCATTAACAAGTTAATTAATACATACACCTACAAATCAGTCTGTCTCTCCACGTTCAGCCTGTCTTCCTTCTCATTCGCTACAAGCTACTCACACATGCCCTCATACCCACAGTGCATCGCATCGACGATTCCATATTTTACGGGACGGGTGGCACTGGCAACCCTAAACTGGATAGAGCTCTCTCATCATTATTCTACTGTAAGTATTTGTCTCATCAGCAAGAAATGCACAGTGATGGTGAAGAGAACTTGGAGAGACGCGTGCGGACAAACCACACATCATTTGCCCCCTATACCCGAATACCTGTATAAATACCTCGAAAAAGTTAGTTACACCCACAGTCACGAAACTAGAGGGAGCGTAAACAACAATCTGGCACCACCCACCCATAAAACAAACATGGGAAAATTCTCCTTCTACAGCACAGCCACCAAGGTATAGAATAGTCTAACCCCATCCCTCAAAAAATGCAGTTCGCTGGGCTCATTCAAAACAGCCCTAAAAACTCATCTTTCTGGAGGCCAAAAGAGGAGCTAGTACCAGTTTCCCTGTAGACAGACGACCCCCTCCCTCCCCTTTTTTTCTATATATTTTTTATTTTTCATGCTTTTTTTGTACATGGTGGTATTTTTTCTCTGTATTTTTATGTTGATTTTTGAACTGTTTGGTTGCTACTATATATGCTATGAAATTAATTCAAGGACCCCAACGGAAACAAGTCCGCAAGGACTTTTTTGGTCGGACCTTTTAGACAAAAGTATTATAAATGTAACTGTGTTGTTTTACATTCTTTTGCCTAATAAAACTTTCAATCAATCAATCAATCAATCAAATGACTAGACCTTTCCAGCAGACAGAGAACTGAGAAAAAGGAACTGAAACCTCAGCCATATGTATTTGTGTACCATACTGGATAGAGCTCTCTCATCATTATTCTACTGTGAGTATCCGTTTCATCAGCAAGAACTGCACAGTGATGGTGAAGAAGGAGAACTTGGAAAGACGCGTGCGGACAAACCACACGTCATTTGACTAGACATTTCCAGCAGACTGAGAAAAATAAATGAACTAAGGAACTGAAATTTTAACCATTAGCCTACCATATAAAAATATCAAGTCAAGTGCAATCATCAGTATGTTAATCATAAATAATGTTTTTATTATTGTTTGATGTGCATTAAAAAAAAAGTATCTACCTTACAATTTGAATCCTGCGCCACGTCGGTTGTCCGTTGTATGTATGTATGTATGTACGTTGCAATCTGGCAAGAGTGATGCAACACTGCATCACTCTTACTGTCTGTCTGAAACTTTACACTACATCATCACAACAAACCAACCTGTTACCAAGACGACGATGACGATGAGACGGTCGTCCCGAATATGGACACAACGCCAGTGTGACGTAATCTCACGACAGCATGACATCACATTGGACCCGTTTTGACTTTATTATGGAGATCTCTGGATCTGTCTGTCTGTTTCCCTTTCATGCCCATATATGGGGATCTATGTATCTGTTTGTATGTGTCCTTTTATGCCCATATATGGCATATATCTCTGTCGCTTTTTGTTTGTTTCTTCTTTAAGCAGAATATGCAGCCTGCATAAATCTGCATCATTCAAGTCATCATCCCAGATGCTGGACTTTTCACTTTTGACTGGGCCAGGCGACAGTTTCCAGTCCGCACTGCTTTCGCCACCACCATCAACAAATCACAAGGCCAGACACTTACAACAGTTGGGGTCTGGCTTCGATCCCCTGTCTTCACTCACGGACAACTATATGTTGCCAGCTCAAGAACGGGTGACCCAGCACGCCTAAAGTATGCCATACACCAGCAGGAAAACCACACTGAAAACGTCACGGAAAACGTGGTTTTCACAAAAGTGCTTCTTCCCCACTGAGGTAAGGCTGTTGCATTCTTCCATGTGTCATTTCTCATTGCTCAACATAACCAACAATGCCTACAACTTCACACAAAAATCACTGCCTTCACTATCACATGATCCATGGTGGACTTCTCACATTGTCTGCTTGACTCCTGCCTTCTCCTTTTCTCCCATTCTGCAGGCTCTGCCATGACAACCTGTGGACCTGACGACGTCGCCACTGTCTTTCACACCATTTCATTCTTATCCACCCTTTACACAAATAAACTGCTAACTTCATCTCCTGCGATTTCAACTATCTTTTCACATTGTACACCACTGCACACTCCCCACAGGTCTGCCATACCAGGTCTGAGTAATCACAAAGTGGGTTTTGGTCATTGGAGAGGTGATGCACGTCACCTCTTTCTGAAGCGGGTACTTTCAAAGCCTGCCGTGGATTTAGGAGAGCACAAAACTCTCTCTCACACTGTGAGGTGCCTGTAAGGTGGCACTGCAAAGTGAACGACACGTCACGCTAGACGTTCGGGCCGCATAGCGGCCCGAACTTCTAGTAATTATACATATTAAACTATTGACGTATTCTCTTTGCATTATTTGAATTAGGGGTTGTCTGTAATAAGATGAAAAGGCAGTGGCTAAATAGATCTCATGCCCACAATGAAACTGTTGTGGCCCAGAGGGGGCCTTTCTGTTCTAACCTTCTTCAATTAGCACTCACGTCACAAATGTGTTTCGTTGTGAGCTTGTAGATCACTTTTATTTTTTCCGAATACAATATATATATATATATATATATATATATATATATATATATATATATATATATATCCTATAATACAATTTGCATAACTGTGCATGCGTGGAGTGCCACTGCCTGCAGTTTGCAGTTTGTTTGCAAGCAGTAATCGCAAAACTGCGCATGCGTGGACATTGTCTGTGCCGTTCATCTGTTTGCGAGGGATCATCTTTCACTGTGCGGAAGATCAGTGTTGCGCTTCCCCCTGCACACTGTGCACACACACACACGCACGCATGCACGCACACACACACACACACACACACACACACACACACACACACACACACACACACACACACACACACACACACACACACACACACACACACACACACACACACACACACACACATTTGAAATATTTATGTATGTCCACATAATAAGAAGTACAGGATGTGCAAAGGACATAAACCCTGCCAGTGCAGTCAGAAGTGAAAACAGCCAGTTACAAAGTGCATGTAAAGCAGAGCATTGTTACATACAAAACAAAAGAACACAGCGGACAACAATCATGGGTAAAGGAAGCACCCCCAAGGGTCTCCCGGACCCCCAAGGGCTCCACTATGTTTCGCGGGGGTCCGAAGGCCTCTGCGATGTTTCGCGGGTGTCCCAAGACTCCAAGGGGTCCGCGAAAAGAGGGGAGCACAGGACACTCACCGTTGCCACGTCCTGATTATACGCGCATTTGCCTTACTTTTCACCACAGCGTTGCCATGTCTGAAAATCATAAGCGACTCTGCCCTACTTTCAGACAATACTCTCTCTCACACTGTGAGGTGGATGTAAGGTGGATCTGCGATGCGAAGTGGACGACGGAACTTCTAGTATATATATATGGGGGGGTTGCACCCTGGGGTGCACCCTGGCACAAAATATTTTCAGATGGGGGGTTTGTGGACAAATACATATTCATCTGGGGGTTCAACCTTGCCATGAAAATGTTTGAGAACTACTAGTTAAAACAAAATTAGGAAACAAGCCCAGATAAGCAACTGCACTCACCCAAGCAACTTTACAGAAAAAGAAGCCCAAAGTGGCTTATAATAAGCGGACATGGCAACACTGCAGCTCAGTGCAGTCGGGGGAGCCCACGGTAT
>NC_139948.1:6806709-6913313 GCF_963454915.1 Gymnoscopelus microlampas
CACACACACACACACACACTCTGTGGTCATACATTTAATGTGCAGAGCACTAGCAGTACCTGCAGAATATAAAACAGGAACATTTTACATCTGAATAATTGTCTAAAGTTACTTTGTTTGCGTCATTTTATGTGTAAACTTTACTTCTTTTGGATAGAAATTAGACACAGAATATCCATACAATATAATATAGAAAAACCAAACCTATATACATATATCTACAAAAATACAATTAAAGAAAAAAAGTTATCACATCTCACTATTTAGAAGCAGCTTGTAGTTCTGCTGAAGCAGCTCTTTAAGCAGGCAGGCTCTAATTAGCTCAATGTCATTTTTAAGGAGGACTGAAAAGTGACATATTGCCTCAGCATTATTCTGTTCACACAACCTGTTCACATTGAAGGTTGTCTTTCCCCACAAGCAGCAGTGATAATGTTATGTTGGTCGGTCCACTAGTCTGGTCCTAAATAAGATATTTTGAAAACTAGCTGGTTTGCTTGGAATTTAATGTGTATCTTCATGCTCTCTGGAGGATGAACTATAGTGAATTTAATGTGTACCTTTATGCTCTCTGGAGGATGAACTATACTGAACATGGAGATCACATGGCCTTTCCTCTGGTGTCACCATTAGGCCATATTTTCCAGTTGCACATCAGATCTAAAAGTTGGGCTGTCTGAGAGCATTCATGATCCTCAGAGGATGAACCATACTGAATTTGACCTTTAGGCCCACAAGTCAAAATGTTCACGCGATAGGCCTACTGTACTCACAAACTATACTCTACTCTAAAAGCAGGACTGGGTTGTACCAGCTGCTCATGAATACATTGCTAAGCTTGTGTGTAAAAAGGAAAGTCTTAACTAATGATTTATTAAAGTGTTAGTGATGTTTAGACATTACTAAGACATTAATAGTCAGACACTGGTGGTGGTGGTGGTGGTGGTGTGGTGGTGAATCACTCATTGCAGCTTTAAAAGGATCCCTGGCTAATAAGTCAAATATGCCTTAGTACATTATGATTGCCAGCTAACATTTTAAATGAAAAACACCTTAAATGTTTTGATTATTTCATAATTTAATCTTTTACTCAAGGGGGACAACGCCTGTCGCAAGTTGATGATGTCATGTGTCCGTGTGTGGTCTAGCCCTATGGAATGTTATTAGCATGTCTTAAAGGAGTAGTTCACCCCAAAAATGACTTATTTTCTATCAATTACACACCCCATGAAGCAGTGAATTCATGGGGAGTTTTTGTTTTTGTCGCATTCCTACGCCAATAATTTCATTACCGGCGGAAAGATGCCAATGTACTATTCGGTAGGAGACTCAAAATAGACTCTGAGTCTCCTACCGGAAATACACCCGGTCATCAAATTATTGGCTCAGGAATGCGTCAAAAACAAACAAATCTCCATGAATTCAATGCTTCACGGGGTATGTAATTGATAGCAAATAGGTATTTTTTGGGGTGAACTGCTCCTTTAGTAAAAAACAACTTAAGACTTTCTAAGGTTAATATAAACATCAAAACAATATTTTAAACACATTGTATCAGCACATGCATTCTATACAGTCCACAGGGCTGGACCACACACACGGACAAATGACATCATCAACTTGCGACGGGTGTTGGCCCCCCTTGAGTAAAAGATGAACTATTTATGAAATATTTATTTCATTTGAGTTATAGAATATAACAATATAATGTATTAAGTTATTTAGTTATTAAGAATTTTGCTTATTAGCCAGGGATTTTGAGAGGGACAGGAAACAAAACACACAACACTACAAAGAATAGGGGAGCACTTGACATATGAATCAAACATGTACTGTAGTGATGATCATGAATCAACATCACATCTATACAATCTTACTGAAACAACACTCACAAAAGACAGGCTTGCACCCTAACCACTGCTATGAGGTCGCCTTATGTTTGGGCATCATGCTTTCACCAGATCAGAACCCAAGTAGTTTGGTGCTGATTGGTCCAGCAGTTTGTGAGATTAACTCCAGACACACAGGACCCTCTTCTAGACAGCTAGACTACTGTTCCATGTACACACAATCTCTTTAGTGAAAATATCTCATCTACAAGCTTGTAGGTCGGCTATGTTTGACTATTTTCAATGAATGTTCACCTTATGAAATGTCCACAATAGGGATGTTAGGGTTGAAGTGGTTAATGTGTCTCTTCATGAACCGCTCAGGGTTCTACTGAATCTGTAGCATTAAAGGTAGGGTAAGTGATATTTTTTGGTTAAAACAAAAAGTATTTTGTTAAAAGGTTAAAATACTATATTCTGATAGTAATCATTGCTATAGAGTGTTTGTTCAACAGATGTCTCCCTGTCTCTCCAGCTCTTTAATAAACAGAAGGGAAATAAAATTGGTAGGTGTCAAAATCTCAGCCAATCAGGAGAAAGTACTAATTTTTAAGCTTAATTTGTATAGTGTTCCAGTTCCAATTTTCCCTGCTCGTTTCTTAGTGGCATCACTTCCAATTTCACTTGTTTAATCTGCATCCTGATTGACTTCTCTGTCCTGGTTGGATAACATTGGAAATGAAACTGAAACTGAAACGAAAATGCATTTTCTGTTTAATAAAGACGTGGAGAGACAAGGAGACTCCTAATACTGAACAAACACTCTATAGCAATGAGTACTATCAGAATATAGAGCTATTTAACACTTATTTTAACCAAAGCAAATCACTTACCCTACCTTTAAGTCTCAATTATACTCCAATACTACAATTATATGTAGTACAACAGTGTTGCTTGTGGAGAAGGACTGATGTGTGAAACTGTTCTTATTTATATTACTGGTGAGAACATGATGTCTGCATCAAACACAGAATTAACAAGATCGTATCTCTACATCGGCTATTTTATAAAATTGTGACAAAATCTTCAGTTATGGGGGTCCCATAATGGCGGTCCATAACAATGTTTGAGAACCACTGACATAGACAGTACTGCAGGTCAGTGTGTCTCCATGTAGAGGTCTTTTTTTGATTGATTAAATACTTTATTAAGAGTTTGCATTAAGTACAGAGGTACAGTTATACAATAATGCTAAAAGGATAACACAAAAAGCCCTGAGATCTTGTTTCCATTGTGGTCTTATGTATTCAATTCAAGAAGATGTACAATACTATACACGAAATCATCAATATTAGGAGCAATAAAAGTATATTTACAGAAAAACAGTGCATGGGGTTAATTTGTAATTTCTCGCAAACTTCCTTCAGAGGAACCCTACCACCCCCCCCCCCCCCCCCCACCCCAAAAACACATACACACACACGCACACGCACACACACACGCACACGCACACACACACGCACACACACACACGCGCGCACACGCGCACACGCGCACACACGCACACACACACACACACACACACACACACACACACACACACACACACACACACACACACACACACACAGACACACACACACACACACACACACACACACACACACACACACACTACATGGGTGAAAACATAATCTCTGCCTGTCAAAGCTAATTACTAATATTTAACTTGATAACCCTAGAACACTAAGCTGCACTTTCATCAATGAAGTTAAGGGGATAGTTCACCCAAAAACATTTTTTTTGGTCTATGGATTAGTCACCCCAGGGAGGCTTGAATTCATGGATATTGTTTTGTTTTTGTCTCATTCCTAAACCAATAATTTGATGACCAGCAGCGGTTCCGGTAGGAGACACAAAGTGTCAACTTTGAGTCTCCTACTGGAGACGTTAGCATCTTTCCGCCGGTCATCAAATTATTGGCGTAGGAATGCGACAAAAAAAACAAAAAAACACCGTAAATTCAAGGCTTTTTGGGGTGAACTATCCTTTTAAGAGAAACTTCACTTCTCACAGATCCAGTTGAATTTTGTATCGGAACATCCCATATTTCTCCATCCTTCTCCATACAATGTTCCAAAGAATACACATTTCCGTTCTATTTTATAGTTACCAGGATATCCACTGGCCCAGTACCTGTAGAGTAAACAACAACATGTTAACCTCATCCACTCAGTCACTCACTTACAGAGACTTTGATAGAATTATAATAGAACAACTAATAAAATGTCTCACTGTGTTGTCAGTGGAGTTCCATCCATCCAAGTCCATTTCTCCTCAGTTTTGTTCAGACCAATCCAAGAATCTCCATGACCGTTCAATCCTCTGATGAATTCCTGATCATTTGACAATGATTGAACATAATACATAATAATTATCTAATACATCCATACATCATGGAATCACAAAATAAACATTTTTTGAGGATGATGATCACCTGGGCACTGCATGCACACACACGCACGCACGCACGCGCGCGCGCGCGCGCGCGCACACGCACACACACACACACACACACACACACACACACACACACACACACACACACACACACACACTAACCTGTTCCTCTTCACTGTTAATGATCACCAGATCAGCTCCTGTCTTCAGACATTGATCTCTACTTTCATACCAGTTTTTCGGTTCAGCAGATCTGTAATAACAGCTGCATCCAAACTTCTTCCATCCACTGGGACACGACTTGTCTAAACATTAAACACAAGTTTTATTGATTCAATGCACTTATAATCATTCTAATACGTACTGCAATTGTAGTGATAGTACTAGTACTAGTAAAATACTAAACCTGAGTCATATATTATCTGATTAATTTTAGCATAATGATGAGGTTTTACTAACCAAATTATGGTGATGGTGATAAACCAACAACCAACAATGATGTTTTAATCTATGTTTACCACTACATCTCTGGCTGACAATAATTAAAATATCAATAATAATCATACTCTAATTAAATTCCTTCCAAAATGTTTATGACCTCTCTCACCTGCACATTTAAGCTGAATTAATTCTCTTTGTAGCTGCTCTCTCTCCATGGTCAGGTTGTGGTTGTTGATCTCCAACAGGTTTTTCTCCACAGTCAAGTTGATATATTTGGTCAGAAGCAGGTTTCTCTCCATGGTCAGGTTTTCATATCTGGTCAGAAGCAGGATTTTCTCCATTGTCAGGTCGTTCAGTAACTGGTCATTGGCTGGGTTACCTGTAAAGGACAAAACAGGGATGATAAACTACTGCTATACTGTTTATGATGAGGGGAAACATCTGCGTGTAAAATTAACTTTGTGAAGAACAAAACTCAATGTTGATCACATCAAGGTTTAGGGTAATGCTGCAGTGGTCTTTAGTTGCCAGAGCAAGAAGAAATTTCAGTGACAAACTCCCTGAGTGAGTGTTGTGGTAGTTTTAGATCTACTCACGTTGTACAGCCTGGCCGGTGATGACAGCCATCAGGATAAGACACAACATCCCCAAACACACAGCAACCACTCTGAGAGGGTTTCTCCATGTGTTAGAGCTCTGTCCTGTAATGGAATGAACAACTATTGGTGCTGTGCAGAGACTAAGACACAATAACAAAACTAAAACCCTGCTAGCTACACCTGACCAAAGTACTTTACACTGAGGCTGCAATTCGAAAATGGCCCCTGTCTAGGTCTCAAAACGTGTCGCAGTGCAGCCCGTTTTGAGCTTGTAGATCTGCTATTTTTGCTTTTGAATTGAAATCCAGATTTTTTTGTACTATTTTTTAATTGGAATCCTGTAAAGTAACATTTGTATTTAATTTCAAATGCATTTAGTTATACTTATGTTAACTTTATGAACTTAAATACAAATACATTGGACATAAAAAAGACAATAGAATGTTAATACTAGTCATTAAGCTACTAATATGGACTGAAGCGGGTAATGTTTACATGTTTGGAATTGTAACAGCTGAAATCAATAATATCTGATATTAACCTGTGGGACGCATTAAGTGAAGGTGGGGGGCGTATGTGCCCCCCGGCAGGGTTTCCGCTAGGCATTTTTTGGGCCGGCCACCATGGCCGGCAGGATTATATTTTACCGGCCAAAGAATACATTTACCGGCCATATTATAATGAACGTCACATGCGTGTTTGCACTACATACATGCTAGCCTGGTAAACCCTCCCTCCGGAAATCTCATTTCCATTTGATTTCAGGAAGGAGTCTGGCATGAACGCCCATTCTGCAATATTGGGGAGTTTCCAGCGAAATCAGGACCTAACCGCACCTATCAGCGTCGTCGCTCATCGTTCTGTGATTGACAGCTTACGTTGGCCAATCAGGTGGCGAGTTCGAGTGAGCCCGAATGAAGCCGAGTGCAGCCTGAGAGCCGCCGACAAAAGACGAACGGCAGCCATTGTTGTTGTCCGAGTGCCGTCACTTATTAGTTTCGTTCTTAAAACGGTCTCAAACTTCTTTTTTGAGGCACGGAATTTACTATTAACATATCGTTTGGATAGAATTTAGTTGTTTAACTTCATATATGTGGTCAATTAATCATGACAGAGCCTATTTAAAAATATAAATTTAGAGAACCGGCAGGGGCGGGGAGTGACACGCATGTATCCCAATAAGGCAACCTATTTTCGGCATGGCCGTCCCAAAAGTCCCGTTGCGTCACATAGTCTGGAGCTCGTCAAAATGAACTGCTGATTGGCTGAAGGGGAAAAACGATCATTGGTTGAAGGGGTTGTCAGTCAACGGTATTACTCCCGCCCAACTCCAGCCCACAGCCAATATTGCAGAATGAGCAATCATGCCAGACTCCTTCCTGAAATCAAATGGAAATGAGATTTCCGGAGGGAGGGTTTACCAGGCTACATACATGCACCCAACTGATCATTACACCTCGTTACGTTAGAGCTGCGCTTCTTTCCACTTTATCACAGATGCAATCTGTTCCTGTTTTTATAGATAACTAAATTATATGATCTACTATATATCATGCAGAGATGTCGCTTGTCCAAAAATGAAATGAATAAAGTGGGCATGAGTGAACTGCTGCGTGACGAATACCAAAACTCGCGGCGGCTCACCCCAAAACACGGTCGCCCCGGGGAAAATCCGGCGGTATTCGCCTGGTAGGGTATTCCTAAAAAAACATATCAGTAAGCTATGCCTAAACCTAACCTTATTCCTATCCTAATCTTAACCTCAGTAAAACTATACCTAATCCTAAACATATTTCTACCCTTATCCTCAGTAAAACAAATACAAGAATACAAGAACCACTGGTCCGCCTGAAAAATGGGGGCGAGGGTGTTTTGGGGCAAGTCCTAATTACCCTGCGCCACAGCCTTTCCCTGCACAACACCGTCGCACAGTATAAACAAATTAATATATATTTTGGGCTTTACATCGATTCTCATTCAACCTTGATTATGCAAAAGTAGGGTTTTTTTTTTGTTAACGTGAATTATATGTGTCATGATATATGTGGCCTTGCGCGAGGTTGATTAGCCTACTTGCCTCTATAGTTGCTTTCACCAACTTTCACCACTGTATCCATTGCAGACAGACAGTCACTGTGCTTGCATAATATCCACAACCCAAACGTGTTCGGGTCCCTTTATCGACACTTGGGTCCGGCTTGGTCCAGATTCTATCACCTCTGAAAATCCCGGTTCTGTTTATCAACACCCGAGTGAACCATTCTGTCTAGTGTCTACTCAGCGCTGATTAGGAGGAGACACAGCTGTGTCTCTCAGCTGTGTTGTGTCGTATCAAAAATAGCAGACATACAAGCTCACAACGCGACGCGTTGCGAGCTTGTAGCTCTGATACACGCGCGACACCATCGTACAACGAATGGGCTATATTCTATAACTGCAGCGCACAGCAGGCTGTCGGAATTAAACCACACAGTCATATCATGATAAAAACTTTAAATGATTATGATTTTAATGGTTGTAGCCAACTACTTTATCCAAATAATAATATTAATAATAGGCTTAAATGATAAAATAGCCTAATAACAGCATTTTCCCAACCGGCCACGGTGGCCGGTGGTGTTTATAATTACCGGCCAATTAAACATTTTACCGTTCAATGGCCGGTAAATACCGGCTAACGGAATCCCTGCCCCCCGGGCCGCCAGTTGCCCATGTATGATATAATTGGTCCTCATAAATGCCGATTATAAGATGCTACAACGATTCACACCGTTGTCCAACTCACCCAGAGCTTGTCTTCCTGCTGTGTTGTCCCTCATGTCCTCCTGTGGTCCAGAGACCATGTTGTCCACTCTCTCATAGACGACGTTGGCCACACTGTCATAGATGATGTTGTCCACCACGATCTGATCCATCTGTCCACTGATGTCCTCAGTGTCCCCTCTCTGTCCTCCGTCTCTATCTCTCTGTCTCTCCTTCTTTATCAAGTCTGACATGACGTATCTATCTGTAGACATCTTACAAAGATTAGAGGCTTGAAAAGTAACTGTTGACAACAAATAGTATACGTGTCTATATAGTGTTATATTCCTCTGCTGCCTTGATTAGCTGATCAACTGTTCAAAATAACACTTTACGTTATGTGACAGACAGAACATGTGATCATGTCTGTCTGGCTGGTAGCTGGTTACCCCAGTAGCAGCCAGGAAGAACGAGACATAAACCCACAATCACTCACTTCCGTCTGTACACACACACACACACACACACACACACACACACACACACACACACACACACACACACACACACACACACACACACACACACACACACACACACACACACACACACACACACACACACACACACACACTCATGGCTGTTTTATGTTTTCTGTCTTTGTTTCTTTATTAATGATTACACACAAGGGAAAGAAATGACACTTTCATAATGACGTGTCGTGCATTACGTGCTGTACGTGCTACATGGACGGAAGTTAAAATGGGCCATGTGCCAACAACCCCCCCCCCCGCACTGTGTATGCACACACACACACACACACACACACACACACACACACACACACACACACACACACACACACACACACACACACACACACACACACACACACACACACACACACACACACACACACACACACACAAATTATATCCCTTTTTGGCATGTTACATCATTGTCATGTGTACAGCACAGTAGTTATTGTAGTGCAGGCTAACTGTTTTGGAGAATGCAACTCAGGTCCAGACAGACATCTATGAAAAGTCATTGGAATGTATTATTTGTCTGCATGAGTCAGAATGTAATAGTTAGAATCAGATTGTTTGTTAAAATGTTACAGCAGTAGGCCTATTTTACCTTTTGTAACCACGTATGTGACAGCTGTCTGTGATAGCAATATTATTCATGCTGGCATACCTGAAGAATATGTACAGGGCAAGGTTCGAGCCAGAAAATGACATGAGACATGATACTCCACCAGTGGTGTAAAGTAACTAAGTACATTTACTCAAGTACTGTACTTAAGTAACATTTTGAGGTAATGTTTTACTTCAGTGAAGTACAGGCCTTTTTCCAATTTTCAGTATTTTTACTTCTTCTATCTCAGAGGCAAATATTATACTTTTACTCTACAACAATGATTTGAAAACTTAAGTTACTAGTTACTTTGTAGATCTTGATTATTATTACAAGATATTATCCACTTCAGCCCTACATTTTGGCCATTTGAAAATAGCCGATCTACAAGCTCACAATGCGTCGTGATGCGACGCATTGTTTTTTTGGTTATTTGTCAGGTGCAGGATTGAAAAGGGCCAGAGTAAGTGTAGGCTATTGTGTAATAAAAACAGCTGTGCTGTGCTGACAGCTGGTATAAAGCTGGTACAGCGAAATAAATAGATTTCATATCATCCCATTGACAAGAACGAAAACTAAGGGCATTTTGTCTATAATTTCAGTTCGTTTTAGTTAGTTTTGTAAACAAACAATACAGTTTCAGTTAGTTATCGTTTTTTTTTTCAGTGAACAAAAATGTTTTAAAATGTTTTGTTTTCATTATTTTGTTAGTTTTAGTAAACTATAGTAACCTTGCTCTGAACTTTATAAAACGGAGTGCAACAACACCTAGCAGATTACGGGGGCGGCAGTGGCTCAGGGGTAGAGTGGCCGTGAGAGTGAACTGGAAAACCGCAAGGTTCCCAGTTCGATCCCGGGCTGGGGCGCTCCCCCAGAGTTAGTGTCGAAGTGTCCTTGAGCAAGACGCTGAACCCCTAATTGCTCCCGATGAGCAGGTTGGTGCCTTACATGGTTTCCTCTGCCATTGGTGTATGAATGTGTGTGTGAATGGGTTAATGGCACAATCAATGTAAAGCGCTTCGGATAGAAGCGCTATATAAATGCACCGTTTACCATTTACCATTACACTGGCACCCATGACACCTTCAAGCCATAGGTTCTGCATACATGTATGTGTTATACTGTATATATTTGTAAACCAAGATCCCAAAGTGTCTGGAGCATACATGGGCAACCGGGGGCCACATGCGGCCCCCTCCTTCACTTAATGTGCCCCGCAGGTTAATATCGGAATACTGATATACTATTGATTTCAGCTGTTACAATTCCAAACATGCAAACATGACCCGCTTTAATTACTTCAGTGTATATTAGCTTAATGACTAGTATTACAATTCTATAGTCTTTATGTCCAACGTATTTGTATTTAAGTTCATACAGTTAACATATTGTATAACTGAATGCATTTGAAATTAAATAAAAATGTTACTTTTCAGGATTCCAATGAAAAAATAGCAAGAATAAATCTGGATTACAATTCAAACATATAGCAAAAATAGCTGATCTACAAGCTCAAAACGTGTCGCACTGTGACACGCTTTGAGCTTGTAGATCGCTATTTTGCCTATTTTTGAATGAAACCGACAGTACAGTATATGCAATGTGGCACTCTGGAGTGAGTGTGGAAATATAGTGGCCCTCTAGTCTACATCATCAAAGTTGCATCACCCCTGGAGGAAGAGTAAGAGGCAGCGAGTCTAGAGCTGCTAGTCGGTGATGAATTGGGGCGCTATGGTGCCATCTGCTGGTGGTGTTGGTCCACTGTGTTTTATCAAGTCCAGAGTCAACACGTCAACCATCTTCTAGGACAGTGCAGCATGGTGGGAAAAGTATGTAAATGTTTTACTTACTGTAAGTAAAAGTATCAATTCTGCAATGTAGAAATACTCTGTGTGCGACGCATTGTGAGCTTGTAGAGCGGCTATTTTCAAATGGCCTAAATGTATACAAGGCTGAAGTGGTTAATGTATGTTGTGTAACTATAATCAAAACATACACGTTTTCAAATAATTGTAGTGGAGTAAAAGTAGGCTACATTTTTTGGAATTGTGGTTTACATTTACCACTTGAACCCTAGCATCCCTATTCTGAGGATGAAGCCAACAATAGCCGATCTACAAGCTCACAACGCCTCGCAGCGTGAGGCGTTGTGAGCTTTGTAAGAAACTAGACGTTCGGGCCGCTACGCGGCCCGAACGTCTAGCGTGACGCGTCGTTCACTTTGCAGTGCCACCTTACAGGCACCTCACAGTGTGAGAGAGAGTTTTGTGCTCTCCTAAATCCACGGCAGGCTTTGAAAGTACCCACTTCAGAAAGAGGTGACGTGCATCACCTCTCCAATGACCACAACCCACTTTGTGATTACTCAGACCTGGTATGGCAGACCTGTGGGGAGTGTGCAGTGGTGTACAATGTGAAAAGATAGTTGAAATCGCAGGAGATGAAGTTAGCAGTTTATTTGTGTAAAGGGTCGTCGGCGTGGGTTGTGTTGAGGATGGAAGGCGTCGAACTGGTGCATCCTACCTATTTATAGGTAGGATGTGATGTCATGCTGTCGTGAGATTACGTCACACTGGCGTGTCTCATCGTGATGTCACGACCGTGATGTCATATGACGTCACACTGGCTACATACAACGTTACAGACAACCGACATGGCGCAGGATTCAAATTGTATATATATAGATGTTGTAAAAGTCACGTCTTAGAATACATTTCATGCAAATGTAAAAACTATGAAGATGCATCAGATGTTATGTGCCATAGCAGTCCCTAGCTTCTGCTATGTGACGTCAGAAGCAGTGGATGAGCTAACTCTATATGTTGTTTCCAGGGCAGGAATTTCAGGGAGGCCACGAAGGCCATGGCCGTCGTTGCCCCACAGTTTGGCCTTGTACCCCACAAAAGAATGACATGCCCTGAGGCAATGCCCCAGCTTACTGTACCACTTTCTCTTCTGTCTCTTTCTTGTCAATATGTAGACACCAGTGACTCTTTCTTTCCAATGTCTTTTTTTTTTAGATTATGAATTCTTCACTTCCCTGAGTGAAGAATTCCCTCACTTCACTTCCTCTTTAAACCAATCCAGTGACTTTGATTGGTGTAGGGCTGAGCATGGATCGGATAAAATATCATAATTTATTTATTTCACTGCAGATAGTCTACATATTACATTTAAAATCATCCTTAACCCTTAAATTTAAGTACTTCTTTGCAATGGACAAAAATCTTGTTTTATTTGATGGCCTTTCTGCCCTGGCATTGGCCAGGGCAGGAAGGCCAACATCAAAACACAACATCAAAGGCCAAGTGGCCTTGCCCCTAACATGACAACATTCCAGGCCTGGTTGTGTCTGAACCAAACCATTGCAGCCTCAGTAAAGAACCACATCATCTAACCCTGTGCCTCTGTGTGTGTTCTTGGCGGGATGGGTACACAACGACAGCGGTGGAAAAAGTACTGGTATCAAAATGTACTTAAAGTACCTCTGTTGTTGTTTTCTTTTGTGAGTGTTGTCTATTTTTTTGTTTTGTTTTGATGTTGTTTATATCTTACTCAACTTATCCTTTTTCTTACTGATATTAGTCTATCCTGTTAATTACTTTCTTCACTGTTTGGAGATACTCTGTTTATTCGCTTATTTGCTTCAGTAAATGTCTGTACTACCTATGAGTATGTAAAAGAACAAAAACAAATAAACAAAACGTTTAAAAAAAAAAAAAGTACCAACAGTAAAAAAAAGAATGTCCCATTTCACAAGTGTTAAAATGTATAAAATGCATAAAATCTTTTGAAAATAGCAGATCTACAAGCTATCGCGACGCATTGTGAGCTTGTAGATCGGCTATTTTCAAATGGCCGAAATGTATATAGGGCTGAAGTGGGTTGTCAGGGACCGAGTTGGTCGGAAGGAGAGACACAGGGAAACGTGGTTGTTGTTTTAAAATAATGTTCCTTTTTTTGTATGTATTTTTCTTTTTGCGTTTCATTGCAAAATAATGGTTTAACAGATAAACAATAACTGTGCCCAAATAAACAAATCAAAATAAATAACTAAACAGAAAAACGGGACTGAACAACACAACTGAACTGAACTGAAAACTGAACTAACCAGAATGACACAGGAGGTGGACATATATAGGGACGGGTCAGACCACTGTTAATACAAAAGGGGGAAAAGACAAAGACAACCATTGAAACACACAGTCAAAACCCCTGCCCCATCCCATGGTACAGAAGGACTGTGGTGCAGTCCAATTTCTCCAGATTAGCTGTAGATCTGGAGCAGCTGCTCTCCATTGCTTTGGCCAGCCCATCATGTGCATATAAACTGCTCAAAAAAAGTTCGGAAACTTAACTTCGGTCAATTATATCTCCCATTTAATAATACCAATTGGTATTGTGTTTTATATCATTTTTATCGTTGAATAGTCACCTTTACAACGAGGTACAGCTTGTAAGGATCGTGCATTCGTGGAATGACTAACACAGCTAAACGTGTGGGTAGCGCCTCCAAAAAATGTGCCAAAATCACCCAATATGCTTCTGTTGGTAATCACTCTTGTTTTGAGCAACCTGTCAGCACACACCTGCTGAGAGGTGTGTGCCAGTAGTCACAGGTGTGTGACTGCCTCACAGGTGAGTGACTGGCACCTGAACATGGGTTCTGCAACTTTGTTGAGTTTGTACTCCAAGCAGCAACACTGCCCCCATGGAAAGATGCCACGTTTGTCCCTTCAGGATAAGGCCCGTGCAATAGGGCAAGTGAAGCTGGTGTTCCGTTATGCAGAGTGACAGCATTATTTGGTGTTAGCCCTGGTACCATTTCCAAACTTAGGACCAAGTTCTGTGAGACAGGTGAAGTCAACAAGGAAGACAACAACCCAGACCCCTTGCTTCACTGAGGAACCATAGATTTACAGGCAAGATTTGCACAACGGTACCAAAGACAGATGTCAAAGTTGCAGGGTCCATGCTCAGGTGCCAGTCACACACCTGTGACTGGCACACACCTGCCTGCAAATGGTACCAGGGCTGATATCAAATAATGCGTAATCTGCGTAACAGAACACCAGCTTCACTTGCCCTATTGCACGGGCCTTATCCTGAAGGGACAAACTTGGCAGTCCATGGGGGCAGTGTTGCTGCTTGGAGCATACATAAACTCAACAAAGTTGCAGAACCCATGTTCAGGTGCCAGTCACTCACCTGTGAGGCAGTCACACACCTGTGACTACTGGCACACACCTCTCAGCAGGTGTGTGCTGACAGGTTGCTCAAAACAAGAGTGATTACCAACAGAAGCATATTGGGTGATTTTGGCACATTTTTTGGAGGCGCTACCCACACGTTTAGCTGTGTTGCTCATACCACGAATGCACGATCCTTACAAGCTGTACCTCGTTGTAAAGGTGACTATTCAACGATAAAAATGATATAAAACACAATACCAATTGGTATTATTAAATGGGAGATATAATTGACCGAAGTTAAGTTTCCGAACTTTTTTTGAGCAGTTTATGTCAGTCATATATATCAGCACCCTCCCACAGCACTGGTAACTCAAAGACAACTCAGTCAAATCAAATGCAAATAAACTCATAGAAAAACAAACAATAAATGATGTCGTTTCAACTTGTTAATAATGTCCAGCTTAAAATAAACACACTAAATATATAAACAAAAAGGAAGAGTTACCATACATTATATAGTCTATGTGTGGCTGCTGAGTCAGCCATCACATGGGTAATGTATGTTTTGTAATAGTAATCAAAATCTACAAAGTAACTAGTAACTAAAGTTTTCAAATAACTGTAGTGGAGTAAAAGTAAAGTACAATGTTTGCCTCTGAGATGTAGTGGAGTAGAAGCAAAAGTGCTGAAAATTGGAAATACTCACATACCTCAAAATTGTACTTAAGTACAGTATTTGGGTAAATGTACTTAGTTACTTTACACCACTGCACAACGATTACATATATGCATCAACATAGAATATATTATAGCATATATTTAATATACAGATTAACATGCAACCCACAGAACATAGAATCCACAGAAACAAACATTTAAATATTGAGCCCTTTAGAGACATTATGTATCTCAAAGCCCTTAAAGATACAGAGATATAATAACATCATACAATCCACAGAATCATACATGTGAATACATGTGACAGTGAAACCCCAAGCGTCCCTAACCTCTTTAATCAGATGCAGCTTGAAGTTACAATTAACAATGTTAGTTTTGAAGGTACAATGACCAATGTTTTTGAAGGTGCAGTTAAAAACAAAGTGGTCAAATAAAATGTGCATTTGGCAATGTCATTGAATTGTTTACTTATTTATATCCATAATAATTAATACATTTATCCTAATTTTGTACTATATCCAAGTATCCAGGTATTTATTTTTCACACATCATTTTTGGCTAAATAAATAGTTATTACATCGGTTTTAAATCATTGAATCAAATCTTATCGTTCTAAATGAACCTGTATCGTTCATGTATCGTATCGACAACCAAGTATCGTGATACATATCGAATCGTTATTAAAACGTATCATTACACCCCTAATTTCAACCAATTTCTGAGAAATGTTGGTTATGACTATGGACATCACTCACTGTAGAGAAGTAGTTTGACAGGTATCTATCTGGGCATTGTTCCTCTGAGTATCTTAAAGACCAGACCCACTGATTCTCTGGGTATCTTAAAGACCAGACCCATTGATCCTCTAAGCATCTTAAAGACCAGACCCATTGATCCTCTGAGTTTCTTAACATATTCCCTGCAAATCCCGTAGATCTACAGGATATAAAATCCAACCGTTGACCGCCGATCCCATATCTATGGTATAGGGTCTTTTCAGTGGTTTACAGTACGTGAAATTGGTCCCTCCAGCAGCTGTGTGAAGTTGAAAAGTCACGTGATCAGGTCACGTGATCACACCAAACACGTTATTACAAAAGACTAAAGCCGCGGTGGGTCTGGAACTCCGCTCGGATCAACCCGAAAGTAAACACATTCTGGCTCAGATCTGCCCGTGAGAAGTGAGGGGTGAGAGCACGCGTGCGAGGGTTTCACGGAACCGTGCCCGCTCGCCTCACCGCCCATCAACTTCTCTGCGCGTCGCCCTGCCAACGGCGTGCCATGGATGGAGTTGTATTTCTGCGTATTCTATGGATAGATCAATGCCATGCAGATTGTGGAGGACTGGAGTTATGTGTTGTGTGTGTGTGTGTGTGTGTGTGTGTGTGTGTGTGTGTGCGTGCGTGCTGCATGCTGAACACGCTGTCTGCTGTGTAAAAATAGCTGATCTACAAGCTCACAACCTCTGAGCTTGTAGATCGGCTATTTTCCTAATAGGTTTGAATTGCTGTGTGGACTATTAGTACATATCTTAATTTGTTTTGGGCTTGTTTTCATAGACCTGGTTGCTTATTTCTCTCGCAAAATCTTTTAGCATTTGGAATTTGTAGGCTCTGACGACACCGCTAGATCAGTGGTTCTCTGTGGGTCGGGACCACAACGGAGCTTGTAGATCTGCTATTTTCAAAATATTTATCTGTGGAACCGAGTCAAACAAAATGGGGGTTCAAATATAATTTGTTCAAATATGATTATTTTGGAGAGGTCACGGCCTGAAAAGGTTGAGAACCACTGCCATAGATTACTGATTGAATCAGGTCCATTTGGTTCCTATGTGCTGCACTCTGAGTTGTAATGTTTGTGAAGTTAGAGAACCACTGTGTGAGAGAGAGACAGACAGACAGACAGACAGACAGACAGACAGACAGACAGACAGACAGACAGAGGGGAGGAAGAGGTCAAACAAAATGGGGGTCACCAGTTCAAATATAATTATTTTGAGGTGTCACGCCCTGGCATCCCTTATTTTTATTTATTTATTTTCACAAATTGTCATACATGGCATAAAAGAAAACAAATCTACAAGCTCAGTAAAAGCTTGTAGATCTGCTATTTGTTGCTATGGATACAGGTGTGGCTTGAGATTTTGACTTGCCCATTGGTGTGGCTTGGGCACAAAAGGTTTGAAAACCACTGCAGTATAGAATATAAGACTGGAAAATAAGTGTTCTCATGAGCTCTCGATGACCAATTTATTGATGTTGCACTTGTGAACTTTGAATTATTATTATTTATTTTTATTTTATGTATATAACTTGAGTTGAAAATTTAGTTTAAATTGTGCTGAAATAAGCTTTCACTTTGGAGTGAAACAGAGCCATAAATGTACATTCAAAAGCAGTTTATTTAAAAATATATATATATAAGCAAGTACTGTTTAGATGATTGATGTCACTGAAGGCACGAAATAAATGTCAAATCACTTTTTAAATCACTTTTTTGTCTGTAACGTGACTAGCATAGACTAAATTCCTGTTTGTCTCTGGGTGGTGGACATTGGACTCAGAACATGGACATCTGTTACATGGATCTTTTTGTCTTCACTGAAAGCATTTTCTATTTTTGAAACGATTCTTTTGAAAGAGCTCCGCCGTTTCTGCTTGCCGACTTTGCCCATGAACGCATAGAGGAACGGGTTGATGCAACTGTTTGCGCTTGCAAGAGTCATTGATATATTTATTCCAATGTAAATACATGTGTGACAGTAGTGAGAATGACTTGGGATGATGGTTAGTAATCTAAAGATGTGGTAGGGGAGCCAACAGAGGACAAATGTGACAATCACGGCAGTCATGACCTTGAAGGGCCTGGCCGTCCTGGCCGTCCTGGCCATCCTGTTGTTCCGTAGGCTTACAATGATAATAGAAGAACACACAATGATGATGACCAGAGGGATTACAAAGCCTAGAACAAAGCGAAAGACAGTGACACCTGTATAGATGCTGACTATCGTTCTATAATTGATGTAGCAAGCAACCTGCTTATGGTCTGTTATAATGTCATTAACCACTAAGGAGGGAATGCTCAGCGCTATACCAAATAGCCAGGCAACAACCACTGTAAACGTTGCCCTTTTCAGCGTACGATTGTTTCGCGCCCAAAACACAAACACAACACCGACACAACGGTCAACACTGATGACAACCATCAGGAAAACGCTACTGAACATGTTGAGGAAATAAAGGAAGTAGGTGAACTTGCACATGAAAAGTCCAAAGATCCAAGATCCTGTTGCTTTCGTATGGAAGTTGAAAGGCAGCGTCGTGCAGAAGAGGAAGTCGGAGACGGCCAGGCTGAGGTACCATGTTGTGGTCATCGTCTTCTGCTTCATCTTGAAGCCAATGACCCAGATGACCAGGCCGTTGCCCACAACCCCGAGCAGGAAGATGATCACATTTATCACAAGCAGGGTGACGCACCATGGTTGGTTAATGCACATTGGTGGTGGTGGTGAAGAAAGTGGTGAAGTGTCATTTTCATAGTAGTCAAACCAGTCAGTGGTAGGTGAAGGTGACGTCACGGATGCCATGGTGCACTCCTATATGGAAGGGGAAATGCACATTGATGTTTATGCAAGTGAATTTTAGTTATACCTCAAGGATGCATTTGTATCAGTTGCACATTTTGGGAAGCAGAAAACAGGCTCTTTACCCTACAGTTTCCAAAGTAATGCAAAAACATGCCAGGGACACGAGCAACCTGACCAGCCTGTTCAGTATCGGTCCAAGGCTTCCCAGTTTGGAAGCCTTTTCCCTCACTGATCTGTATCATTACTGTATTTTGAAATGACATGCTGATACTGCGTGATACTGAAAAACACACACAATCAACCAGGGCCCTATTTCACGAAAGCAGAATTAGGTGTTAAGCCTGGATTTAACACCTATCCTGGCTTAATTTAGCCAGGATTTGCGATGAATCAGTTTCCTGAAAGCTGAATTATCTTGCCAGATTAGTTTAGCCAGTTCACCCTGGTTAAGTTTATCCATGACTAGATTTCACGGAAGAAAATTGACGCAATCCTACTTTAGTTACCATCGCAATTTAGCTGTGAAGTTAGCCTGGTCCGGAGCAGGCTAACAGCCAAGCTTAATTAATCCAGTGCCTTGTTCTTCAAGTTTTGTGACATAGCGGTTAGTCCAATGACTCCAATCTTAAACCAATGACTTTTTCCACAGTTAATTCAACACATATGTTTGTATATGGAGTCATTTTAGTAACCCTGCATTCAAATATAATGAAATAAATACAATAAGATATAATCAATTTAATTATATTACCGATATATTTAATTATATAGTGTGTGACCATGAATCATAATTGTTTCACAATGACTCGTGTGGTATGTCATTGCCACTCTGTTAACACTATAGTTCATAATGTAGATGTTTGATAATATATTAGTTTTTTTTTAGATTATAAAAAATGTCTGACATACATACACATACATACATATATACTGTATATATAGACCCCCGTCACCGCAACGGGGACCCCCCGTTACCATCGCGGGTAGCCGCAACGGGGACCCCCCGTTACCGTCGCTGGTAATGGTGACCCCCTTACCGCAACGGGGGCCCCCCCCTTACCGCCGCGGGTAACGGTGACCCCCCGGGGACCCCCGTTACTCCCGTGGACGGCACTGCAGATAATATAAATAGATGGATTCCATGTAATCTCAACATTGCATGCATGGCGCATATAATAGCATTGTAGATTAGTAGGCGATATTCACTTAAACTCCTCATGTTTAAGCCTAACAGAATTATATATTTATGGACTATATATATAAATTGTATGTATGTTTGGACGACTTGTGCATTTAATTTGGCGGCAATACTTTGCCACGCTTTCTCCCTGGATTCAATAACAGCGGCCGTGTTTCCTTTTCTGTTAATTCTATGTTTCACTTACATATGATTCCATGAGCTGCTGCTGTTCGGCCACAGAGAAAAACGCTGCTCGAGTTTTGTTCCCCACCGTCATGATTGGTCAAGTTGAAGGAATCTGCGCTGGAGTTCATAGTCTTTTATAGAAATACGCCTGGCTTGACAAGGTCTAGCTCGACAAAGTCGCTCCTTTTCAGCCTGGCTTGGCGTTCATGGAACGGAATAAACCAGACTGTACGGACCCGACTTTGTCAAACCTGGATTTGACTTAAGCCCAGGCTTATTTAATTCACCTTTCGTGTAATAGGCCCCAGGTTGGGCCGAGTGACGAGGAGAGGAATATTACATTATGTTCATCACCAAATGTTCATCAACATGTTCAAACAGCTACAGATATGAAGTTTCTGTAATTATAACCCGGTAATATAACAGGTTCGTAGACACACCACACACCGTCACAAAGTAATTTGTGCAGAGAGACAAATGCAGTGGTTGGAAGAGTGTGATATGAACTCAGATACTGGACCCACAGTTATAAAACAACTTTCTGTTGTTAATGCTAATAGTGAATAAAACATACTGTTGAAATGATACATTTACAACAAGGTGAAAACATTGTTGTTGATCCTTGCGTAAAAACAAGTTTTAATGTATTGAAAGTCAGCAGATTACCTTGAACAAAATGGTGTTTGAATGTACAGCCATGTATCCCTGCATTAGTTTCAACTCTCAGTTCAACAGAGCTATTAGTAATCATGGTGATATAATAGTAGCCTAATAATAGTGATACAATAGTAAGAATAGTAATATACTCACAGATAACACAGAGCAACGTGTGACCCCTCTTCTGCTGTGATGAACTCTGGGAAACCACCTAAATAATGTGTGTGTGTGTGTGTGTGTGTGTGTGTGTGTGTGTGTGTGTGTGTGTGTGTGTGTGTGTGTGTGTGGTGTGTGGGGTGTGGGGTGTGGGGTGGGGTGGGGTGGGGTGGGGTGTGTGTGCGTGTGCGTGCGTGCGTGCGTGCGTGCGTGAGAGAGAGAGAGAGAGAGAGAGAGAGAGAGAGAGAGAGAGAGAGAGAGAGAGTGAACATTTAAAGTGTGTAGACAGATGTTAGACCATAGCAGATTATTATTGTTATTATTTATATTATCATTTGTTTTTACAAGATTACATTATCAACAACATTAATGTATACAACTTTGCTTCATTTAACAACACTAATCATTTTATAACGATAGACTGACACTCCAAACCAAATGCATAGTCCACTATGTATTATACATGTATTATTTGTCCACTATATATTATACATGCATTATTGTCATGGCTTATTATTCAACAGCATCACTTACACTGGCTTGAAACGGTCAAAGGACTTGAGATCTTTAAGAGATTCAGTTGCATGTTTGTTTCTGCTGTCTTCAGCTCTGTGATGGTATCTCAACCTGTCTGATCACACTGCTTTAATTACTTAATTAATGTATTTAATTACAGCATATGTACAGAACATTACATACAAACTATAGCGTAAATATACACCGGATTTAGAAAGAATGCTGATATCCTTCCGTAGACAGGCAACATTACAAAAGCACATATAAACATTACAAAAGGGTACGAAACAGAAGAGGAAAAAAACAACAGTAAAAAAGGCCTAGTTTTGACCTAAAACACAAGTACACCCAAGAATACTAGAGAAACCTACATTTTAGCCTATTTAAATATGTCCACAAGTTTGATTGTCCATGATAAAAGACAATGCGCTGGACCTTGAAAGCAAGTATTAGTTCACTCACCTCACACAAGACTACGGTAACGTATGCAGTGTTTCCTCTGAAGAGGTGACTAATCTCTTATACTCCTCAAATCCAGGAGTCGGGGGCGGGGTGGGGCGGGGGGGCGGTATAAGCAGCATGATCTAGTATGAGAGTGACGACACTAGCATAGAATAGGCTCTATTCACAGCAGCCATATTAGAAAGACATGCACAGGTGTTACCTATGATACTAATGAAGGCTCTGTTCCATACTGGTCAAACAGAGTCAGGGTGCTGATATTGTGCATGTTGGCTCGCTGGAAACACTCTGTTACACCAGTGGGTCTACAGTTGGGGTCCAGGGACCCCAACTGTACCCGTGTGCATAGAGCCTATTGTAAGAAATGCTCTGTCTATCTCAATGGGGAAGTTCCAATGTTTGGAACTACAGCCCATAGCAGGCCGCTTTGTGTGAGAAATTTCAAAAAACAGGACCATGGCCTCGGCAAGTTACATTCTCAGAGTTGCAGACTTGTAAAGTCTCCATTTTGACCCCGTACAATGACCCCTGAGAGTCCCCAGACTACACTTTGAGAACCACTGCTTTAAGGCCTATAGTTTATTGTTCAAAATAGCCGATCTACAAGCTCACAAGGACTATTTTGTAAATATTTGGACAAATCTTCTCTTACGTTTACAGGGGTCTCTGGCACAACATCTCTACAAGTGGGGGTCCGCAGTCGTATACATATCGGTTTGGGGATCGTGTAAATGTTTAAGAACCACTGGCATCATTTACAATGTAAACTCTTATGACCCACTACTGTATGTTCTATGATATTTAAACTGTTATGACCCACTGTACTGTATGTTCTATGATATTTAAACTGTTATGACCCACTGTACTGTATGTTCTATGATATTTAAACTGTTATGACCACTACTGTATGTTATATGATTGCGACCGTAGGTCGCACTTACTACAGAAAGCTGCTCCAGGTGTCCGTCCGTCACTCCGTCACTCCGTCACACACGTCACACTTTTGCCCTGC
This sequence comes from Gymnoscopelus microlampas, assembly GCF_963454915.1. Lineage (NCBI taxonomy): Eukaryota > Metazoa > Chordata > Actinopteri > Myctophiformes > Myctophidae > Gymnoscopelus > Gymnoscopelus microlampas. Next base: position 6,829,549 of record NC_139948.1, read on the forward strand.
TCATATCTCCGCACCCATTGCCCCGATCCATGCCACATTTTGCACACACACTCCTTACCTGCCAAACTACACCCTCCAAGGACCCCCGGAGCTCCAGGGACCCCCAGCTGCCTCGGGGACCCCCAAGTGTAAAAAATGAGCACATGTGGACAAATTACCAAATGACCACCCCAACGGGGCTGCTCACGGGGCATTCCCGGGGACCACCCACTCCTGGTGCTCCAGAACGGATGCAAAAGTGGTGGCGCCCCCAGTGGAGGACCCCCTGCCACTGCAGCTCACATAAAATGCCGTAACTCGGGGGCTGTTACCCATTTGAAACAGCTACACATTACACATTTTCTGCCCACATAAACGCCACCATGTCACAGCTAACCCCACATTTAGACCACCAAACAAAACTATCCATTGCCCACACAACTAGGAACCAATCGCCGTTACAGCCCTCTTCTGTATACATGTGACCTACGGTCGCTTATCTCCCGATTAGGGAGTCTTACTGGTATTTAAACTGTTATGACCACTACTGTATGTTCTATGATATTTAAACTGTTATGACCAGTATACTGTATGTTCAATGATATTTAAAGTGTTATGACCCACTATACTGTATGTTCAATGATATTTACCTTTACATGGGTTTTGAGAGGTTGAACTCTTTACCAGTACAGTTGTTGGCAGTGACTGACTTTACCTTCTAGACTAGACAGACAGACAGACAGACAGACAGACAGACAGACAGACAGACAGACAGACAGACAGACAGACAGGCAGGCAGGCAGGCAGGCAGGCAGGCAGGCAGACAGACAGACAGACAGACAGACAGACAGACAGACAGAGACATAGAGACACGCAGGCAGGCAGGCAGGCAGGCAGGCAGGCAGGCAGGCAGGCAGACAGACAGACAGACAGACAGACAGACAGACAGACAGACAGACAGACAGACAGACAGACACACACACACACACACACACACACACACACATTCATGGCTGTTTTATCCTATGTTTTCTGTCTTTGTTTCTTTATTAATGATTACACACAAGGGATGAAATGACACTTTCATAATGACATGTCGTGCATTACGTGCTGTACGTGCTACATGGACAGATTCAAGTTAAAATGGGCCATGTGCCAAACCCCCCCCCCCCGCCGCACTGTGTATGCACAATTGCGCAAACACGCACGCACGCACGCATGCACGCACGCACGCACACGCACACACAGCACACAAATTATATCCCTTTTTGGCATGTTACATCATTGTCATGTGTACAGCACAGTAGTTATTGTAGTGCAGGCTAACTGTTATGGAGAATGCAACTCAGGTCCAGACAGACATCTATGAAAAGTCATTGGAATGTATTATTTGTCTGCATGAGTCAGAATGTAATAGTTAGAATCAGATTGTTTATGTTACAGCTCTTGTGATACAGTGTTTGTTCAGTAACAGTGTTAAATAGATCTATATTGTGATAATCATAGCTATAGAGTGTTTGTTCAGTAACAGTGTTAAATAGATCTATATTGTGATAGCAATCTTTGCTATAGAGTGTTTGTTCAGTAACAGTGTTAAATAGCTCTATATTGTGATAATCATAGTTATAGAGTGGTTGTTCAGTAACAGTGTTAAATAGCTCTATCTATGTGATAGTAATCATTGCTATAGAGCAGGGGTTTTAAGCTGGTGGTCTGTGGACCACTGGTGGTCCGTGGAGGTATTGCATGTGGTCCCTGATCATGTATTCAGTAATGTAGGAGTTCTTGTGAAGTTCTGGATGAGCTGTCAGGCAGAATTCCCAGAGCTTTTAGTAAAAGCTAAATGTATTTTACCTTTTGTAACCACGTATCTCTGTGACAGCAGTATTATTCATGCTGGCATACCTGAAGAATATGTACAGGGCAAGGTTCGAGCCAGAAAATGACATGAGACATGACACTCCACCAGTGGTGTAAAGTAACTAAGTACATTTGCTCAAGTACTGTACTTAAGTAACATTTTGAGGTAATGTTTTACTTCAGTGAAGTAGGCCTAGTTCCAATTTTCAGTATTTTTACTTCTTCTATCTCAGAGGCAAATATTATACTTTTACTGTACTACAATGATTAGAAAACTTAAGTTACTAGTTACTTTGTAGATCTTGATTATCATTACAAGACATATATTATCCACTTCAGCCCTACATTTTGGCCATTTAGCCGATCTACAAGCTCACAATGCGTCGTGATATGCTATTGTGTTATAAAAACAGCTGTGCTGTGCTGACAGCTGGTATAAAGCTGGCCACCAGATCCAAAGATGACAAAGCAGCCATGCGCATGTTGGGAGATAAGACCACCCGGGTAGACGTTAATGGGGTGAGCAGGTACGCCACCCCGCTCCTTTGGGGCGGAGACCATGCCACACCCCAGGCCTCTAAGGCATCAGTATTCAGCATGTTATGCAGCATAGAAAATCGTCTGCTGAAAGATCCTGATGGTGCCGCGAGCTACACCAAAGAAATGAAGAGATTACTAGACGAAGAGTACATCCTTGCCGTACCTCATGGTTAGACTCGATCAGGTTACAAAATCCTGGTACATACCACACTTCATGCGAACCCACAACGGATAAAAAACGTATAGTCTTCGACTTTTCACACACGTACAGGAATCAGAACATGAATAAGCGCCTGCCAGCCTGCTCGGCGTGCTCCTGAGATTCAGGCAATACCCAGTCGCGACATGCAGCGGCATAAAGGGCATGTTCCACCAGGTGCGCCTGTTCCCGGAAGACAAACCCCTGACTAGATTCCTGTGGCGGGACATGAAGACCAAAGAACAGCCGGTGGTGTACGAATGGCAGGTACTCCCATTCGGTACCACTTGCTCACCATGTTGCGCGACGTATGCACTCCAGACTCACGTCTCCAGGCACACGGAGCCCGAAGCAAGTGCCCGGACTTCGATAGAACGCTGCTTTTACGTAGATAACTGGCTGGAGAGCTTCCCATCCCAACAGGGAGCACAAGAGGCAGTAAGCAACATGTATGACCTACTCTTGCGGGGGGGATTTGAACTGCGAGAGTGGGCCAACAACAAACCCAATGTGATAGCCCACCTACCGAAAGGATCCCTTTCAGGCAACAGCGTATTATGGTTCACAGAAGAAGGCGCGGATCCGGAGGAACGCACGCTGGGCCGCAATGCGCGTCAGACACACTGCGGTACAAACAGAAACACGGAGAGACCCTGAAGCCAACCATGCGCAACATCTACAAGCTGTTAGCCAGGCAAAACGACCCCTTATGTTTCATGATCCCATACACCACCAGAGCTAAGATAATAGTGAGGGAGCTATGGAACAAACCAGATAGGTCTTGAGACGATCCGAACCTGTCGGAGAACATCCTATCAGCTTGGAACACGTGGGAGGGCGAGCTCGCCCACCTGTTGGAAGTGACGCTGCCCAGGTGTTACGCCGGCCATACAGAGGCACAAGCCCCGAGAGCATACAGCGTGCACGTATTCTGTGACGCTTCAGAACTAGCGTACGGCGCAGTGGCATATCTGCGCACCGAGGACCACGAAGGCAAGTTCCACGTGTCCTTCCTAGCAGCAAGGTCGAGAATTGCGCCCAAGAAACAACTCTCGATACCTAGACTGGAATTGTGTGCTGCCATGACCGGCGCTCAACTGGCTGCGGTGATCAAGAAAGAACTCACAGTCGACATAAGCTCGCTGACCCGCTGGACAGACTCATCCACAGTCCTACATTGGCTACAATCGACGTCAAGTACGTACACGGTCTTCGTCGGCACCAGGGTCGCAGAGATACAAACACTCACAGAAGAGGCTGAGTGGCTGTACGTAGAGTCAGCGGCCAACCCGGCAGACGACATCACGAGGGGGAAGACGCTGACGCAGATTGCGAGTCATGACCGTTGGAGTCGCGGGCCCAATTTCCTCGCGAGGGCAAGGAACCTATGGCCCAAACAACCGCACCTGGATCTAGCAGAAGTAGTGGAGACCCAAGAGCTGAAGAAGTCACCATTCTGTGGCCTGACGGTCTGCAAACCAGAGCCTGCCACACCAACAGACTTCAAGACGTACAAAGAACTCCTCAGAACTACTGCATCGTCTATGATAGAGATGCAGGGGGGGGGGGGACCCTCCCTCCTTAAAATCGGAAGACTACCGCAGAGCAGAAGCAGTCATCCTGAGACGCATCCAGGAGGAAAGCTTCCCAGAGGAGTTAAAACACATCGTAGCAGGGGCTAAGTTACCGAAGTCCAGCAAGATACGCAACCTAGCGCCAGAGTATTACGCAGGCCTACTCCGAGTAGGAGGCAGACTCCGTCGATGTCATGACCTAGACTACGGAGCAATGCACCCAATCCTACTACCCCACTCTCACCCGTACACCAAGCTCATCATCCGAGCGTACGACGAGAGGTTAAACCATCCAGGTGTGTGTGTGTGTGTGTGTGTGTGTGTGTGTGTGTGTGTGTGTGTGTGTGTGTGTGTGTGTGTGTGTGTGTGTGTGTGTGTTCAAAGGCCCTACAATTTCCCCTCCTCCCTTTCTAATGGTATGGCCCATATCCGTATGACGGGAGGCATGCGTTAATCCGACAGACCTTTTCTCCGACTATGTGGCATCCGCGTTCGGTTAGGGTTAGGGTGCGGGTTTGGTTCGGGTTTACTGTTTAATGTCGGAGGAATGCGCTGTCGGACGACACGGGCCTTTTCCTCCCCATTTCTAATGGTACATCCCACCTACTCAGGGCCCAATTGACATGATTAGTTTCACCTGCTGCCCAGCTGAGCAGAGCACATGCATTGCAGTCTGTGTTTGTACATTCAGCATCCAGTCTTGTGTATGCATCTAAGGTAAGGGTCTGTGTATTTTTCATAAGTTGCTTAGTATCAGAAAAGCATTTTTTTTAGTTTAATGGACTATTTCTAATTTCAGTACTTTTACTTCTACTCCACTTCATCTCAGAGGCAAATATTGTACTTTTTACTCCACTACAATGTTTTGAGAACTTTAGTTACAAACTACTTTGCAGATATAAATCACTATAGTATAAAACGTACATTAACCTCTTTCTTCTTTTGTACATATTTTTCACTCTTCATACCAGTAACCTGTAAACTGATTGTATGACATTCTGTATAGTAGCGTGTATATCTGTCTGTCTCTTATATGTCATCATGATTTGTGTGCATGGGCATCTCATCTTAAACAAGCTTAGTGCTCAATGAGCTTTCCAGTTTCCAGTAGTAGACCTTGTATTGTGAATTTGTACTTCCATGTACTGTTATGTACTGTCATGTACCGTTCTCATGTCTTACTAAATAAAGTACATCAATCAAAACCCATTGAGCCCTATTTTATTCCTAGGCTATTTGAAAATAGCCGATCTATAAGCTCACAACGTATCGCAATGTGAGCTTGTAGATCTGCTATTTTCAAACATTTAAGTACTTTTACTTTTGGTACTCTAAGTATATTTTGATGCCAATGCTTTTGTATAGTCGCAGAAAATGTGTCTTGGTCGATGAACTGACATGAAATAATAGGCACACAATAATATACAATATACACAACAGGCATGTATAAAACTTCCTTACCTATCATGTGCAATTTCCCCTTGAAAACAACCTCATGATTAAAGTCAAAACTGAACATTAAGTTAGTAATGTAATGTGAAGTAACTTTTATTTAAAGTAGCCTATGGTCCAGTACGTTCATTTTTATTATTCCTATGGTCACAAGCCAAAATAATATCAGTAGTAATTCACTGTAGGTCACTTGGGATGAGAAGTGGAACCTTTGTGTGTGCAGTAGGTGTTGCCTAAGGGTCCCCTTTAAGGTCTGGATGCCTCCCCCTTTCCTTCAGAGGACAATTAGGGACGCAAGTGTACGGTTCATGTCCTCATTCCTGTTATTGTTTACTCTGTTTTTCAGGTCAGTACACTACACTGTGAAAACCATTTGAACTGAACTCCTAAGGTTTAATGTTTATGTGAAGAGACTGTGATGGGTGTTAATGACTGATTTGAGTGTTCAATGTAGAGCTTTACAAACGGTAAAAAGTCCGCAAATTGACGTTCTTATTGATTGCATAATGGCGTCTCCCTCGTGTAATTCCTTTGAAGATGGCGTTAGCCTTGTTGTGTACTGTTGTGTACTGAACACATGAATGTGCTTGTTTACATTTATCCACGACATTTTCAATGTTTGTTATCTGAACACTTGACAGATACATTATTGGTGAGGGGTTTTGTAATCATTATCTACAGCTAAACTTTGGTTTATTTCATTACCTGGTGATGAACTAACATATTTGCATTTATAATATTTTTCTATTGTTACATATTGTATACATGGACCTTAGGTGCAGGGGTGGAAGAAGTACTCAGATATTTTACTTAAGTAAAAGTAGCAATGCCACAATATAAAAATAATCTGTTACAAGTAAAAGGCCAGTGTTCAAAATATTACTTCAGTAAAAGAACCAAAGTATTGGCAAAGAAATATACTAAAAGCTATTTTTAGCGTAGGTATAAAATGGGGCTAAAGTGGTTAATGTGTGTTTTTTAATATAATCATTTATATCTGCAAAGTAGCTAGTAACTAAAGTTTTCAAATAATTGTAGTGGAGTAAAAGTACAATATGTAGTGGAGTAGAAGTAAAAGTACTGGAACTTGGAGTAAACTCCAGTAAAATAAAAATAAGTAACAAGTACAGTACTTGATTAAATGTTGATTAAAGTAATCAACAAACTATACTAAAAAAAAACTGGTCAAACATTGGCCAAAATTGTCAAATAATATAAGAATATATAATATAAGAAATAATATATATAACATTTGAAAATAGCCGATCTACAAGCTCACAGCGCCTCGCAACCGCGAGGCATTGTGAGCTTGTAGATCTGCTATTTTCACAATTTATCTGGGGGGTCCCCAGTTCAAATATGATTGTTTTGGGGGGTCTAAACTACTAGAGCTACAGTAGTCCTTGGCTTTCCTCCCACTGACTGTCTATGCCTGCAACGTGCATGTTCTCAATTGGAGTGGGCCCTATTTTCGCCGGTGCCTTACCCATTATCCATAAACTTCTTTGCCATCTTTTACTATTTTTAAAAACATTTTCAAATAGTTAAAATAGCCAATCTACAAGCTCACAACGTGTCGATGTAGATCGGCGGGCTAGTTGAACTATGTTGCTTATCAGTGGTTCTCAAACTTTTTTCATGTCAAGGACCACCCAAAATGCCATGCATTTGTCCGTGGACCCCCCATCTCAACATATTTTGTTCCAGGGACCCCCCAGAAGCAAATATTTGAGTTAAAGGTGTTCGCTTGAAAAAATATATACTGTATATTCAAAGATTTTCAAAAACGTTCTAGATTTTTCAAAAATAGCTGATCTACAAGCTCATAGCGTGGCACTCTGTGCCGTGCTATAAGCTTGTACAATATATCTCTCAGACATTTAACCACTTAAACTATGTAATACTTTGTACACTTTGGCTTGGCATTTGGTCTGCTCTTTTTTTCCATCTAAACCAAACCTCTTTGTCGAAAATAGTGGATCTACAATCTCACAACGTGTCTGCGATGTGTTGTGAGCTTGTAGATCTACTATTTTCGGCTACTATGTTACCCCCAGAATAGGGACGCGAGGGTTCAAGTGGTTAACCCAAGACCGGGAACACGTCTGTGTAATTTTAAGATGTCTTTGGGCTATTCAAAAATAGCAGATCTAGAAGCTCGTCGTGCCGTGCTACGAGCTTGTAGCTATTTTCTATAAATCGGGAAAATTTGTGCAAATCATTGAATATATAATATTTTATATATTAAAGTGAACAATTTAACTCAAATCTTTGCTTCTGGGGGGTCCTTGGAACAAAATATTTTGAGATGGGGGTCCGTGGCCAAATGCATATAATTTTGGGTGGTCCTTGACATGAAAACAATTTGAGAGCCACTGATATATAGCAACATACGCTTTAAAAAAAAAAAACTGTTAGGATTTAGAAGACATTTGTAGAATCCCCAGAAGCAAACATTTGAATAAAACAAATATTCAAAGAGGTGCACACATTTTCATGATTAAAAAAACAAAAACAAAACAGATATCACTGAATGACAATCAGGGATTATCAACCATTTTATTGTACAAATGACCCTCAGTCTGATTTGCATAGGCCACAGACCCCCATTTGATAAACGTTTTTATCCAGACCCAAATTTAGAATGTGTGTTATGAATTGGTCCGGTGTGTTCTGACATCCGGTCCCAAATTCCTTGCCTAACCTGACAATGCATTTTCTGTTTAATCAACGGCTGGAGGGACGTAGAAACCCGTTACTGAACAAACACTATAAAAATGAGTACTATCACAATATAAAGCTATTTAACATTTATTTTAACAAAACAATATCACTTACCCTACTTTTTATAACTTGTGTGCAGTTATCCTCACTGGCCACAGTAAGACCATTGGTCAGAACTTAACTAAGGCTACTACAGCACACTGTCTTAAGCCGTTTAATTGCAACTATTTTCTGCTCGCTCTGTCCATTTTCTTCTTTCTTTGGTGGACATGCAGCATTCTGGTATGATTTAAACCACATACTGTATGTAAGCGGAGTCGTAACCTTGTCTTTCATCTTTGCTGATGTGTCATGACTGCCTCACCACGGTAACCAGAAGACTCGCCCCAAAACAAAAAATATTTCTCTCTTATCAAAAACCCGAAAATGAACTAACTATATAAATTAAAGCCATAACCATAAATTAATATAGTTGGTTTCACTATTTTGTTTAGCCTGTTATTAGAGCATTTGTGCACACATACACATGCTCTAATAAACGCACATACGTGCACTGCACGTAGGTTTATTATTGTACTATTATACATAATTTTATATAATTATATATTATATAATATTCGAAAATATTTTAATATTAAAAATAATAAAGCATTGAAATTTGAATGGGATTGTAGAGGAGAACTGACTGTGTGTGTGTGTGTGTGTGTGTGTGTGTGTGTGTGTGTGTGTGTGTGTGTGTGTGTGTGTGTGTGTGTGTGTGTGTGTGTGTGTGTGTGTGTGTGTGTGTGTGGTTTTCTCAACAGAAAGTACATATACAAACAACTCTTCTCAAACTCTGGACACAGAGCATGTCCACGGTGCATCCAGAGAACAAACAGCTCTTCACCTCATTTTCGATGGAGCTAATTTAGAGGTAATACAAAAGTTAAAGTAAAAAACAAATGCTATACAATTAGAATTAATGAATGTGTATTGTTTAGTGGTGATTATATGGAAAATAAGGGGTTAACCTAGGACTAATTGCAACAGAAACTCAAATGTATTTGTTTCATAAATATCTCTGCTGTCCGGCAGGAACCACCTCCAAAATGTTATTTTTTCAGGGGAAAAATAAAACATGGAGTTAGGAGGTTTTGTTCATCATTGATAAGAACAGCTGAATGAACTGCCGAGCTCACAATGAGGTTGCAGGTCAAAAGGGGGAGGAGCCTGGAGTCGGCAAAACCAGCTAACTCCACCCTCCTTTGTATGAGTTAGCTGGTTTAGCAGAAAGTTTGAGTTAGCTGGAGTTAGCTGGTTTTGTCAGGAGCACTTTTTAATACTTTTCATTGGTTCAATATTTTTTTCACCAACACACAGACGTAAAGGGTGTTCTATAGCACTGACTGAAAAAATGCAAAAGTGGAAACATGGAGTTAGCTGGTTTCTGCTGGACAGCAACGATATGTTAGTAATAACGTATCAAAAGTCCTAAGAAATCCCAGTGGTGGAACATAATGCTGAAATAGGTGATGTCACACCTTCCCATCGACGCCAAAGTTAAACAATGGATTTATGGAAGTTTTCTTAGCTGATGTCAAAACAAAAGCTTCAATACTCTGCAGAATTAACTACAAACTGTGTTGGATGCAGTACATTGATGGTGAAAAAGGAAATTATTAAAAAAAGGGACACCTCACACAAATTGAATAGAAAATCCAACAAAAGTTTATGAATCAAACAAGAGGTAAAACTATAAACACACACAGATTTAACATTAGAAAACCTTAAAGTTTTAAAAAACAATGTCATATTTAAACTATTCTTCATCATCATCACTTTCAGCCAGACATGAGTTTGCACATCCCGTTTCTTTGCAGTTTGCACATGGAACAGAGCAGTCAATGTCATGCTTCTTGCACGTGCACCTCAGGCTGCTGCCGTGTGCATCTGATGACCCGTAGTAGTTCCTGTGGCGCTGGAGGTATGTTCGTCTGGATGGGGACAAGCTCCCCATCATTCTCTTTCCATGCCCATTCTTGTGGCAGGAGCTCACATGCAGTTCCCTTCCACTGCTGCACTTGGTAGTACACACAGAGACTGTGGTACTTTGCTGCTGCTGCTGTAGGTGGCAGACTCTCTGGCTTCACATGAGAGGTGCCACCTTCTCACAGAAGCGCTTGTATCTTAGTGAGTCAAGTCCCTCCAGACTTCCCATTGTACAGGCAAACTAAAGCCTTCTCTCCTGCTGACACAACCTCTACTGTGGAAGCTGACTGTGTCAAACACTGTAGCTTGCTCACGGAAGTCACTGATGTTTGCACATTTTCTGAGGGGAGCTGATTTTCCAATGCCATAAAGCAGGTTGTGTCACACCCAGCTACTGCGTGGATGAAGAGGATGTGATTGCACACATTGGGACCCAGTTGCTGTTACAGAGAATTGATTGTTCCAGACATGGAACAATCATGGCTTCTTCATGCTCTTTTTCAGCTCAGGGTTGAAGATGAGGTTGTATGACCAATGACCACGGTATGTGGTCGCAGACTCTACTGCTTTTTGTTCTATTAGGAGATCAGCATCACCTGGGGCATGGTATGTCTGACAGTTCTTTGTCTGTAGGTGACCACTAAGCCTGTTGATGAACTGCTGCTTGTTTGCGTTGTTTGCAAGGAACACATCTTTTTGCATTGAAACAGGCATGTAGGCCTACTCCTCAATGCTTACAGTTGCTCCAGTTCTCCCATCTACTCGCCTTTGGTGTGTCATGTCTTTGGTGGATGTGCCCTCATAACCGTCAAACACGACAACTGCCTTGCCATAGTGTTTTGTGACATACTCGCCGTACCACTTGCGGATGTCCATGTAAGTGGATCCACGTGTCCACAGGATGCGCTGAATAAGTGCTCCACCATCCAGCACATTCTGAACATGGCCTGACTCCTGCAAGGTCCGGAAGCACTGGCTTCTGTGGCTGTCGAAGCATCAGGGAGGTATCAAACAGTGCTGGAGGATGACTGCACAGCTCATACTTAAACACTGATGGCAGGTCTTGTGAATCCTTTGCAGCAAGTGTGAGTCGCTGGAAAAGTAGATGAGGATCCATGTGCACTGCTTCACCATCAATCTTCAATGAAGATTTTGTCGTCATGGTGATTGTCTGAATCCTCTTCTTGAATGAGTACACATCAATATTCTGTCCATCCATGCTGGCTAAGATGGTGTTTCCGATGGCCTTGGCTGCATCAACATTCACAGAAGGTTGTGCATGGCCCCCTGTGGAGATACTTCGCTAGCTTGGATATGAGCATAAATTATGTCTTTCTTGGAACTGTGAGTGTGTCCTTCATATCACGTGCTTGTCTTGCATCTGTCAGGTCCGTGTTCTGCTCGCTAGTGCTTCGGTTCACCCCTGCCAGCTCTTGCATAGAAATGTTGACTTCTGTGCAAGCTGGCATGGAGAGCAGCCATGTCAAACGTTTCACCTCTGTCATCACTCGCCCTCTTGTGAGGCCACCACTGGTTTTCATACTCCTCATGAGCACCTGTACGATAGCAAGATCTACGGACAGAACAGCCCATAGCCGATCACTTCGTCTGACTACATGGAATCCCTCTTCAAATTTCTGGTAGACATCTGGGTGATCCACCTGGAGCTTGCACATTCGCTTCACATAGATCCGAGGAGATTTAGTGTAGAGATTGTGCCCAGATGCTGCCATGAAACCAAGCATTTCTGATATTGCCTCAAGGTGCAATGCCCAATTCCCAGAACGTTCAGCTCTCAGAAACCTTCGAAGTATGTCTACCATATCCATGTACCGTAACCACAGGGCAGCAGTCCTGCTAGAGGATTTCAAGGATTCGGTTTTGCTTTTGAGTTGTTCCTTTATTCTAAGCAACACATCAGCATTGCAAACCTTCTCTGCAGACACTAATCCCTCCATCAACTGTGCATAGAGGACAGCAGCCATCGATAAGGAGGTGTGCACAGCTCTTGCAACTGCCTTCCCTGTCATCATGTGTCCCACAGCATTGGCAGCATAGACAAGCTCCATCACTTCTTGCAACCCAGTACCAGCCATGAGATGCCCAATGGAACCTACAAAACTAATTTTGGTGTGGAAGCCCCCTAGCCTTAGGACTATGTTTCACAATTTGCTTCCCTCTGGCTCCGCTTCGATAATGAGCATGGCCTTCCACCAGAGTGGTTGTTCAAAAGTGACGATTGGGGTAGCATTGTGGCGGTGGGCATGCTCACATTTAAACTTGAGTGTGGAGTAGATACATGTAGGGTCACTGGGGCTCATGTCAATCATTGGAAGAAAGACGAAGGATGATTTACCTGGTGAGTGCCATGCTGTACAACCTGCATCATCCCAGACCATGATGGCCTTGGTGAGGCAAACAGGATGTCTTCCATATGAGGTCTAGGTCTGCCGTCTGGTCCTGTGCCATCATAGTCAACAGCCTCTGGTATGTCACTTGCGTTTTTCCATGCCTTACTTCCCTGTGGATCAGGATTGGAATTCTCCCCACCATGAACACTTTGGGTGACCTTTGCCTTGTGGATGGGATTGCTGCTCTTGGTATGTGGTGGTGGAGCTGGACGCCAAGACCATTATCTGCAGTGTAGCTAGAATTACTTTTGGTCTGGTTGCCTGCATGATTGTCTTTCCGATGGAGGCAGTTGTCATGCCTATATCTTTGCCTATGAGCAGCCCTTTCAGTAGAACCTTGAGGCTTTCTGGAAGAAAGTCTTTGGCCTCCTGCAGACTTAAGTACATCACAGTCAGGATATATGTCATGGGAGGTTTCAACCAATTTGATGTCATCTTTGACTGCAGTCAGTTTGGCTGCAGTTTCAATTATTCTTCTTTTTTTCAGTATCATCTTCCCTATGAGCATAAAAGTCCTGAAGGATCACTTTGGCTGTAATCCTGAAGGTAATTACATTTGTGTTGTTGTGTTATTTTGTCACCAAAGTGTTCCACCAGTCTAACTTTCATGTATTTGTAGCTATATGCTTCAAGTTCTGAGCCTTTGAGATTGTCATCCATTCGATTAACACGATCATTGATTGTGATCTGTTCGTCATTTCCTTCAAGGAAGTTCTAAACTTCTAGAAAGGCGTCGACTCTTTCTTTGTCATGTGGACAACCTTGTTTATTTGTTTTGGCCCCAGTTTCACTGGTCTTATATTCTCCTGGCGAGAGAGAGAGTCTGTCGGCAGTCTACAATAGTTTGATTTGATTAAAATGTGACTTTGATTGACCAGAAAACTACCAAAGCATTGCTGAAGCTCTTCATTTATGTGGCTTCCCTATATTACAATCCCTATATATTATAATTGGCAAAGGTGCTCATGCACTGTGGCTTTTCTGTGGCTCTGTGTCTGCCTGGGTGCACACGCAACCGTGTGGGCATTCGCCATGTGTTGTGTGCCTCAGCCCAGGGTTGCTAGGTTGCGCGACCAACAAGCAATGCACACACACAATTCGTTTTCATCTTTCCCTTTTCGTTTTTTCTCCCTTTGTACTCCATTAACCCTGCAAGACCCGGATATATTTCTACTTGCAAAAAAAAATGTTTCAACCTTTCAGATGGTGTTGTAGGAGTACTTTAGAGAGGAAAATATAATGTTTTTGAAAAAAAATAGTTTTTGTAAGGTTTTATTGAAATGTTGTAATATTACAACATTGCGTCTAATGGGTAGCAGAATTTCCTATAGGCCATTTTTACTCACTGTCAGAATAATATGGCAAATGTCTATATACTTCACTAAAACAACTTAAGGGTTCATTTATATGGTTATGGTTATTATTTGGCCTCAGAACAGTATACATTATGAATGTTGGCCTCAGAACAGTACATTATGAATAATAACATCAATAAGCCATATTTGTAAGATTTTTGGGGCGGTGTAGCCGCCCCCTATAAGTGAGTTTTGGACACCGACCAAAAAAATTGTGTACCCCCTAACCCTTCCATTGTTAATGCAAATCGATACTTTTTTCATATCAGCCAATCACATTACAGCTAGTGTCATCACCACTAACTGTAATGTGATTGGCTGACTTTGCAAATTCAGGACTGTGATTGGCTAGCGAAACACATGACACATGTGCAGCCCTATGAATAGCAGTATGGAAAAAGTCATTTATCCTTTTTTTAAAGTGAGTCATGTTGTGATGACCACACACCGCCCACTTCACACTGGGTGTGATTTTTTATTTATTTTAGTCGATATCCACATCACTCTCTCCATTAATTACAATATCCAACACATCCCTTGCAGTGAAGCAAGGCTCTCTCCGTGCTTGTGGCATTCTGAAATGAAAATAAAGACATACCTTTAGTACATTAGTAGCACATCTCACTGCAGGTACATATTTCACAAGTCACACAATACTGTCTGGCCAACCTATTGTGGAGACAACGTTTTGTGCTCGAACTCCCACAGCCGACTGAAACTCTGGAACTCCTGGGACGAATACTGGGGCCCATTGTCTGAAAAAAGAATAAGCGGAATCCCCTGACGGGAAAAGTGAGCCTTCAGCTTCCTTATTACAGTACTTGACTTTGTATCAGGTAGTCAACTTCCCAAAAGTTGGAATAGTAGTCCACTGTAATGAGGTAGTTCTTATCGTTAAAGGTAAACAAATCTGTACCAACCTTGGCCCATGGTCTGCCTGGTTACTCATGTGGATGTAGTGTCTCTTTTTGTTGTTTCGTGTCAACTGATCTGCAAATGTCACATTTCACTATGAATGTTTTTATCTGTTCATTCATTCCCGGCCAGTAGACACATTCTCTCGCACGCCTGAGGCATGCCTCCACACCCAGGTGAGAGGAGTGAATCCGGCGGGTGATGTCCCTTTGTAGCGAATATGGGATGACAGCTCTCTCCCCTCTGAAGATGATGTCATCCTGTATACTCAGTTCCTCCTGGAATGAGTAGGAGTGCATAATATCCATCGGTGTGTGTTTCTTGTGTTAAGGCCATCCCTTCTGAATGGTTTTACTTAGTGTCTGTAGCGTTTTGTCTCCTTGTGTAGTAGAGCGGATTGTACTCAGTCTCTCTTCAGAGATAGGCACGTAGGCCACCATATTGACCGTCTCAATCTCAACTTCCACTGTTCCTGCAGATGAGCTCTCTGGTAAGTATGCTCTACTCAATGTATCTGTAAGTAACATGTCATGACCTGGGACATAAATCCCATCAAAATCATATCTCTGAAGTCTGAGCAGCATACGTTGTAGTCTCTTGGTGCACTTAACAGTGGCTTCTTGACAATGTTCTCCAACGGTTTATGGTCACTCTGTACTGTTACTTTCCGGCCATAAGTGTATTGCTGAATGCTTCTTCGTGCATTTCTGTCCATTCCCACATATTTTCCTTGTGTGTGAGCTGTCGCATGATCTCACAGTCATCTGACAGGTGTTTGTAGAATTTAGAGAGATAATTTACCATGCCCATCAGTCTCTGTACACCCTTCACGTCAGTTGGTCTTGGCATGTCTCTCACTGCCCTGATCTTCTCGGGGTCAATTTTCAGTCCATCTGCCGTCAGCAGGTGTCCAATGTATGGCACCTCCTGCTGCCTCTACCTGAATTTTTCTGCATTCAGTTTGATATTCTTTTCTCTGCATCTGCTTAGAAACTGTCTCAATTTATCATCATGGTCTTTGAAGGCCTTTTCTTGTGTATCACCTTCTCCTGTGATCAATACGTCATCAGCTATGATGTAGATGCCCGGCAGACCCTCCAGTGCTTGAATCAGCATCCGCTGGAAAATCTCAGGTGCTGGGCTGATTCCCATAGGCATCTTGAGCCACCTAAATCTGCCAAACGGTGTAGCAAATGTTGTTAGATAGCTCGACTCCTCCTCCAATTTCACATGGCAAAAGCCATGTTTGACATCACAGACCGTGAACACCTTCGCTCTCGACAGGTCTGGAAGGATGTCATCAATGGTAGGAAGTGGGAAATGGCTCCGCTTTAGAGCCTTGTTCAGTGGTCTTGGATCAATACATATGCTCGGCTTGCCATTAGGTTTCTGTACCGTGACAAGACTACTTATCCAGTCTGTGCTTTTCTCCACAGGTGTGATGATCTCTCTCCTTTGTAGATCCTGCAGCTCTAACTTGAGAGGAGTCATCATGGCAACCGGGACTCGTCGTTTGGGGAGTTTCACCGGCTCCACCCTCTCGTCCATCTCGATCCTGTACTCTCCTTCCAGGCAGCCGTCACCTGTGAACACATCACTGTACTCCTTCTGTATTTGTTGCATGTGTAGACCACCGTGGGCTGATTTCACTTCAGTGACAATACTGTCAATAGCTAGAATGTTCTCATACTGTACTTAAATGAGTTTCATGGCTTCGCTTGCCTTCTTTCCCAACAGTGGTAGTCTACAGTTCTCATTCACCACCTCAAACTCCAGGCGGTACTGTTTTTGGTTCCTTGGATTTCTCACCTTCACCTTGCATTTGCCTAGTGGATGCAGCCTGGTCTTGTTGCACATTACCAGCACTGTCTTAGTGCTCTCCAGTTGGTTTTCAGGACTCAATAGATTCACAGGGATGACATTACAGCTAGCTCCACAGTCTATCTGAAACTTCACCAGCTCCTTGCCAATTAGCATCCCTGCGAAAAGCTGGCTGTTCTTGGCTTTGTCACCCCCGGCCTCTTTACCAGTCACTGTCAGTATCTATCTCTGTAGTGGTGACACTCAAGATGTCCTCATATTCCTCACTGTCTTGTTCAGTCACTTGGTGTACTTGTCTTCCTTTCTTCATTTTTTGCAGCGCTTTCCAAAGGCTGGACACTTGTTCTTGTTTTTTGATTGATTGATTGAAATTTTTATCAGGCAAAAGAATGTAAAACAACACCGTTTATAATGCGTTTGTCTAAAATGTCCGGCCAAAAAAGTCCTTGCGGGCTTGTTTCCGTTGGGGTCCTTGAATTAATTTCATAGACATATATAGTAGCAACCAAACAGTTCAAAAATCAACATAAGAATACAGAGGGGAAAAAAAAATACCATTATGTACAAAAAAGGCATGAGAAAATAATAAAATATATGCAAAAAAAAACATTATAAAATAAAATAAAAAGTATGTACAAAAAAAGGGGGAGGGGGGGGTCGTCTGTCTACAGGGAAACTGGTACTAGCTCCTCTTTAGGCCTCCAGAAAGATGAGTTTTTAGGGCTGTTTTGAATGAGCCCAGCGAACTGCATTTTTTGAGGGATGGGGTTAGACTATTCCATTCCTTGGTGGCAGTGCTATAGAAGGAGTATTTGCCCATGTTTGTTTTATGGGTGGGTGTTACCAGATTGTTGTTTACGCTCCCTCTAGTTTTGTGACTGTGGGTGTCACTAACTTTTTCGAGGTACTTATGCAGATATGCGGGTATAGGGGGCATTTCGGGCAAATCTGCATTTACAATTTTGAAGACCAGTCCCATTTTAGTTGTATAACCCTGTCTTCCACCCTGAGCCAGCCTAGGCTGGCAAAGTGAGTGGGAGAGAGGTGGGTCATGGGCCCCAGTCCGAGAAGTAGTCAGTTTGTTTTGGGAGGTTTGAAGCTTAGTCTTCATGTGCCTTTTCCCTTTCATGTGTATTACCACAGAATTTACATGAAACTGTGTTTGTGTTCTTATCCTGCCGTGCTGTCTGTTTCATCATGTGCACCTCCTCCACTGTATGTCTTGCAAGGGTTCTACTATTTTCGCGTGACAGTTTTGTAGCCCTCCACAACTGTAGGCATTTGTCTAATGTCAGGTTGTCCTCCCTGAGCAATCTCTCTCTGTCCTGAATCAATAATGCCACATACTATTCTATCATGTTTGAGTGAGTCTCTTATTTGTCCAAAGTTGCATGTGCTGGCTAACATTCTTAGATCAGTGACATATGTATCAATGTTTTCATCCTGTCCTTGATTTCTCATGAAAAAACGATATCTCTCCACAGTTTCATTTACCTTGGGGTTGTAATGTCCATCGAATTTTTCAATGATGTTCTTCACTGTCCTCCTGGCTGTAGTCACATCACTCATCAGAGTTTCACAAAGTTCTCTACCAGTCTCTCCAATCAGGTAGTAGAACAATTTCACCTTTGTTGTTTCTTCTGCCAACTATTGTAACAAGCGGGTCTTGCAGGGTTAATCTCTGAGCTAGACCACACTAGGTCTCCAGGGACCCCCAGAATCTCCAGGTACCCCCAAGGGGTCCGCAATGTTTCGCGGGGGTCCCAAGACTCCCAGGGGGTCTGCGGACACCCAGGGGGTCCTTGATGTATTTTTTTTTTCTTTTATTAATTAGAATTTTCATCCCACGATTTTGTAACCCCAAAATAAGCGAGCCCTCACTAGAGCCCCGTGCGCGGCTAGGGGGCAGGCGCCCGGACCTCTAGTTATGTACATTTGCTGAATGATAACTTTTTTTTTTTCCTACAGGTGATTTCCAGAGACCACCACATGGGGGAGACATTCAACGTTGTTACAGTTACAGTGAGAGATGGACCAGAGGCTTCTTGATGCAATGCTGCAACCTGTAGTAAAGTTGTACAGGATAGGTATGTACTGATTTTTTTCTACTGGTCGTTTCCTTTAACTTCTGCAAAGAGATGGTTGTGTTAACAGTTAATGGAACTGTTCCATTTAAGCAATAAGAACAATAATCTATTTTATGGCCCAATTTTAACATAGGATCATTTATTTCTATGGGCGAAACAAGAGTGTGTAGATCAACTATTTTCCCTATTTATGCATGACAATGTTTGACAAAGGCTTAATCAGATTAATCAATGTAGTCAATTATTTAAAAAAAAAATGTTTTTTTCTCATCAATTTGTTGATAGATATAGTTTATTAAAAAAAAATGATTATTCGATTAATCCAAAAAGTAATCAAAAGAATAATCACCAAGTATAATAATCATCAAGTAAATACATTATATGATGATGATGATGATAGTTGCAGCCCTTGTGTCAAAATGTACTTGAGTAAAAGTACAAAAATATTTACGTATACTTAAAAAGTACCAAAAGTTTAAATACTCGTTACACATAATGTCCCGTTTCACAAGTTTTCAAATGTATAGAATTAAAAATCCTTTGAAAATAGCAGATCTACAACCTCACAATGTGTCGCAGTATTTGTCAACTGGCCACAATGTAACTCATAGAGCATAGAGGATGTGTCAACTTGAAATTGAAAGTAACTAGGGCCGGGACTTTATCGCGTTAATTTCAATCAATTAATTACAGAAAAATTATCGTGTTAAAAACATTTTAATCACACGTATTTTTGCACCGCGGAACGTTTCTCACGGGATGAGTTCATAGGACGGAGGTAGGACGGACCGATCATCCCGGTGCACCAACTCAACGCAAAGATACACTCAACCATGGATGGCTCACGATGGCTACAGCACTCGACCCGCGCTTTAAGGACCTAAAGTGTCTACCAAGAGGAGAGCGAGAAGGGGTGTGGACCAGCGTTGAGTAGGGATGGAGCTCGAAAACCGGGTCCATTATATACCCGGGCATGAATTTATCGAGACCCGGTTTTCGATAAGCTTTAGGCTTGTCGAGCCTGTTATCGAGTGTAGCGGCCCTGGGCCGCACACTGCAGTGTGTCTGGCTGCGTGTTTGTGTGCTTTATGAGATGGGCGCTAGGACCGCTCAGTTGACAGGGCAGGCACAGTGCTCGCACGAGTGCTTGTGTGTGTGTGTGTGTGTGTGAGATTTTCTCCGGTGGGAACGGCATCATTGTTTGTGTGGCATGTCAGCCTGTTCCCAACCCTAACCCTAACCCTAAAACCGAAATAAAGTAACAAAAAAAAGTAACTTTATCCGCGGGAAACCCGAAAAAAATCGGCAACCCTAGCGGCCCATGACGTCATGTCTAAACTATCAAAACAAGAGGCGATCAAGAAATAAATCTAATCACCCACGCTGGCACAAACATGTTGGTCTAAAAGTGTATTGATAGCTGCAAGTTGTGCCAAACAGCGCTGTCCGTCCCTCAGTCTATCGTTGCCGAAAATGGCAGATCTACAAGCTCACAACGTGGTGCGAACAGACGCAGTGTGAGCTTGGAGATCGGCCATGTTTGGTGCGTGACACTGTCGTACGATGAAGTATACATTGCGCTTTTAAAGTGACAGTACACACATTAACCGTTTCTTCAATATTATTTTCCAAAAGTAAAAAGGTCACTTGCCTTCTGTCTGTTAGAAAAGTACTGTATTTGAATGCCCTAGTAAAATGTAGTGCATGTGATATATTTTGGTTAAAACAAAGAAAAAATAATAGAAAAAATAACTATGCATTTTTTGTTTATAAAAAGTTGAAGAGACATGGAGATTTTATAGTAATTATTACAGTACTATTCATAATATAAAGCCATTTAACACTTATTGCACATTATATGAATGGTTGTTTTAATGATAGGCAACAATATTTTTTACTTTTGTCATCTTCATTTAATTTTAGATAGTGGTCAGCCACAAACTCACTGTCACAACTGCATGGCCAATAAAAAAAGATACCGGTTCTGTTCAGAATTTTTTCTTAATAATAGAAAAAGATCGATAGTGGGCTCGATAAAAGCTCGGTTCGATAAGCAGGTTCGATAAGGTGCTCATTATCAATAAAAATTAACGAGCTCCATCCCTAGCGTTGAGGCACTGCTGCTAGAAGAACCTGACAGAGCCACTCCAGAACCCACAGAGGAGCCAGCGAGGAAGAGGAGCCTCATGTTGTTTAATTCAGACTCTGAATCAGAGGATGAAGGGCGGCCCAACATGACTCTGAGCCGCTACAGAGCAGAGCCCACCATCAGTGAGACAGACTGCCCACTGCAGTGGTGGTCCACTCATGCAGGGGCCCATCCACAGCTTTCTGCCCTGGCACGCAAGTATCTGGGCAGCCCTGACACTTCTGTCCCTTGTGAGATACTTTTCTCACTGGCAGGTCACATTGTTCAAAAGAAGAGGGCAGCCTGTCACTAAAATGTTCATCGGTTATGGCCTATGTTTTGCAACAGAGATATTGTCAGGATATTGGAGGAATAGGAGGGATTGAGGTCACTTTTTTTATTTTATGTTACCATTTTAAATGGCACTTTATGTTGAACTGTTTATTATGCTGGCCTTATTCAGTCAGTTGGACTGAAATTGATTAGATTTTTGGACTAACTGTTGGTAAATCAACAAAGACTGTTATGCCCTCTGAAGCAACAGGAGAGATGTTTTCTAATGGTCAGGGTTTCCACTGTTCTGATTTACTTGAAAGTATTGTTTTACTTTAAAAAAAAAACGGGTTGGAAGTGTTGAGTTTACAGAAGGTCCTTGAATGTATATAGGCTACCTGAATCTCTTCAATGTATCCTAAAGTTGATGCACTTAATGGCAAAAATTGCACTGATCTGTTGGTCTTGGTTAAGTACCACCTTGATAAAAAAAAGAAACAATTCTTTGTTGCCTAAGCTTATGTACTCTTCATTGATTCACTCGTGTACTAAAATCCATTTGAAAAAAATGGTTCTCACTGTTCTCAGGTCAAATATTGATATGCGATTAATTTCGATTAATTAATTACAAAGCCTCTAATTAATTTGATTTTTTTTTATCGAGTCCCAGTCCTAAAAGTAACATATTAAACCTTTATAACAGTTGACACTGCAACAAACATGGTTATGTATGTTAATCATGACATGTAGTGTTAACGTAGGTGTCATACTGTATTGCCTTATGTATACTCCTTCAAATGAAATGTTACCAAACCAGTTAACCTGAGCACTATATTCTATCATTTTACTTCCCTCCCTCTAGACTCCCTGCAGCTCCCTGTCTGTAAAGTGGAGGAACCAGAGCCTCCACAGATGAAAGAACAGAAGGAGCCTCTTCATAGACCAGAGGAGGCTGATGGGTCAACTAATGGTGTACAAACCCCATCCACAAGGAGTCACACAGGAAAGAAAGGCATTAGTTGTACAGAGTGTGGCAAAGTATGTGGTTCTAAGGGTAATCTGAAGATACACATGAGGATTCACACAGGGGAAAAGCCCTATAGCTGCACAGTTTGTGGCACAGGCTTTAGTTATAGTGGCAGTTTGAAGTCACACATGAGGATTCATACAGGGGGAAAGCCCTTTAGCTGCACTGTCTGTAGCAAACGCTTTAGTCATAGTAACAGTTTGAAAACACACATGAGGTTTCATAAAGGGGAAAAGCCCTATAGCTGCACAGTATGTAGCAAAGGTTTTTCTCAAGAGTCACATCTGAAATCACACATGAGGATTCATACAGGGGAAAAGCCCTATAGCTGCACAGTTTGTAGCAAACACTTCAGTCGTAGTAACAGTTTGAAAGGACACATGAGGATTCATACAGGGGAAAAGCCCTTTAGCTGCACTGTTTGTAGCAAACACTTTAGTCATAGTAACAATTTGAAAACACACATGAGGATTCATACAGGGGAAAATCCCTTCAGTTGCACAGTTTGTGGCACAGGCTTTACTCAAAATACCATTCTGAAGAGACACATGAGGATTCATACAGGGGAAAAGCCCTTTAGCTGCACTGTTTGTAGCAAACACTTTAGTCTTAGTAACAGTTTGAAAAGACACATGAGGATTCATACAGGGGAAAAGCCCTTTAGCTGCACAGTTTGTGGCACAGGCTTTACTCAAAGTACCATTCTGAAGACACACATGAGGATTCATACAGGGGAAAAGCCCTTTAGCTGCACTGTTTGTAGCAAACACTTTAGTCATAGTGACAGTATGAAAACACACATGAGGATTCATACAGGGGGAAAGCCCTTTAGCTGCACAGTATGTAGCAAAGGTTTTTCTCAACAGACAAATCTGAAATCACACATGAGGATTCACACAGGGGAAAAGCCCTATAGCTGCACAGTATGTAGCAAAGGTTTTTCTCAAGAGTCAAATCTGAAATCACACATGAGGATTCACACAGCGGAAAAGCCCTATAGCTGCACAGTTTGTAGCAAACACTTCAGTCGTAGTAACAGTTTGAAAAGACACATGAGGATTCATACAGGGGAAAAGCCCTATAGCTGCACAGTTTGTGGCAAAGGCTTTACTCAAGATGCATATCTTAAGATACACATGAGGATTCACACAGGGGAAAAGCCTTATAGCTGCACAGTTTGTGGCACAGGCTTCAGTCATCTTTCAAGTCTGAAAGCACACAAGAGGACTCATACAGGGTAGGAAAAATGTATGATAATTACCATGACAAGTCATAGATATGCACACTTAATTTCTCATATTCAAATATGCATATTCATTATATTATATAGACGGATGACCTTGTCATTGTTTAGATTCTAAGATGTTTTGTTTGTTTGTAGAGGTGTTTTTCCCCAAATATGCATATTCATTATTATATTGATTATTAGATGGATGACATTGTCGTTGTTTGTTTAGTTTCTAAGTGTTGTTTATTTGTAGAGGTGTTTTTTTTTGTCAAAGCTGTGTTATGTTACACCTGAATAAATATGCATTAACACCTGCTCGCAACTACGTATTAACTCATTTACTTATACTGACGTAACAAAATATTTTTTTTTTCCAATTACCAATTCTGCCACTGACATAAAAATGTGTTGCAAGACTTAGCAAAAGAAACAAGTGGCCAGGTCTATGAAAATGAGCCCAAAAGATGCAACTTGTAGATCTGCTATTTAAAAGAAATATATGTATTTTTTTTTTAACAACAAATCTTGTATGGGGCTCCCTGGCACCACATATAATATGTTCAGATGGGAGTCTGCGACTTTGCGGACAAATACATAATCTGGGGGTTCTTCACATGAAAAAATATGAGAACCACTGGTTTAAAAATCAGTAGAAAGCAAGCTTAACTAGAAAACGTGCTCCTCGGAGCACAGGTCTCCGCCAGCAAATATTGATTAATCCTGTCTAAGCTATTTATATTACGTATTGTGATGACACCCGCGTGTCTACATAATGTAGTGCTCCGCCATTTCCAAAGAGACACAGACTCTTTCAAAGTGACAATTTATAGGCCGCTATACGTCATGCGTCTCACTAGCCAATCAGAGCACACTCTTTCAACGTCACGTGTCACGTGAGGCTTGACCAATGTTAGCTTGGCCTAGGGGGACGGAAAGTGAAAACATAGTCTCCTGGCGGAGACAATTAAGCAACTACACAAAAAAGGCCCACATTTCTTCTTATCAGCAGTCAAGCAGACATGGCAACACTGTTAATAACTCATTGATATGAGGCTCCCCTACTCCCCTACCAGGCCACGCCCACAGTGACCATGGCCAGGAATAAGGTGAATACTTGATTTTATTACCCTAGTAAACATTTTCATATATATTTTGTTTTCAATTGCTAGTTTAAAGGTATAGTTCACCCCATTTTTTCAATTGATTAGTCACCCCATGGAGACTTGAATTCATGGATATCTTTTTGTTTTTGTCGCATTCCTAAGCCAATAATTTGATGACCAGCGGACCGGTAGTCTGCGGTTCTGATAGGAGACACAAAGGAGACTCTTTCTACTGGAACCACCGCCGGTCATCAAATTATTGGCTTAGGAATATGTTCTGGTGGCGCTATAACAGGCCCATGTGAAAGAATTGGGGCAGAGGTTCTGAATTGGTATCCAGGGAGTATGTGTGCACAGTTTCGCAGCGACCGGCTCAACGGTGCCGGAGATTAGCTGCTAAAGGACGGACAGGACACATAGACGGACACACGGACGGACGGACGGACAGGGTGCAAAACATACACTCTCGACTTGCCTTTCGGCCTGGCGCAGACAATAAAAATAAAGAAGCACAAAGCTTGGTTTGTTGCCCCAGGTCATTAAAAAGCTACCAAATCACTTTAAAATGTGCCATAAATGGATTATGTGTATGGTAATTAATACAAATACATGTGCTAGAGTACAAGCTCATTATCAACCGTAAGCAGATGCACATTATCTGCAATTTATTGGCAGCCATATGGGAACCTATAATGTTATGTTTTTCTCTTGTATCAACATCAGGGGGAAATCAAAGATGTACAGCCCCAGCAAAGTGATATAGTCCAAAACGTAGGGCCAGTTGCAGCCATTATGAAAACTGGTGGCCATCTTGAAAAATGTAGGAATTCTGCGTGGCCAGAGGTTTATATCAAATGTCAAGGGTCATAATATTAAGGTAATCTGTGCCAAATGTCATGCTTGTATCACCAACTAGACAGTGTCAATTCCCCGCCTGACTAACAGGACCAGAATGGAAACAAGCCCCAAAAAAATACACTATGGTTGAGCATTTCTTGGGGGTGCTATGCTATGGGCTTCTTTGGAGGTGCTAAAGCTAAGCTACGATTCTATGTGCGACACTAGAGCTTGAATGCCCGGATGAAACTCATTGACTCCCCCCTATATATAGTAATACGGTGAAGCCCCTAGCAGGGACCCCCCTGACTCTCTACATTTATGGAAAGATGTTTGTTATCGCTTACATTTTTTACTTTATCATTTTGAAATATATCATCTAGTGCTGCTTTAAATTGGGGAGAAAAAGGGCTAAAAAGCACACAAAAAAGAGCAGCCTTGCCCTGCCCATATTACCATCATAAGGGTGGACAAAGTAATATATTAAGTGTTATTTTAATAAATATTGACTAATCTACAGATGCTGAGTCATGATGTGATGTGTTGCTTGCTTGCAGATATGTTCTTTTAAGCAAGCGACACCATTATGCGACAACTCAGGTCCAGACAGACATCTATGAAAAGTCATTGGAATGTATTATTTGTCTGCATGAGTCAGAATGTAATAGTCAGATTGTTTATGTTACAGCTCTTGTGATACAGTGTTTGTTCAGTAACAGTGTTAAATAGATCTATATTGTGATAGCAATCTTTGCTATAGAGTGTTTGTTCAGTAACAGTGTTAAATAGCTCTATATTGTGATAATCATAGTTATAGAGTGGTTGTTCAGTAACAGTGTTAAATAGCTCTATCTATGTGATAGTAATCATTGCTATAGAGCAGGGGTTTTAAGCTGGTGGTCTGTGGACCACTGGTGGTCCGTGGAGGTATTGCATGTGGTGGCCAGCTTCTTATCACTTACCCTACCTTTAACTACATAATGACAAATAGTACTAGCTGCAAATACATACATTTACAGCTGAAAACAGTTGCATCAGTGGTGTGGTCTAGTTTTTTTTTTTTTGTTGAGGTATACGATAATCATTCCCTGCACGAAATGCATGTGGTTGTGGGTAAACGCTAGTGCGTTGGATGGAATGGTTAGTAGGCTAGACTGTATACGCCTTCTTCCAAAAAAACCTGCACTGTATACAGCGTAACACGGTAGAACACACTACTGAGTTGCATTGAATGCTTTTTTATTTTATTCAAAAACAAAACAAAGTTTGCAGGGCAATGCTCACAACAAGAATCTAAAATGAAAGTGCTTACAAATAAAATGTACAAAAAGGACAACAGGAATACAATTAGGTTGACTAGAAAACAACTGGCCCAGGCACCACTCAACATAATCCCCCCTATACCCTCTACCCCCAACTCCACCACCTGAAATACCCCGCCACTCCCACAACCCCCATTCCCCCTAACCAGCACACTACACCCCCCAAACCCTCATGCCCTCCAACTCCCCTAACTCATACAACTGGATCACCAACCTTGTGTCCAGTTTGGATAGTGGAGTAGTATGTAAGATCATTGAATGTCTTAAAGAGCCTATAAGCAAGGAGGAAAGACGGATGCCTTGACACTAGAATCACCCAAGCCAGGGAGGAGATGAGAGCAGCACACAGGGGCTTTGTCGCTGACCAAAAAGGAGAGGGTCTGAGGGAGGAATATAAGCGGAGGAAGGAGGAGCTATACCAAGTGTATGCAACTCGAAAAACAGGAGCTGACCCAAAATATCAGGGACATTAAAAAGGTGCATGTTAAACAAAGCATGGCAAGAGCTGGAAGCTCATCAATGAAATTTCTGGCAGAAGCTCTTCTCAGACTTCCAAGATCTGGGGAGAAAGCGCAGAGGAACGAGTTGAAACATGGTACCAGCAGAAGAAGAGGATGATCCGATGCTCTTGTCTTCCATGACCTTCCCATACCAGATCATGGATCATTTACCATGGATGAGTACCAGAGGGCCAAGGCTACTATCAAGTGAGGCAAGAGGAGGATGGAGTGACAGCAGAGGTTCTGATGTATGTGCCCATAGACGAGGTGGTGTTGGATTTCATCAAGCACACACGTCTAGTGAGCTGCCGAAGCTGTGGAGCAAAATGATCATCGATCCAGTACCAAAGTCAGGCGACCTCACCAAGACGGACACCTCCAAGGCATTAACCTGAGCTCACAAGTCGCCAAGGCGGCTAACAGGATGATCCTCAACCGTCTTAGACCCATCTTAGACCCTGTACTGAGAAACTCGCAGAACGGCTTCCGCCCAGAGCGAACAGCAGACGGGCAGATACTGGTGCTGAGGAGGATACTGGAAGGAGTAAGAGATGAATCTTTCAGTGGTGATCACCTTCATGACTTCCAAAAGGCTTTTGGCACCATCCACCGGGGGAAACTGATGAACATTCTCCGGGCCTACGGAGTTCCTGAGAAGATGGTTCAGATGATGGAGACACGCTACTTGAGGCAGTCCAGGCAGTGCCTCAGTCCAGGACTTGAGGCAGTCCTTCAAATAACCTGGGCCTGGACTGCTTCAATGGAGCAGGACCTGAAGGTCCGGGGGGCACTTGACTGGAATGCCTTGCATGGGATGAGGAGAGTGTGGAAATCAGACATGGGAGAAGACCTCAAGAGGCGGCTGTTCATATAGTTACAGTTGAGTCAGTACTGCTGTATGGGGCTGAGACATGGACCATCACAGCACAACAGGAAAGGGCCTTGGATGGAGTCTACACAAGAATGCTATGAATGGCACTAGGAGTCACATGGACTGACCAAATCAGAAATGTGGTCCTCTACGGGAACCTACCATGTGTCACAGACAAAGTCAGAGAGAGAAGGATGAGGCAGGGCACTGCGCCAGGCACCCATATTGTAACTAATGGCAAGCAAACTGACACTATGGGAGCCAACCCAGGGCAAAGCCAGGAAAGACAGGAAGTGCACCACCTACGTAGATGCACTTCGGCGTAACAGCTTAGCCAACAACACTGTAGAGCTCAAAACCCTGAAGCTAGATAGGAGAGTGTGGAGGGCAGCTTTTCAGGAGTCCCAAGTTGGTGTTGGCTAGACCACACTCGCATCGCAAAGACCCTATTCTATATGATCCGGCCTAACTGACTCATGCCCCCCTCAACATAATCCCCCCCGTACCCTCTACCCCCAACTCCACCACCTGCAATACTCCCCCACTCCCACAAACCCCACCCCCCCCAACTGCCAGCCCACACCTCTCCACCTCCATAACTCAAAACCCCATTCCACTTCAGGAGTCCCGAGTTGGTGTTGGCTAGACACCAACTCTAACTCAAAACCCCATCCCACCCCATACCCTCGTACCCCCAAATCCCATCCAATCCATTACACCCCCACTCCCAGAGCCCCCGGTCCCCATGCCCCCAACCAACACACCACAACCCCCAAACTCCACCCACCCAAGCCCTCATGTACCCCCCACCCCATAACCCCCCAACCGCCACCCCACACCTCCCACACCCCATAACTCCAAACCCCATCCCACCCCCATACCCTCATACCCCCCAACCGACACAACACAATATTCTCACAGGGTTGTTGGCTGCCACGGTGTTCACGTGTGATTTTGATCTGCATTTAAAAAAAAATCACAACATGGATGTTCACATCTAAGCAGCAATGACAACCTCTAACCACAAGTTCAAAATGTTCAATGCCAAAACCTCCTATCTATACCTAAAAATGACCTCCTATCTACATAGATGCACATAGGAGGTTTTTACCTAGAAACAGTTAGGCTTACAAATTAATAAATAATGTTTTTTAGCGGCGCTAGTTAGCGGCGCTAGCCGCTCTATACCTTTAGGTATAGAGCGGATATTAGCCCTCTATGCCTGGCTTTTGCGTCAACGTTCTGATTGGTCAGGTGCGCCAACGTTCTGATTGGTCAGGTGCGTCAACGTTCTGATTGGTCAGGTGCGCCAAAGTTGTGATTGGTCACTATTCATGACATCACTATGATGTCATGAATATAGAATTCGATGTCTATATAAACGATGACAATGACTTCATCTTATTATTCATTTGGCTAAAGTCTCCGTCTAGGTAAGTTATTTAAAGTTAATATGACGAATAGAAAGAGAAAGATACAAGAACAGATGAAGGGTGAATGTATAGAAAGTCTGAGTTCGGGACCCAGTCATCCGTTATGACAGAATGGTTTGATAGAGACGATCGAGAATCCAAGAGTCCGTTAAGGTTCTGATTGGTCAGGCCCGTCAAGGTTCTGATTGATCAGGCCCGTCAAGGTTCTGATTGGTCAGGCCCGTCAAGGTTGTGATTTGTCAGGCAAGGGGACTATTCATGACATCACTATGATGTCAAGGTTTATTTTTTATTTCCTCATGTTTTTTTTTGTATATATTGTTATTTGGCTAAAGTCTCCTTCTAGGTAAGATATTTAAAGTTAGATCCTCAATTTAACTTTATCTGTCGTCGACGCTCTGATTGGTCAGACCCGTCAACAAAGTGATTGGTCAAGCTTCACATGACACATGGCTATAAACACATTATAAACACATATCGATGACATAATGTATTCAAAGGCGCCGCTACCTTCACACAGGGTGTGATTTTTTTATGCTCATTTTGAGATCAAGACATTCTACAGTACTGTAACAAGTATTACCAATCACATGTTTGATCAACTCACACTCTTGGTGTGATAAAAGTTTCACCACCTGACACTAATCATTAGCAATCAACAAGGCAATGCAATTAACTTGACAGTTACTAACAAATACTTAAATAGTAAGGGTGGAAGACACTTTTTTATTTTGAAAATAATTGATTAGTACAAACTGAAAGACATTTAGATGGTCTACATAACACAGAATTCTAAAGTTTCAGCTCTGTCTGCTGCTCAACTAGTTCTGGTGCAGATAAGAGGTTTTGCGCTTCAACATTTTAGCACTAATTGGCACTGAACAAGATAGGAGTTTTTTGTCAAATGACTTTTCTGACAAAATGAGGGGCGGGACTATCTTGCAGACAGACTGAGCATGTGCAGCATAGCCTATAGTCCTCATCCACAGTGAAATATGAAAATCATGAAATTTGCACTTAGGAGGTTTTGCGTTTTGGCCATCGTATTGTGTTATAAAAACAGCTGTGCTGTGCTGACAGCTGGTATAAAGCTGGTACAGCGAAATAAATAGATTTCATATCATCCCAGAAAGCTTGTAAATTGACAAGAACGAAAACTAAGGGCATTTTGTCTATAATTTCAGTTCGTTTTAGTTAGTTTTGTAAACAAACAATACAGTTTCAGTTAGTTATCGTCTTGTTAAATGTTTTGTTTTCATTATTTTGTTAGTTTTAGTAACCTTGCTCTGGACTTGATAAAACAGAGTGCAACAACACCTAGCAGATTACACTGGCACCCATGACACCTTCAAGCCATAGGTTCTGCATACATGTATGCGTTATACTGTATAATTTGTAAACCAAGGTCCCAAAGTGTCTGGAGCATACATGGGCAACTGGCGGCCCGGGGGCCACATGCGGCCCCCACCTTCACTTAGGGTGCGTTCGGAAATTGCGCACCGGAGCGCACTCGCCTATTAGTTTGTATTGGCCAGTGCGCTCAGTGCTGTATTTCCGAACGCACCCACAATGTGCCCTGCAGGTTAATATCGGCATACTGATATATTATTGATTTCAGCTGTTGCAATTCCAAACATGCAAACATGACCCGCTTTAATTACTTCAGTCTATATTAGTAGTAGCTTAACTAGAAAAGTGTGCTCCTCAGAGCACAGGTCTCCGCCAGGCCGGGTTGCCTACCCAGGGCCCTTTGGAAGCCAGTCATAGCTAATTGGAATGGGGTCTGACTCATACATCTTGATCACATGACCGTAGTGTGTTATGAAGAAACACATATTATGGCAGATAATGTAATCTGGCACAGATAAATAGCGAATCCAGGGGGGCAGGGTGTCCCCAGTGTCATGGCTGGCTGAAATCCATGACAAATAAGGGAAGGAATATCAGGTGTAAAATAAATAACAAATGTTTATTAAAGAATGAACCTAACATAACTACAATGTAAATGGACCGCATACATGGCAATATATATATATATATATATATATATATATATATATATATATATATATATATATATATATATATATATATATATATATAAGCTCACAACAACCTGTTGAGCTTGTAGATCGGATATTTTCAAATAGCCCATGTATAAACTAGGGCTAAAGTGGTTAATGTATGATTTATAATGTAATAATTTATATCTGCAAAAGTGCAAAGTAACTAGTAATTAAAGTTTTCAAATAATTGTAGTGGAGTGAACATTTTTCCTCTGAGATGCAGTGGAGTAGAAGTAAAAGTATTGCAATTTGTAAATACTCCAGTAAAGTGAAAATACTTCAACATTTTACTTAAGTAGGCTTACAGTACTTGAGTAAATGTACTTAGTTACTTCACACTACTGGCCACTGGCCACCTCCCAGGTGCAGAAACCCTGCACCTGGGAGGTAGTTAGTTATTGCTCCACACTCCCTAGGGAGCAGGGAGGGAGGGGCGGGCTTTATAAGTCCTCCAATTGTCAGCCCCCCCCCCCCCCCCCCCCCCCACACACACACACACACACACACAGACACACACCGTTTGTTACAGGCTCTGCAATGTAAGGTATTTTATTTTACCTGGTAAAGCAACAACTAGTCAGGATGAAGCATTGTTGTGTTGTGTGATGTGATGTGATGTGAAGTGAACATGTCATGTTGTATTGTTGAGCTGTGTTTGATTGTGATGCTAAGACAGGCTATGCAGGCCTAGTCAGTGGTATAAAGTAACTAAGTACATGTACTCAAGTACTGTACAATTTTGAGGAGATTTTACTTTACTGGAGTATTTTAAATTTCCAATACTTTTACTTCTACTCCACTACATCCCAGAGACAAGTATTTTACTCCACTACAATTATTTGAAAACTTTGGTTACTTTGTAGATTCACCACCCCAGGAGCCCAGCCAACACCAAGTACCAGGAGGTCAGCCATCACCAGGCCCAGTAGGCTACCATCACCAGGCCCAGGAGGAGAGCTGTCAGCAGGCCCAGGAGGAGAGCTGTCAGCAGGCCCAGTGGGCTAGCACCACCAGCCCCAGGAGGAGAGCTGTCACCAGGCCCAGTGGGCTAGCACCACCAGCCCCAGGAGGAGAGCTGTCACCAGGCCCAGTGGGCTAGCACCACCAGCCCCAGGAGGAGAGCTGTCATCAGGCCTAGGGGGCTAGCACCACCAGCCCCAGGAGGAGAGCTGTCATCAGGCCTAGGGGGCTAGCACCACCAGCCCCAGGAGGAGAGCTGTCATCAGGCCCAGTGGGCTAGCACCACCAGCCCCAGGAGGAGAGCTGTCATCAGGCCTAGGGGGCTA
The DNA here is from genome assembly GCF_963454915.1 of Gymnoscopelus microlampas. NCBI lineage: Eukaryota > Metazoa > Chordata > Actinopteri > Myctophiformes > Myctophidae > Gymnoscopelus > Gymnoscopelus microlampas. The sequence continues at coordinate 6,862,508 of NC_139948.1, forward strand.
TCACCACCAGCCCCAGGAGGAGAGCTGTCATCAGACCCAGTGGGCTAGCACCACCAGCCCCAGGAGGAGAGCTGTCATCAGGCCCAGTGGGCTAGCACCACCAGCCCCAGGAGGAGAGCTGTCATCAGGCCTAGGGGGCTAGCACCACCAGCCCCAGGAGGAGAGCTGTCATCAGGCCCAGTGGGCTAGCACCACCAGCCCCAGGAGGAGAGCTGTCATCAGGCCTAGGGGGCTAGCACCACCAGCCCCAGGAGGAGAGCTGTCACCAGGCCCAGTAGGCTAGCACCACCAGCCCCTGGAGGACCGCTACCATCAGGCCCAGTAAGCTAGCACCCCTGTGGTTACATGGCGGCTTTCCGACATGTCGCCTTTCCGACGTTAACGAACCCTATACCTAACCCTCACCCTAACCCTAACCGCACGCGGAAGCCACTAGTCGGAGTGGCGAGATGTCGGCGTGGAAGACTGTTACCCACCCCTGTTTATCACCCTGGTTTATCTGCTGTGTGACTTGTCTTTAGTCTAGATCGGCAGAGCCGGGATGGCTATGAAAGTGCTTCAGAAGGACATGGAGGAGCTGAAGTTATCAATCGAATTTATGTCTTCAAAAGTGGACACCATAATGAAGCAACAGGCAATTATAACAGAGCTGGTGGGGGAGGTGAAGCAGCTCAATCAATTAAACATTGAACAAAATAAGAAAATTGTCAGCCTGGAAAATAGATTAGACAGTTTGGAGCAGTATTCTAGAATGAACAATGTCATCATCACAGGTTTAAAGATCAATCCACAGAGCTATCGGCAGGCAGTGCAAGGCCTTGCTTCTGAGGGAGATCTTGAACATGAGGAGACAACCGAGGAGCAGGTAAAAACCTTCCTCCAGAGTAAAGAAATTGTCATTGACATTGATAATATTGAGGCATGCCACACTCTGCCAACCAAGAGTCTAAATGACAAGCCTGTCATACCATCTATAATTGTCCGATTTACAAACAGAAAAAATAAGATAAATCTGCTCAAACAAGGTAGAAAACTAAAAGGCACGAATGTATACATAAATGAACACCTCACCAAGAAAAATGGTGAAATAGCCAAGAAAGCTAGAGCTCTTAAAAAAAATGACAAAATACAGTCCACTTGGACTGCAGGTTGTAAGGTGTTCATCAAACCTATTGGGGCAGCAGACTAGAACTTTACTGAAGTAAAGTTTGAATACCAGACTTGTACTTGTAATAGAGTATTTCAAAATTGCTGTATTGGTACTTTTACTCAAGTATCAGTAAGTATCATCAGGATCCTGGATGGCTTGGTTCCAGGCTTAATCATTTATACACAAATATTTTCTTAAATCTCCATAGGAAAAATGAATGGGTTTTATATCTGTGACACCACAAAATGGCCGCCACTGCTATGCCCTATAAGTGTATACAGGGTATTTGCACATTTATAATAATTATATAACATTCATGACTTTTACTAAATCGGCCAAATGGTCAAATATTACGTAAGAAAGAGGCAAACATTGTGAAAATAGCCGATCTACAAGCTCTACGTATACTAGGCTGTATGTTGTGACAGGATACAGTATACATATACTAGGTAGGCTGTGTATGTTGTGACAGGATACAGTATACGTATATGTGGCTTTCGGTTACTTGAATTTTTCTTTCTTTCTTTCTTTCTTTCATTCAGATACTCAAGGCTGGCAGAGGTGTTGGAGGGGACGGGGACACCCCCCCCCCCCCCCCTCCCCCTCCTCTTCATTATTAGCGTGGACTATGAAGACAGGCCATCAGTGGAGGAGGGGAGCAAGAACTGGGCTTCACTACTACAACTAGGAGGTCTAGATGACTCCCTAATGTAGTCTTTTTTTATTTTATAAACACACACACACACAAACACACCCCACACACACACCCACCCACCCATACACCCCCACACACATACGTAAATGCCCAGAAGACTGAGGTTCTCACCTACAGTGTAACACCCCCCAGACCATCCACCTCTAATAAAGTACTGGTGAAGCTAACAAGAGAGATGTAAAGTACTGGTGAAGCCAACCTGATGTATGGAGGATGAAGATGATGGGAGACGCCTGCTGGAAGGCTCATCCGAGGATGCCCTGCCCTAGAGATGGAGATCTGGAGATCTCTCTCTATCCATGGGTTTGTCTGCATGATGGATTCCTCCGAAGACTTGGTCCGCACGGTCGAACGGCCAAAGACCTCGTCCTTCTCGGGGGTTTCCCCTGAAGACGGCTGATGAAGACGACTCAAAGTAGGAACCTCTAGGGCTGTCACGATTATGACATATTAATTGTTGCTCAAATAATTGCGATTAACTAGGCCAAATTAATTAATTATTGCGCATTACATTGAGCATTGTAACATTATTAATAAAAATGTGTCTGTCTTCGTAAACAAAAGGTGCACGGGTCAGATATGACAAATAATTTGCGTAATTCAATAACTTTATACTTTAAAAAAAACATGAATAGTGGGAATAGCAGTCTGCTATTTCCACTATTTTTGAAAATGTTTGAAAACATATGAACAATGTCTTCAGCATGGAAATGATTATGCCGATTATCTGAAAAAGTATTATGATTATCTTAAATACTTGCGATCAGGTGATTATTATGTAATAATTGTGACAGACCTAACTTTTCCTTTTCCTTTGCTGGATGCTGCTTCTGCTGCTGCAATTTGTGTTGTATGATGTTTTTGTTGAATGCTGTTGATGCTGTACGTGTCATGTGCTGATGTTGTTCAAGATGTAGCTCTGTTGCTGTCAGAGCTTTTATAAACACAAACACACCCCACACACACACCCACCAACCCATACACCCCCACACACATGGCTACCCCACGCTACGCTCTGTTGCTGTAGCTCTGTTGCTGTTGGGGCCCGGTGTGGCAGTGAAACATGTTCAGTGACTGTTGGTTTGTGGCTCTGGAATTGAAGGCTGATCTACACTATCAGGTCGGTTGTGTTGTGACTGTTATTGGATGTGTGTGTGTGTGTGTGTGTGTGTGTGTGTGTGTGTGTGTGTGTGTGTGTGTGTGTGTGTGTGTGTGTGTGTGTGTGTGTGTGTGTGTGTGTGTGTGTGTGATAGAGAGAATTTGCATTACATTTTTTTTAGACATAGTCCTCTGTAAATCCGGGCCATTTGAAAAGGTCACTTTTTGGTAGGTACAACAGAGCACTCCTGCAAACTGTGGAAGCCATTTTTAGCCAATCAGGATGGAATACATAAATCGGCCTCCTGGTGGCGCTATAAAAGGCAGATGTGAAAAATGCAGGGCAAGGGTTTTTCCTTGACCTCTAGGGAGTGCGCTTACAAAGTCTTACACAGATCGGTCCAGTTATAGGAAAAAAACACGAATTGGCCTCTTATAGCGCCACCATGAGGCTGATTTGAAAAATTTCAATTGCCATTTCTTCCTCGGCATAGTGGAAATGTACGTGCAAAATGTCAAGGTAATTGCATGCTGTGTTCATGATTTGAGGCATTTTGTTCAAAACGGGGCACTCCTGCAAACTTTGGAAGCCATTTTTAGCCAATCAGGATGGAATATGAAAAATCTTAAAGTCCCGTTTCGTGTAATGACTATAGAGATATTGTGTACCGATTTGTGGGATTTTTGGACAAAATCTGTAGGAGTACTGTCAAAAAATATGTTTTGCACAAATCGGCGTCCTGGTGGCGCTATAAAAGACCCAGAGGTTATTCTGTGGCATCCAGGGAGTGTGTGTGCACAGTTTCACTGCGAGCAAGCCAACAGTGCCGGAGATTAGCTGTACACAGACAGAATGACACACGGACGGACGGACAGGGGGCAAAACATACTCTCTCACCATGCCTTTCTGCCTGGCGGAAACAATGACTAGAATTACAATTCTATAGTCTTTATGCACCAACATATTTGTATTTAAGTTCATACAGTTAACATAAGTATAACTGAATGCATTTGAAATTAAAAAGAAATGTTACTTTTCAGGATTCCAATTAAAAAATCACACCCAGTGTGAAGTGGGCGGTGTGTGGTCATCACAACATGACTCACTTAAAAAAAAGGATAAATGACTTTTTTCCATACTGCTATTCATAGGGCTGCACATGTGTCATGTGTTTCGCTAGCCAATCACAGTCCTGAATTTGCAAAGTCAGCCAATCACATTACAGTTAGTGGTGATGACACTAGCTGTAATGTGATTGGCTGACTTTGCAAAAGTATCGATTTGCATTAACAATGGAAGGGTTAGGGGTGTAGACTGCGTTGTAGACTATTGGCCAATCACGGTTCAGGATTGGTCAGTGTCCAAAACTCACTTATAGGGGGCGGTTACAGCGCCCCAAAAATAGCAAAAAGAAATCAGGATTACAATAAAAAAAATCACACCCTGTGTGAAGTGAGTGGTGCCTTTGATGAGCCCCATATTGACCCCCGTATTGATGTTGTCATCAATGTTTGTGGACAGACATAGAAAACAGACTAGAAAATGTGCTCCTCGGAGCACAAGTCTCCGCCAGCAGACCCGTGCTATTTTAACCAAAGGAAATCACTTACCCTATCTTTAACCATAGTTTTCTAGAAATGTTCTGATTCTTAGATTAGAACATCTAAGGATTAGAACATGTTAGCTTGGCTAACATGTTCAATCAGCCAAGCTAACATGTCCAATGTTAGCTTGGCTGATGGCACTGATGTCACTTCGAAACATGTAAACAATGTTTCGAAGTGACACACCTATTTATAGGGCTCTATTTCGTCATGCGTCTCGCTAGCCAATCAAAGCACACCCTTTCAACATATTGTCACGTGTCACGTGATGCTTGACCAATGTTAGCTTGGTGGACACACGGACATACATACATACATACATACACACGGACACACAGACAAAGCCAGATATAGGAGTGGTTGCCTTCGGCACCACTCAAAAATCACACCCAGTGTGAAGTGGGCGGTGTGGTCATCACAGTGGTCATCACAGACCCATTTTTTTAAGTGCATAGTCCTATTTATAGGACTATGCACATGTGTCATGTGTCTCGCTAGCCAATCACAGTGCTGAATAGAGTCAGCCAATCACAGTGCAGCTAGTGGTCATCACAGTGATGGAAGCTCACTTAAAGAAAAGTATAGATTTGCATTGAATGTGTAGGGGTTAGGGGTGTACAATGGGTGGCCAATCACAGTGCAGGGTTAGGGGGGTACAATGGGTGGCCAATCACAGTGCAGCAAATGTCAATGTCCCAACCTCACATATAGGGGCGGTTACACCGCCCAAAAATAGCCAAAATAGCGGATCTACAAGCTCAAAACGTGTCGCACTGTGACACGTTTTGAGCTTGTAGATCGGCTATTTTGGCTATTTTTGAATGAAACCGACAGTATATGCAATGTGGCCCTCTGGAGTGAGTGTGGAAATAAAGCTGCTTGAAGTCCAGGGTGAAGTTTTCACAGTCGGTGATGATTTGCGGCGCTATGGTGCCATCTGCTGGTGGTGTTGGTCCACTGTGTTTTATCAAGTCCAGAGTCAACACATCAACCATCTTCCACTTAAGTAAAAGTATCAATTCTGCAATGTAGAAATACTCTGTTACAAGTAAAAGTCCGGAATTCAAAATGGACTTGAGCGAAAGTATAAAAGCATTGGTATCAAAATGTAATTAAAGTACCAAAAGTAAAAGTACTCATTATGCAGAATGTCCTATTTCAAGTTTTCAAATGTATACAAATTATTTGAAAATAGCAGTTCTAGATCGGCTATTTTCAAATGGCCGAAATGCATACAAGGCTGAAGTGGTTAATGTACTGTATGTTGTGTAGGCCTAATTATAATCGAAACATACACGTTTTCAAATAATTGTAGTGGAATAAAAGTACAATTTTTGGAATCCGAGATGTAGTGGAGTAGAAGTAAAAGTATTGGAAATTGGAAACACTCAAGTAAAGTACAAATACCTCAAAATTGTACATAAGTACAGTACTTAAGTAAATGTACTTTCCACCACTGCTTCCATGGCAGTGGTTTTCAACCCTTTTTCATATCGAGGTCCATTATCTATTGGGCATTTGAGCCACAGAACCACCGTTTGATGACATTTAGACTCTCAGACCCAAAACTTGGAATATTTTGTTGATAATTGTGTAGACTTCTTGTAAATTAAGTAATGCAGATGTTTAACAATAATTTAACTCGTAAGAGCGTAAAATGAAACCAAATGGACCCGTAAGGGTCCATTTGGTTTCATTTTACGCTCTCAAGAGTTAAAGATCTAATAATGGTCCATTTGGTCAACTCTCCATCATTTAGCTAGGGACCACCTGGAAACTCCTCAAGGACCACTGGTTGAGATCCACTGTTCCAGGAGATACATATCATAATCTAGGTTTATGTGTACGTATGTGTACAGTATGTGTATGTGTACGTGTACGTGTACGTGTACGTGTACGTGTACGTGTACGTGTACGTGTACGTGTGCATGTGCGTGTGTGTGGGTGTGTGTGTGTGTGTGTGTGTGTGTGTGTGTGTGTGTACGTGTATGTGTATGTATGCAAGTCTTTCTTGATGTAACCCTGGAATTATGTTGTGTGTTCACTCATTTACATGCATTGCAACTGCTTCCTGCTGAACAAAATGAAATGTATAAAACAGGGGGTCCTGGACCCCTAGGTGGGTCCTCAGAGTTACTACAAGGGGGCCGCCTAATCTTTGTGTGATAGGATCGTTTTTTTTTTTTACATTTAGCACTACAAGCTCACAACGCCTCGCAGCGTGAGGCGTTGTGAGCTTTGTAAGAAACGTTGTAAGAAAAGTCACGTCTTAGAATACATTTCATGCAAATGTGAAAACTATGAAGATGCATCAGATGTTAAGTGCCATAGCAGTCCCTAGCTCTCTGCTATGTGACGTCAGAACCAGTGGAGGAGCTAAATTGTGTATGAACTAGCTCTCTGCTATGTGACGTCAGAACCAGTGGAGGAGCTAAATTGTGTTTGAACTAGCTCTCTGCTATGTGACGTCAGAACCAGTGGAGGAGCTAAATTGTGTTTGAACTAGCTCTCTGCTATGTGACGTCAGAACCAGTGGAGGAGCTAACCTCTATTATGTTGTGTCTGAACTAGCTCTCTGCTATGTGACGTCAGAACCAGTGGAGGAGCTAACTTATATTGTTTCCAGGGCAGGAATTTCAGGGAGGCCACAAAGGCTATGGCCGTCGTTGCCCCACAGTTTGGCCTTGTACCCCACAAAAGAATGACACACCCTGAGGCCACAGTGGCCGTAATTCCCCAGCTGACTGTACCACTTTCTCCTCTGTCTCTTTCTTGTCAATATGTAGACACCAGTGACTCTTTCTTTCCAGTGTCTTTTGTTGAGATTATGAATTCTTCACTTCCCTGAGTGAAGAATTCCCTCACTTCACTTCCTCTTTAAACCAATCCAGTGACTTTGACTGGTGCAGGGCTGAGCATGGATCAGATTGTAAATATCATAATTAATTTATTTCACTGCAGATAGTCTACATATTACATTTAAAAGCATCCTTAACCCTTAAATCTAAGTAATTCTTTGCAATGGACTAACATCTTAAAACGATCTTGGCCTTCCTGCCCTGGCATTTGGCCAGGGCAGGAAGGCCAACATCAAAACACAACATCAAAGGCCAAGTGGCCTTGCCCCTAAAATGACGAAATTCCAGGCCTGGTTGTGTCTTAACCAAACCATTGCAGCCTCTGTAAAGAACCACATCATCTAACCCTGTGCTTCTGTGTGTGTTCTTGGCGGGACGGGTACACAACGACAAGCGGTGGAAAAAGTACTATTTTTTAAAACATAGAAAATAGTAAAAGTATCAATACTGCAATGTAGAAATACTCTGTTACAAGTAAAGGTCCGGAATCCAAAATGTACTTGAGTAAATGTACAAAAGTATTGGTATCTAAATGTACTTAAAGTACCAACAGTAACAAGTACTAGAATGTCCCATTTCACAAGTGTTAAAATGTATAAAATGCATAAAATCTTGAAAATGGCATGGAAAATGGCAGCTCTACAAGCTCACAATGCGCCGCATTGTGAGCTTGTAGAGCTGCTATTTTCAAATGGCCGAAATGTATATTATATAGTGGGTAATCTATGTTTTGTAATAATTATCAAAATCTACAAAGTAACTAGTAACTAAGGTTTTCAAATAATTGTAGTTGAGTAAAAGTACAATGTTTGCCTCTGAGATGTAGTGGAGTAGAAGCAAAAATGCTGAAAATTGGAAATACTCACATACCTCAAAATTGTACTTAAGTACAGTACTTGGGTAAATGTACTTAGTTACTTTACACCACTGCACAACGGTTACATATATGCATCAACATAGAATATATTATAGCATATATTTAATATACAGATTAACATGCAACCCACAGAACACAGAATCCACAGAAACAAATATTTAGATATTGAGCCCTTTAGAGACATTATGTATCTCAAAGCCCTTCAAGATACAGAGATATAATAACATCATACAATCCACAGAATCGTACATGTGAATACATGTGACAGTTAAACCCCAAGCGTCCCTAACTTCTTTAATCAGATGCAGCTTGAAATTACAATTAACAATGTTAGTTTTGAAGGTACAATGACAAATGTTTTGAAGGTGCAGTTAAAAACAAAGTGGTCAAATAAAATATGCATTTGGCAATGCCATTGAATTGTTGATTGTTTACTTTTCGTTAATAAAACTTATCATTACACCCCTAATTTTTACTAATTTCTGAGACAAATTTTGGTTATGACTATGGACATCACTCACCCAGAGAAGTAGAATGTGAATGTGACGTTGTTCCAAAAAATTGGGATTTTCAGAAAAACAGCTGTAACTCAGTTTCATATTTTTTGCATTGAAAACCACTAGTTTTCAGCGGGCCGAAGCGCCAAAATGGCGGATCGCGGTTGGAACGTTGTCGTTCCTATGGATATACAGATCCCTCCGCAAACCCACTGGGACTATTTTGTTTGTGTTTTTGGGACACAATGTCAGTTCCAAGGCGTTTCAAATATCATCGGATTGAGGTAATTATACGCTGGCAAGGGGATAGAACATGTTTAATATCTTGGCAATCAATGTGTTAAAGACCAGACCCATTGATCCTCTGAGTATCTTAACATATTCCCTGCCAATCCCGTAGATCTACGGAATATAAAATCCAACCGTTGACCGCCTATCCCGTATCTATATGGGATAGGGTCTTTTCAGTGGTTTCTGTTAAATTGGTCCCTCCAGCAGCTTGTGGGTTAATATTATTTATCTAGATCAAAGTGAAGTTGAAAGTTGAGTCATGTGATCCGGTCACGTGATCACACCAAACACGTTATTACAGAAGACTAAAGCCGCGGTGGGTCCGGAACTCCGCTCGGATCAAACCGAAAGTAAACACATTCTGGCTCAGATCTGCCCGTGAGAAGTGAGGGGCGAGGCAAGTACGCTCCAGTGACATTCTCGCGCTCGCATGTGCACATGTGCGTTATACCGCTCGGATCAGGACCTGAATCAGTCTATGGCAGTGGTTCTCAACCTTTTCAGGCCGTGACAATCATATGATAATCATATTTGAACTAGGGACCCCCATTTTGTTTGACTCAGTTCCACAGATAAATATTGTGAAAATAGCAGATTTACATGCCCTCTCTTCTTCTTCTACCTCTCTTCCTCCCCTCTGTCTGTCTGTCTGTCTGTCTGTCTGTCTGTCTGTCTGTCTGTCTGTCTGTCTGTCTGTCTGTCACACAGTGAGATGTCTCTCTTCACAAACATTAAGCAACTCAGAGTGCAGCACATACTGTAGGAACCAAATGGACCTGATTCAATCAGTAATCTATGGCAGTGGTTATCAACCTTTTCAGGCCGTGACGGTCACACCCTGGCATCCCTTATTTTTATTTATTTATTTTCACAAATTGTCATACATGGCATAAAAGAAGGGGAAAAAATCTACAAGCTCAGTAAAAGATTGTAGATCTGCTATTTGTTGCTATGGATACAGGTGTGGCTTGAGATTTTGACTTGCCCATTGCTGTGGCTTGGGCACAAAAGGTTTGAAAACCACTGCAGTATAGAATATAGGACTGGAAAATAAGTGTTCTCGTGAGCTCTCGATGACCAATTTATTGATGTTGCACTTGTGAACTTTGAATTATTATTATGTATTGTTATTTTATGTATATAACTTGAGTTGAACATTTTAGATTACATTGAGCTGAAATAAGCTTGCACTTTGGAGTGAAACAGAGCCATAAATGTACATTCAAAAGCAGGTTTTTTTTTTATTTCTTTTATAAGCAAGTACTGTTTAGATGATTGATGTCACTGAAGGCGCAAAATACATGTCAAATCACTTTTTAAATCACTTTTTTGTCTGTAACGTGACTAGCATAGACTAAATTCCTGTTTGTCTCTGGGTGGTGGACGTTGGACTCAAAACTAGGTCATCTGTTACATGGATCTTTTTGTCTTCGCTGAAAGCATTTTCAATTTTTGAAATGATTTTTTTTAAAGAGCTCCGCCGTTTCTGCCCGCCGACTTTGCCCATGAACGCATAGAGGAACGGGTTTATGCAACTGTTTGCGTTTACAAGAATCACTGATATAATCAATCCATGGTCCAATATGTGGGGAATCGCATGGTGTCGACGGTGGATGATGGTTAGAAAAATAAAGATGTGGAAGGGGAGCCAACAAAGGACAAATGTGACAATCACAGCAGTCATGACTTTGAAGGGCCTGGCCGTCCTGGCCGTCCTGGCCGTCCTGGCCATCCTGTTGTTCCGTAGGCTTACAATGATAATAGAATAACACACGATGATGATGACCAGAGGGATTACAAAGCCTAGAACAAAGCGAAGGACATTGATACTTGTTTCGCTGCTGGGTAGCTTTGCATAATTGTTATAGCAATAAGTGACCTGATTACGGTCTTTAATGTCACGAACCACTAAGTAGGGAATGCTCAGCACCATAGCAAAGAGCCAGGCAACGACCACTGTAAACGCTGCCCTTTTCAGCGTACGATTGTTTCGGGCCCAAAACACAAACACAACACCCACACAACGGTCAGCACTGATGACAACCATCAGGAAAATGCTACTGAACATGTTGAGGTACAAGACAAAGGCGACAAACTTGCACATGAAAAGTCCAAAGATCCAAGATCCTGTTGCCTTCGCATGGAAGCCGAAAGGCATCGTTGCACAGTTGAGGAAGTCGGAGACGGCCAGGCTGAGGTACCATATTGTGGTCACCGTCTTCTGCTTCATCTTGAAGCCAATGACCCAGATGACCAGGCCGTTGCCCACAACCCCGAGCAGGAAGATGATCGCGTACATCACAAGCAGGGTGACGCACCATGGTTGGTTAATGCACTGTGGTGAAGGGCTGTTAGTGATGTTTGGAGCTGGTGTGTCGTAATCATCTGCACTGGTAGGTGAAGGTGACGTCACGGATGCCATGGTGCACTCCTATATATGAAAGGGAAATGCACATTGATATGTATGCAAATTTCTGTTATACCTTAAGGATTTGTATCAGGTCCAGTGGTCTGTAAACTCCAGTGGTGGACAGTAACTGAGTAAATGTACTTGAGTACTGTACTTAAGTACAGATTCTGAGGAGCTGTACTTTACTTGAGTATTACATTTTTTTGATACTTATTACTCTTACTTGAGTACATTTCCGAGACAAATATTTTACTTTTACTCCAGTACATTTCAAAGAAGGCTGTAGAGTACTTTTAGGTTGGCTGTTTCTTTTTTCCACACTTCTGCTCTCACACTAGCATGTTTCTGGCTTCCCTCTCCTCTCTCCTCTTTGTTACATCTTGTATGTGTGTGTAGGAGTAAAAGTATCTAGTTCTGGTTCCTCAGTCATTTCTATGTTTTTATAGGTGTTTCTGCAGGCTTTGTATAACTTTTAATGAATGAAAATGTAATTTTGTCGTATCTGTATGGCAGAGTATGTTAATACAATATAACCTATACAATCTGTATGGTAGAATATGTTAATACAATATAACTTATACGATCTGTATGGTAGAGTATGTTAATACAATATAACTTATACAATCTGTATGGTAGAGTATGTTAATCCTCCTATAATTTGAGTAACCTCTGTCCGTTTGTCTGTAGTGGTGAAGCTACCCGGTTCTCCTCACTGGCTGGAGCGATTGCTCTGATTTTGCACACAGCCATTGACCATTACCATCTGAACTTAACTGTGAAGCCCGTTTTTCGATTTAATCAAATCTCAGCTTCTTATTAGCGTTGATGTGTCAAACAATAGGAGATAACGTTGCCAGGCTTCGCGCGTGAAAAAAGCAGCAAGGTCTATGAAAACAACACCAAACGAAGCAAGCCCTACAAGCAACAAGGTCTATGAAAAGAAGGCCAAACAAAGCGAACAAAGCGCCTTCACACATACACATTGCCTCTTGGAAAACAGCCGATCTACACGCTCAGAACGCGTACCCACGCCCACCTGCACTTTCACAAACAATGCCAAAACACACCACCACCAATATTGGCCCTAAAATGCTTACAATATCCGAACATGGCAACACCGACACAGAGCGAGAGAGCGAGAGAGAGAGAGAAACACGCTCCGTGCTGCGTGTGTGTGTGGTTGTGTGCGTGTGCGTGTGTGTGTGTGTGTGTGTGTGTGTGTGTGTGTGGTGGGGGGTGGACGGGTCCGCGGCCTATATGCGTGTCAACAGAGAGAAACAAGCTCCGTGCTGCGTGTGTGTGTGTGTGGTGGGGGGTGGACGGGTCCGCGGCCTATATGCGTGTCAACGCATACACGACGAGAGAGAGAGAGAGAGAGAGAGAGAGAGAGAGAGAGAGAGAGAGAGAGAGAGAGAGAGAGAGAGAGAGAGAGAGAGAGAGAGAGAGAGAGAGAGAGAGAGAGAGAGAGAGAGAGAGAGAGAGAGAGAGAGAGAGAGAGAGAGAGAGAGAGAGAGGACAGAACAGGCTCCGTGCTGTGTGTGTGTGCATGGAACGCACTGCAATCCTTGGTAGCACGTCGCGTTTAAGTAAATCTCTCCACCAGGCAGACACACAAAAGTTCATCATCTAGCCATTGCACCGTGTCGAGTCTCCGAAACTCTGTACAAGCTAACGATGCGGCCGATTCACAATCTCGCCCCGGATCGCACCAAACGGTCTGGAGTGAGCAATCTGCGCCTAATTGTCTCGCCCCTAAACACGGTCGCCCCCCATCGCAACGAACGGTCTGTGGTGGGCGATCTGCTTCTGCGCTCTACAGGTGGAGAGTGTTTATTTGTTAATAGTACATGAGCCAGAGCCCCAAAATTGAGCAATGATTATCGAAAGAGTGGGCAAAACCAAACCTATATTGAATTGTTCATAGGGTCAATACGAGTAAATAAATATATGATAACCTTTCCACAGGAGCAGCTTTTTCATGGTTATCACACATTTTGTAATTTTCCCCATACGTACATGACAGGTGAAAAAATGACAAAATTTAAAAAAGAGTTATCATAATGAAACTTCCTGAGTTGATTACTTACATGAAGACAATGATCGTATTACAAGTTCTGAAATTGTATATTTAAATATGCTAATTGGGCATTAGGAAAATATGCCAACATTTGCATAACTTTCCAAAATCAACATTGGAACATTGGACAAAGCCAGAGTCAACATACTTGTTTCATTTTGTTAAGATGTTGGAGTCAAAGGTTTTTAACGAGGGAATATTCAATATCTGGCTCAATTTTGGGGCTCTGGCTCATGGACTAAATGCCTAATTTGCATATTTAAATATACTTTCAGAAAACTTGTAATACGATAAATCATCGTCTTCATGTAAGTAATCAACTCAGGAAGCACGACAGGACATGCAATAACCCCCAGTTTGCAACTACTTTCGCCTGCGCCCTTCACCGGGTATGGTCTAGTACAATATAACTTATACAATTGGGGCGGTTATATTTTGTCTCCATGCTCTTCTATTGAGACATTTAGATTGTGTCAAAGGTCATGTCTCACTTAGACACAGGATCTGACATGAATTTTGACCAGATGTGTCAGTATAGGAAATCAAAGGTTGTTTGTGTGGAGAAGCAAGTCGACTTGTCTGTCTGCAATCTTGTTCTGACAGGGTGAAGTTCACCGCTGTGCCTGTCGACACCATCTTGTTTTGAAAAGGTGAAGTTAACGGTTGTGGTCACAAAGATTTATGTTGGGCGGGTAGGGTAAGCTACTTTCAATTGTAGTGGAGTAAATTTTGACCAGGAGTATCTGTACTCTTATTCAACTACTGGGGTTGAGTACTTTGTCCACCTCTGTTTAGCGCTAGTCATTTGGGTTTCTGGTAAAATTATTGACCAGTTATTTTGTTTGTCTGTGACAAAATTAAAATATTGATCAAAATGTCCGTCACAAGCTGGCATGGTGATGACCCCTGTTTTTAACCTTCTAATTTGTATTTAAAAAATGGCTGCCAATGTTGAACAATTTCAACAAGGCAAGCAAAACTGAAAAATAAAGTGTCTATATCTATATTCTGAGGGTCAGACAATGTGTGTACGGTATTCTTAATGTAAGCCTATACTCCTAAATATGCAAATTCGAGGCCACTATTAGAGAAAGGCACCATCTGATCTACAAGCTCATAACGTGTCACAATGTGTCACAAGTAACGTTATCATGCATGTTGTGAGCTTGTAGATCGGGCATTTTCGATTATTTGGTGTAAAAAACAAACAAAAAAACAGTGCATTTATATAGCGCTTTTATCCAAAGCACTTTACATAGATTGTGCATTACATTCACCCATTCACACACACATTCACACACCGATGGAGGAGGAAACCATGCAAGGCACCAACCTGCTCATCGGGAGCAATTAGGGGTTCAGTGTGTTGCTCAAGGACACTTCCACACTAACTCTTCTGGGGGAGCCCGGGATCGAATTGGAAACCTTCATCAAGTTACATCAAGCCGACACTAGAAACACAGATATTGACCAAATCATCAGCACAAGTTAAGTGGGAGCTTGCTAGCTAATGCAGTAACCTGCCAGCACAAGCAAACATAAGCAGGCATGAGCTTTACCAAACCATTCAGCACTGGAAAATATAGATGACTAGATTTTCAGCCTGCTATGTGGCGTTCAAATCGACTCCTATCGCGCTGATCAGAGCAATATGGTCACTGAGTTATGGCTATTTCAAATGTTAGACACTGCAATAACACTGCTGTAGTGCCACATGATGTGTGCACAGTGCCGGTGCTAGGTAATTTGGCGCCCTAGGCAATATTCCCCCCCCCCCCCCCCCCCCCCGCACCGCCACCGTTTTCTGCCACAGCGCCACCTAGATTCTGGAATTTTTTATTTTTTTTTGCGCCCCCCCCCTAGTGGCGCCCCAGGCAACTGCCTACTCTGCCTAATAGGGCGCGCCGGCTCTGTGTGTGCAAATTGTTTAAAACAATTGTGTGACTATTGTCACGGCAGATCCCTGACCAGTGTTTGTCCATGTTTTTTTTTTGTTCAGCTTCCCAATTTTTACCCCCACATACCTTTTTTTCTGAAACCCCTCCTGTCTAACTGATGGTGGCAGTGCCCACCTGGCTGTAATTGCCATGGGATGTGGGTGGGGGCAGTCCAAGCACTTGTTTGGTATTTGTGAGTGAATCTCACCAAAAGAGTGTGAAGCTTGTCTCAAAACTGAATGTGTGTGCTGGTGTACTCACAAATGCAGATTCAACAATTACAAATTCATATTTACATTTGTGTGTGTGTGTGTGTGTGTGTGTGTGTGTGTGTGTGTGTGTGTGTGTGTGTGTGTGTGTGTGTGTGTGTGTGTGTGTGTGTGTGTGTGTGTGTGTGTGTGTGTGTGTGCGTGTGTGTGTGCATATTACACAGTGCATATTATCAACCTGGTGACTTATGATGCTGTCAATGTTGTCAGTTTCTGGCAAGTACTGTAGGAGGTCAAGAAATTCCACAGAAAAGGAAGTTAGAATCTCAAGAAGGGGAAGTGTACCGGATTGCCTGATGGGGTCATCATTATTAGGAAATGTGGCCTTATAATTGCATGTGTCTGTGTAGTAGGTTGAGAAACAGTGGGATGTATCATTAGTTAGATGTACTGCCAATAGCTTTCTTCACCAATGTGTTCTTATAGGTGTCTAGAATCACCTCTCAATTAATGCAAACCCAAATCCTTGTGGAAAATCCTCGAGAGCCAATCAAAGTTTAGGAGCCCAGAGGGCTTGGGTTTAAAAATATGAAAAAAAAGAAGAAAAAAAAGTCTAAAATTAACTTGTGAGGTGTCTAACTAGGGCATGGGCTTTCAACTGATTGTGAACCAGGGACCACCACCCTGACTAAGACTCAACCTGGGACCACTGTTCTGTTGGGAGGGGATATGAGCTAAGATTTGTTTTTTTGGTAACACTAACACTATGCATCCCAGGTCTATAATATATTATGATCAGCTTATAACTCTGTATGATTAGAGTTATAAGATGCATAACCCTTTATAACACTGTTTCTCAACCAATTGTCCATAGACACATGTTCTTAAATAATGACTGTTAAGGGCTTGATATAATTCATTGCACGATACTATGCGCAACACTTTTAATCAAGCCCTTAATTAGCAGTCATTATTTAACTGAAATATAATGCTAGTGAGCAAGAGCGTTTTTGAGTGTTTGAGTGTTTTTGAGAATTTCTCTTACTTCAACCAACCCTCTATATTAAACTCATGTTAACTGATGAATGATTAGACACATACTATTATATGGGCACATTTCCTAATGGCGCAACCAGGCGGTTAAAAACTGATTGACTAATCGCACCCTGTGTGCAAAGGCCTTAACTGCTGTCAACAACATTGAGGTGTCATCTTAGGTCATTGAGTGAACTGTTGCCATGACATGATCACGGGTGGTCCATGTTTGTCTCTTCTTGGCTATAGTGGAGTCTCATGTCATTTTCTGGCTCAAACCTTGCCCTGTACATATTTTTCAAGTATGCCAGCATGAAAATACTACTGTCACAGAGATGAGTAGTTACAAAAGGTCAAATACATTTTGCTTTTACTGCAAGCCTTGGGAATTGTGCCTGACAACAATATGTTTCATACATGTGCCTCTTGACAGAGTCTGTGGACATGGCAATGAGCTGATCCTCTTTTGTGGTTAAGCTTGAAGTACTTTTGGAATTGAAGCATAAGCATCCTCAAACGACCCCTGATGATGATGATAATGTCTTTAATTCCTCAAATACAAAGTTACTAAGTTTCTCCAAAAAAATAAATAAATACATTTAAAAGAAAATCTTCACTTTCCTACAATACTGAATGCATGATTAGAGACCACATGCAATACCTCCACGGACCACCAGTGGTCCACGGACCACCAGTTGAAAACCCCTGAACTAGGGGGTTTCAGGGGTGCTGAATCCATTCCAACCATTATGTTTGAGTAAAAATGTCTCCCTGGCCATATAATATTGGTATATTGGTTATTGTTAAGCTGTAATGTACAGCACAGCGTATAATCAATAGTAGGGATTGGGCGGTGTTGATGAATTGATTCTATTCTGAAAAATAAATTAAGAAAATATTGCAAAACATTTGATAAGAGTGTATACCTACTGT
Source organism: Gymnoscopelus microlampas (assembly GCF_963454915.1). Taxonomy (NCBI): domain Eukaryota; kingdom Metazoa; phylum Chordata; class Actinopteri; order Myctophiformes; family Myctophidae; genus Gymnoscopelus; species Gymnoscopelus microlampas. The sequence goes on from NC_139948.1 coordinate 6,880,200, forward strand.
GCACATGCTCAGTGGGATACACTGTCTGCATGTGGGGACTTAAAGGAGAATTTTGGACCAAGGTTTTCTTACCTTTTCTATTTTAGAATTTAATTTTTTTGTTCATATTTTTGAACCCAAGCCCTCTGGGCTCCTTAACTTTGATTGGCACTCCAGGATTTCCCACGAGGATTTGGGTTTGCATTAATTGAGAGATGATTCTAGACACCTATAAGAACACATTGGTGAAGAAAGCTATTGGTAGTACATTTTTTCACAGATGGTCCAAACCAGTGTTGTGTTCTAGTTATTTTCTGAAGGTATACGCTACGATACGATGCGCGTGGTCGTGGGTATACGCTCTCGCGTTTTCAATGGATGAAACAGTTTTTGAAGGTATACGGTAGCGACGAAAAAAAATCTCAAGGTATACGCCGTACACAGCATCTGACGGTAGAACACACCACTGGTCCAAACATCTTGCTAAAATTCCCTAACTACATGGAATGCATGCATACAGTAGCAAGTGTTAGCAAAGCACTAATCTTAGCTCTAATCTCACCCAACACAACAGTGGTCCCCAGGTTGATTCTTAAGGGTGGTGGTCCCTGGTTCACAATCAGTTGAAAACGCCTGCTTTAGAGAGTATAAAACTATAAATCTCACTGGAGTTTAGGCTAGCACAAGTATTTAGCTTTAGCACATAGCAGTGACATATGGTACTTTTTTGCCTTGAATATTCTTGAAAGGCAAAGAGTGACATGCTTTGTTTTTTGCCTTGAAAACAATGCATGCACCTTGAATGGGGAAATGTTTTTATTTTATTAGGACTCATAGAATCACAAAATGTCCCTGGGCTTGGACCCATTCATATGACCACTCGTGGGTCCTGACACCCACTACATTGAAAACCTAACATCACTGCTACTGCTTAGATGAGGAGTTATTTTGTTCCATTGGCATTGCTGAGGCTTTAGACATATTTTAGTTTGTTCAAGACAGTATATTTAAATGTAATATTTTGTGGTTATTTGGTTATTTTGTGATGCACAATAGGCTATAAAGATATGAATTTAGATTACTCGTTTTGAACCAATGCTGCACTAATTTGACTTGTGATTTTAAAAAGCCATATAAAACATTGAATTGATGTGATGTGAAATTCATTGATGTGAAAAATAAGAAATGTACTTTTACTTGTACTTAAGTATTTTTAAAAGCATTTACTCGTGAATACTTAAGTACATTTAAAAGCAAGGACTTTTTTACTCTTACTTGAGTAACATTTTGACTGAGCTACTTTTACTTGTAGTGGAGTAAATGTAACCAGGAGTACTCTGTACTCTTACTCAAGTACTGGGGTCGAGTACTCTGTCCACCTCTGGTAAACTCATTGCCTGCCATAGACGTATTAATTTGTCAAATTCTGCTATGGCCCAGCCTGGCAAGGACGAGTTTGGACGAGTTTTGAAAAAGAAAATATTATGTAATAATATATTTTTTTTTTTGGGGGGGGGGGGGTTCACACAGAACCAGAGATAACACCATCCAAAGATGTGCTGCTCCATTCACTCCCTGGTTAACTTATTGCTTAAAAATGCTCTATCTCGGCTCCTGTGTAGGCCTGCCTTTTTTTTTACACTATATATTTTTGGCAAAACATGCTATTTTCAATTTGCCACAACTATGGAACGGATTACAGTATCGGATATATTTTTTTTTACCCCATTCTATGAGACCCCTGTGTGTGTAATGAGGGGATCACCGTGCGGATAGCATTCACCGAAAATATTCCATGATTTTTCAAAAGTTGATAAAATCGCTCGTTTTCGCTGGCAGTAGCGTCACACTATTACACTTTTACTCTGGCAGTTAAAGAGTAAAGCTAGTTCCCTTGTGGGGGCTCCCACTCCCACAGAGTAGAGATTGGGCCAGTTTGGAAGCCTTTTCCCTCACTGATCTGTATCATTATTGTATTTTGAAATGACATGTTGATGTGAGACTGAAAAACACACACAATCAACCAGGTTTGCCCGAGTGAAGGTAGAGTGAGGAGAGGAATATCTAGTATGTTCATCACCTGTGTTCAAACAGTCACAGATATGGGGTGCGTTTGGAAATACAGCACTGAGCGCACTGGCCAATACAAACTAATAGGTGAGTGCGCTCCGGTGCGCAATTCGATGCAGCGAACCCCCCCCAACACAAACACACGCACGCACGCACGCACGCACGCACGCACGCACGCACGCACGCACGCACACACACACACACACACACACACACACACACACACACACACAGGTTGGGACAAGTCATTTGTGCAGAGAGAAATGCAGTGGTTGGAAGAGTGTGACTAATAACTCAGATACTGGACCCCCAGCTGTAAAATAACTTTCTGTTGTTAATGCTAATAGTGAAAATCTAAACGGACTGTCCAACTTCAAAACACATTTACTGACACTGGCCCTCATGTATCAATGGAGCGTATAAACCGGCTGATATTTTTCCATATATTCGGCCGTACACCAACGTCGAAGTCACATTTATCAACGAATCCTATACAGGCGATCCTAGCGTACATTGAGTCGCAGCCTTGATAAATGTCACGGCTGAAACCGAGCGTCATTTAAATAACACGCCCTTAAATATTCACAAAACGCCCCGACTTCACGACATGAAGAACCAGAATACGACCCAAAAAGGCATCAAAAGCCAATAAGAAAGAGTTTCCCCCGCTCGCCTCGCCACGCACGCACACACACACACACACACGCACGCACACGCACACGCACACGCACACGCACACACACACACACACACACGCATACACATACACATACACATACACAAACACACACACACACACACACACACACACACACACACACGCCCAACTTTGTCTTTCATGTAATCCGTAGCGTAGTGGTACAATCTTTGTTGTCACACAGGTAGGCTTGTAGCCTACATGAATGACATATTATGATACCAATCACATCGCCATGAATGGAATACGTTTGTATACCCATTTATTTAACCCATACCGAGCAGTGCGTGTTCGAGTTACACTAAATAAAGCAGTCATGAGACTCGGGCGGAATGCAGTGATCCTGTGCCGCCACGTTAATATTGGAGCGTCGGGTTTATATCCTTAACCCAGCCAGGTTGTGTAGCCTACATAACTCTCTATGACAAAACTCCATAACATAGGACAAGCTACTGTAAGTTTGTACACCTCACTGTCCATGAAAAGATGGTCGGGAGTCCCAACAATGCGCTCGCAGAACAAAAGCGCTCGTATATTTTGAAAATAGCAGATCTACAAGCTCACAACGCGTTGCGATGCGACCCGTTGTGAGCTTGCAGCAGATCTGCTATTTTCAAATAGCCAATGCAGCCAGATCTGCAAGCTTAACCGAATGACTGTTAAAGCAGTTTGTTTAGCTGCCAAAGTCAACAACTGGTCTCTACCAGACGTGAGATCTCAGCGTACGGTAGGATGAATCCAACGTCAGGATATATTGATAAATGCCGAAAGTTGCGGTGATCTCGCCGTACGCCCATTATTTGGTCTGCACCACGTTGATAAATGAGGGCCACTGTGAGTAGCCTAATCTCTATAAACATTTAACTGGCCGCCGTGCCAATGTTAGAATCATTATAGCTTAGATGTAAATGTACTTGAGTAAATGTACAAAAGTATAAAATGTAATTAAAGTATCAAAAGTAAAAGTACTCATTATGCAGAATGTCACATTTCAAGTCTTCAAATGTATGAAAATCTTTTGAAAATAGCAGATCTACAAGCTCTCAATGCGTCGCATTGTGATGAATTTTGAGCTTGTAGATCTGCTATTTTCAAATGGCTGAAATGTATATGTATGTACTGTATATGGCTGAAGTGGTTAATGTTTTGTAATAATAATCAAAATCTACAAAGTAACTGTAAGTGAAGTTTTCAAATAATTGTAGTGGAGTAAAAGTACAACATTTGCCTCTGAGATGTAGTTGAGTAGAAGTAAAAGCAAAGACAATTGGAAGTACTAATTTAAAGTAAAAGTACCTCAAAATTGTACTTGAGTAGATGCACTTACTGTAGTTACTTTACGCAACTTGTGTGGAGATTCTGCATAGCTCAGATCTACAAGCTCACGACACGCCGTGAGCATGTAGATCTGCTATTTTCAAATAGCCCATGTATACAGTACGTTTAAAGTGCTCATGTGGCCTAGTTGCTTCTTTTGGGCTTGTTTTCATGGACCTGGTTGCGTATTTATCTTGCTCGCAAACACTGGCCAGCAGCAGGCTGTCTGTTTTGCTACGTTATGACATGAATGTACAGTAGCCTATAATGCTTGTAAGCAGAAACACACAAGTCATTTGTGCAGAGAGAGAAATGCAGTGGTTGGAAGAGTGTGACCATGAACTCAGATACTGGACCTCCCGTTTGTAAAACAACTTGAAATATAAAAAGTGGGAATAAAAACAATCCCCAAAAGGTAGCACATCCAACATTTCAAATCAATGGAGGACAAAGTACACACATTGTTGGAGATCCTTCCGTAAAAAAAAAAACTAGTTTTAATGTATTCAAAATCAGCAGCTTAACTTGAACAAAATGCTGCTTAAATGTACAGCCATGTAACCCTGCATTAGATTCAACTCTCAGTTCAACAGAGCTATTAGTAATCATGGTGATGTAATAGTAGCCTATAATAATAGTGATAAAATAGTAATACTAGTGATATACTCACAGATAACACAGAGCAACGTGTGACCTCTCTTCTGCTGTGATGAACTGTGGAAAACCACCAAACTAATAGGAGAGAGAGAGAGAGAGAGAGAGAGAGAGAGAGAGAGAGAGAGAGAGAGAGAGAGAGAGAGAGAGAGAGAGAGAGAGAGAGAGAGAGAAGATGTCTTGAGAAGCGGACGGACGGACGGACGGACGGACAGGGGGCAAAACATACTCTCTCACCATGCCTTTCGGCCTGGGGGAAACAATGACTAGAATTACAATTATATAGTCTTTATGCACCAACATATTTGTATTTAAGTTCATACAGTTAACATAAGTATAACTGAATGCATTTGAAATTAAATAGAAATGTTACTTTTCAGGATTCCGATAAAAAAAATCACACCCAGTGTGAAGTGGGCGGTGTGTGGTCATCACAACATGACTCACTTTTAAAAAAGAAAAATATTTTTTAAAAGTCCATACTGCTATTCATAGGGCTGCACATGTGTCATGTGTTTCGCTAGCCAATCACAGTCCTGAATTTGCAAAGTCAGCCAATCACATTACAGTTAGTGGTGATGACACTAGCTGTAATGTGATTGGCTGACTTTGCAAAAGTATCGATTTGCATTAACAATGGAAGGGTTAGGGGATTTATACAAATCTTTTGGTCGGTGCCCAAAACTCACTTATAGCGGGCGGCTACACCGCCCCAAAAATAACCAAAAGAAATCAGGATTACAATTTAAAAAATCACACCCTGTGTAAAGTGAGTGGTGCCTTTGATGAGCCCCATATTGACCCCCGTATTGATGTTGTCATCAATGTTTGTGGACAGACATAGAAAACAGACTAGAAAATGTGCTCCTCGGAGCACAAGTCTCCGCCAGCAGACCCGTGCTATTTTAACCAAAATGTTCTGATTCTTAGATTAGAACATCTAGGATTAGAACATGTTAGCTTGGCTAACATGTTCAATCAGCCAAGCTAACTAACATGTCCAATGTTAGCTTGGCTGATGGCACTGATGTCACTTCGAAACATGTAAACAATGTTTCGAAGTGACACACCTATTTATAGGGCTCTATTTCGTCATGCGTCTCGCTAGCCAATCAAAGCACACCCTTTCAACATATTGTCACGTGTCACGTGATGCTTGACCAATGTTAGCTTGGTGGACACACGGACATACATACATACATACATACATACATACATACATACATACATACATACATACATACATACATACATACATACATACATACGGACAAAGCCAGATATAGGAGTGGTTGCCTTCGGCACCACTCAAGAATCACACCCAGTGTGAAGTGGGCGGTGTGGTCATCACAGACCCATGACTCACTTTAAAAAAAAAAGTGCATAGTCCTATTTATAGACTATGCACATGTGTCATGTGTCTCGCTAGCCAATCACGGTGCTGAATAGAGTCAGCCAATAGAGTCAGCTAATCACAGTGATGGAAGCTCACTTAAAGAAAAGTATAGATTTGCATTGAATGTGTAGGGGTTAGGGGTGTACAATGGGTGGCCAATCACAGTGCAGGGTTAGGGGGGTACAATGGGTGGCCAATCACAGTGCAGCAAATGTCAATGTCCCAACCTCACATATAGGGGCGGTTACACCGCCCAAAAATAGCCAAAATAGCGGATCTACAAGCTCAAAACGTGTCGCACTGTGACACGTTTTGAGCTTGTAGATCGGCTATTTTGGCTATTTTTGAATGAAACCGACAGTATATGCAATGTGGCCCTCTGGAGTGAGTGTGGAAATAAAGCTGCTTGAAGTCCAGGGTGAAGTTTTCACAGTCGGTGATGATTTGCGGCGCTATGGTGCCATCTGCTGGTGGTGTTGGTCCACTGTGTTTTATCAAGTCCAGAGTCAACACATCAACCATCTTCCACTTAAGTAAAAGTATCAATTCTGCAATGTAGAAATACTCTGTTACAAGTAAAAGTCCGGAATTCAAAATGGACTTGAGCGAAAGTATAAAAGCATTGGCATCAAAATGTAATTAAAGTACCAAAAGTAAAAGTACTCATTATGCAGAATGTCCTATTTCAAGTTTTCAAATGTATACAAATTATTTGAAAATAGCAGTTCTACAAGCTCACAATGTGTCGCGATGTGACGCATTGTGAGCTTGTAGATCGGCTATTTTCAAATGGCCGAAATGCATACAAGGCTGAAGTGGTTAATGTATGTTGTGTAGGCCTAATTATAATCAAAACATACACGTTTTCAAATAATTGTAGTGGAATAAAAGTACAATTTTTGGAATCCGAAATGTAGTGGAGTAGAAGTAAAAGTATTGGAAATTGGAAATACTCAAGTAAAGTACAAATACCTCAAAATTGTACATAAGTACAGTACTTAAGTAAATATACTTTCCACCACTGCTTCCATGGCAGTGGTTTTCAACCCTTTTTCATATCGAGGTCCATTATTTATTGGGCATTTGAGCCACAGAACCACCGTTTGATGACATGTAGACTCTCAGACCCAAAACTTGGAATATTTTGTTGTTGGATACATTTTTGTCAAAATAACAATTCTTCTACATTCTCTAATTGTGTAGACTTCTTGTAAATTAAGTAATGCAGATGTTTAACAATAATTTAACTCTTGAGAGCGTAAAATGAAACCAAATGGACCCGTAAGGGTCCATTTGCTTTCATTTTACGCTCTCAAGAGTTAAAGATCTAATAATGGTCCATTTGGTCAACTCTCCATCATTTAGCTAGGGACCACCTGGAAACTCCTCAAGGACCACTGGTTGAGATCCACTGTTCCAGGAGATACATATCATAATCTAGGTTTATGTGTACGTATGTGTACAGTATGTGTATGTGCACGTGTACGTGTACGTGTACGTGTGCGTGTGCGTGTGCGTGTGCGTGTGCGTGTACGTGTACGTGTACGTGTACGTGTACGTGTACGTGTACGTGTACGTGTACGTGTGCATGTGCGTGTGTGTGGGTGTGTGTGTGTGTGTGTGTGTGTGTGTGTGTACGTGTATGTGTATGCAGGGTTGGGAGGGTTACTTTTAAAAAGGAATCCCCTACAGTTACAAGTTACTTGCTAAAAAATGTAGTCAGTAACGTAATCCTGATTACTCCATTTAAAAAGTAACTATAGTTACTTTCAGTTACTTTTGGATTACTTTTAAGTAGGGATGTCCCGATCACGTTTTTTTGCTCCCGATCCGATTCCGATCTTTTGATTTTGAGTATTTGCCGATCCTGATCTTTCCCGATCCGATCTTTTCATTTAAAAAAATATTTTTAAATTATAATTTATGCATGTAGAATTTATTTTTATCATTTATTTTGTAGCAATAAAAGACAATATGTCTCAAAACACTGGCTGACAGTTGAATTATTGCCAACAAAATAAATGTTAATTAAAGAAATTAAGACAAATACTGAATCTCTGAACATTGGCTTGCAGTTATCGCACATAACCAAAATACAATAGTAATATTAGGCTTGTCATTCAGGATGGAAAATAAAGTTGTCCTTTTGGGGAGAAGTGGAACTTAGAAGTCATTTAAGTTTAGCGTGAGGGAGAGGGTCTACTCTGATTACTACAGCAGGGCAGGGGTCCCCAAGGTTTTTTTTTAGCTAAGGGAGAGATGAAGCAGGGACCCCCACTACATATTGTATAAAATGTGTATTGCAGATTAAACCTTTTCATAGATTTCATAGATAGCTTCATAGACTTGTTTAACAGCACTGTCATCAGTGTATTTATCAGACATGTCAAACTCTCAGTACTTAGTAAAGTTGAGCCTAGGCTCTGTACTTGGTCTGCTCTTTTCCCCTCTACCTCTTCTTGTTCCCCTCAGAATATAGGGATATTAGGGTTCATGTGGTTAATGTAAATACAAGAAAAAGGTCCTATCACGCAAATATTTGGAGACCCCCCAGACTTGATATCTACACTACAGAAAACATTCAGTTGGACATTAAACACACACACACACACACACACACACACACACACACACACACACACACACACACACACACACACACACACACACACACACACACACACACACACACACACACACAGCTGACATTAATTAGTGCTGTTGATTGCTATGTGGTCAAATGCGCATACAGGCTCAACGAGCCATCGTTAATCAGTTAGTGTTACACAGCTGACTGCCAATATGCGCATTTCTGTTGAAAACGCATCACTGACAGGCTGATGAAGGCTATACATAGACTAGATAAAATAAATAGAATATACCAAGTTACTATCAGAACCTAGTAACAATCAGAACCAAAGAAAGACACTTTAATAGATTATAGTCCCTTTAACCAAACCATCTGATCAGTTTAAGGTTAAGAGTAAAGGCTTTTATGCAGGAACAGCGCTGCAAAGAGGACTAAAAAGAGAGCCACGATGTCTGTAGTGTTGCCTAGTCTGATTATTATAAGCCACTTTGGGCTCATTTTTCTGAAGTTGCTTGTAAATAATGGTAGAACGGTTGTGAGCTTGTAGATCGTCTATTTTCAAATAGCCAACATATATAAATATGTACATTGTTTAATGGACGACATATAGCTATGAAGTGCGTTATGTGGCCTTTTATAGTCGCTTCTTTTGTGCTTGTTTTCATAGACCTATTTGCTTATTTCTCTCGCAAAGTCTGGCAACACCGCTGTTGATGCAACATTAGCAGTCTCCAGTCTACTGTGAGGATTTTTGACACAGAGACGCGCTGCTCAACTCCAATCCATTGCGGTCTGTGTGCGGACTAGTGTGCGCTCTTGCAGGTGGTTGTTTGGTGTTATAATAATTTATAACTTGTTTGTAAAATTAATGAGGGGAAGGGGAGAATGTAACCCTCCTGTAACGCCCGTTACAACACCCCCGTTACTGTAATCCAGATTACACATTTTAAAATGTACTCTAGGACGTTACCGTTACGTTTTTTTTGTACTCCGTTACGTAACGGCGTTACATGTAATCCGTTACTTCCCAACCCTGTGTGTATGTATGCAAGTCTTTATTGATGTAACCCTGGAATTATGTTGTGTGTTCACTCATTTACATTCATTGCAACTGCTTCCTGCTGAACAAAATGACATGTATAAAACAGGGGGTCCTGGACCCCTAGGTGGGTCCTCAGAGTTACTACAAGGGGGCCGCCTAATCTTTGTGTGATAGGATAGTTTTTGTTTTTTTACATTTAGCACTTGAAGCCAAAAATAGCCGATCTACAAGCTCACAACGCCTCGCAGCGTGAGGCGTTGTGGTAAGAAACGTTGTAAGAAAAGTCACGTCTTAGAATACATTTCATGCAAATGTAAAAACTATGAAGATGCATCAGATGTTATATGCCATAGCAGTCCCTAGCTCTCTGCTATGTGACGTCAGAACCAGTGGAGGAGCTAAATTGTGTATGAACTAGCTCTCTGCTATGTGACGTCAGAACCAGTGGAGGAGCTAACCTCTATTATGTTGTGTCTGAACTAGCTCTCTGCTATGTGACGTCACAACCAGTGGAGGAGCTAACTTGTATTGTTTCCAGGGCAGGAATTTCAGGGAGGCCACAAAGGCCATGGCTGTCGTTGCCCCACAGTTTGGCCTTGTACCCCACAAAAGAATGACACACCCTGAGGCCACAGTGGCCTTAATGCCCCAGCTGACTGTACCACTTTCTCCTCTGTCTCTTTCTTGTCAATATGTAGACACCAGTGACTCTTTCTTTCCAGTGTCTTTTGTTGAGATTATGAATTCTTCACTTCCCTGAGTGAAGAATTCCCTCACTTCACTTCCTCTTTAAACCAATCCAGTGACTTTGACTGGTGCAGGGCTGAGCATGGATCAGATTGTAAATATCATAATTAATTTATTTCACTGCAGATAGTCTACATATTACATTTAAAAGCATCCTTAACCCTTAAATATTTGCAATGGACTAACATCTTAAAACAATCTTAAATCGTTTTATTTGATGGCCAAATGCCAGGGCAGGAAGGCCAACATCAAAACACAACATCAAAGGCCAAGTGGCCTTGCCCCTAAAATGACGAAATTCCAGGCCTGGTTGTGTCTTAACCAAACCATTGCAGCCTCTGTAAAGAACCACATCATCTAACCCTGTGCTTCTGTGTGTGTTCTTGGCAGGACGGGTACACAACGACAAGCGGTGGAAAAAGTACTATTTTTTAAAACATAGAAAATAGTAAAAGTATCAATACTGCAATGTAGAAATACTCTGTTACAAGTAAAGGTCCGGAATACAAAATGTACTTGAGTAAATGTACAAAAGTATTGGTATCTAAATGTACTTAAAGTACCAACAGTAAAAAGTACTAGAATGTCCCATTTCACAAGTGTTAAAATGTATAAAATGCATAAAATCTTGAAAATGGCATGGAAAATGGCAGCTCTACAAGCTCACAATGCGCCGCATTGTGAGCTTGTAGATCGGCTATTTTTAAATGGCCGAAATGTATATAGGGCTGAAGTGGGTAATCTATGTTTTGTAATAATTATCAAAATCTACAAAGTAACTAGTAACTAAAGTTTTCAAATAATTGTAGTTGAGTAAAAGTACAATGTTTGCCTCTGAGATGTAGTGGAGTGAAGCAAAAGTGCTGAAAATTGGAAATACTCACATACCTCAAAATTGTACTTAAGTACAGTACTTGGGTAAATGTACTTAGTTACTTTACACCACTGCACAACGGTTACATATATGCATCAACATAGAATATATTATAGCATATATTTAATATACAGATTAACATACAACCCACAGAACATAGAATCCACAGAAACAAATATTTAAATATTGAGCCCTTTAGAGACATTATGTATCTCAAAGCCCTTCAAGATACAGAGATATAATAACATCATACAATCCACAGAATCGTACATGTGAATACATGTGACAGTTAAACCCCAAGCGTCCCTAACTTCTTTAATCAGATGCAGCTTGAAGTTACAATTAACAATGTTAGTTTTGAAGGTACAATGACAAATGTTTTGAAGGTGCAGTTAAAAACAAAGTGGTCAAATAAAATGTGCATTTGGCAATGCCATTGAATTGTTGATTGTTTACTTTTCGTTATTAAAACTTATCATTACACCCCTAATTTTTACTAATTTCTGAGACAAATTTTGGTTATGACTATGGACATCACTCACCCAGAGAAGTAGAATGTGAATGTGACGTTGTTCCAAAAAAACAGGAAGCCATCCGCTTCCTGTCTGGGATTTTCAGAAAAACAGCTGTAACTCAGTTTCTTATTTTTTGCATTGAAAACCACTAGTTTTCAGCGGGCCGAAGCCCCAAAATGGCAGATCCCTCCGCAAACCCACGGGGACTATTTTGTTTGTGTTTTTGGGACACAATGTCAGTTCCAAGGCGTTTCAAATATCATCGGATTGAGGTAATTATACGCTGGCAAGGGGATAGAACATGTTTAATATCTTGGCAATCAATGTGTTAAAGACCAGACCCATTGATCCTCTGAGTATCTTAACATATTCCCTGCCAATCCCGTAGATCTACGGGATATAAAATCCAACCGATGACCGCCTATCCCGTATCTATGTGGGATAGGGTCTTTTCAGTGGTTTCCGTTAAATTGGTCCCTCCGGCAGCTTGTGGGTTAATATTATTTATCTAGATCAGAGTGAAGTTGAAAAGTCATGTGATCCGGTCACGTGATCACACCAAACACGCTATTACAGAAGACTAAAGCCGCGGTGGGTCCGGAACTCCGCTCGGATCAAACCGAAAGTAAACACATTCTGGCTCAGATCTGCCCGTGAGAAGTGAGGGGCGAGGCAAGTACGTTCCAGTGACATTCTCGCGCTCGCATGTGCACATGTGCGTTATACCGCTCGGATCAGGACCTGAATCAGTAATCTATGGCAGTGGTTCTCAACCTTTTCAGGCCGTGACAATATGATAATCATATTTGAACTAGGGACCCCCATTTTGTTTAACTCAGTTCCACAGATAAATATTGTGAAAATAGCAGATTTACAAGCCCTCTCTTCTTCTTCTTACCTCTCTTCCTCCCCTCTGTCTGTCTGTCTGTCTGTCTGTCTGTCTGTCTGTCTGTCTGTCTGTCTGTCTGTCTGTCTGTCTGTCTGACTGACTGACTGACTGACTGACTTGTCTGTCTGTCTGTCTGTCTGTCTGTCTGTCTGTCTGTCTGTCTGTCTGTCTGTCTCTGTCTGTCTGTCTGTCTGTCTGTCTGTCTGTCACACAGTGAGATGTCTCTCTTCACAAACATTAAGCAACTCAGAGTGCATCACATCGGAACCAAATGGACCTGATTCAATCAGTAAACTATGGCAGTGGTTCTCAACCTTTCCAGGCCGTGACGGTCACGCCCTGGCATCCCTTATTTTTATTTATTTATCATCACAAATTGTCATAAATGGCATAAAAGAAGGGGAAAAAATCTACAAGCTCAGTAAAAGATTGTAGATCTGCTATTTGTTGCTATGGATACAGGTGTGGCTTGAGATTTTGACTTGCCCATTGGTGTGGCTTGGGCACTAAAGGTTTGAAAACCACTGCAGTATAGAATATAGGACTGGAAAATAAGTGTTCTCATGAGCTCTCGATGACCAATTTATTGATGTTGCACTTGTGAACTATGAATTATCATTATTTATTGTTATTTTATGTATATAACTTGAGTTGAACATTTTAGTTTAAATTGAGCTGAAATAAGCTTGCACTTTGGAGTGAAACAGAGCCATAAATGTACATTCAAAAGCAGTTTATTATTTATTTTTTTATAAGCAAGTACTGTTTAGATGATTGATGTCACTGAAGGCGCGAAATAAATGTCAAATCACTTTTTAAATCACTTTTTTGTCTGTAACGTGACTAGCATAAACTAAATTCCTGTTTGTCTCTGGGTGGTGGACGTTGGACTCAGAACACGGTCATCTGTTACATGGATCTTTTTGTCTTCACTGAAAGCATTTTCAATTTTTGAAATGATTTTTTTTAAAGAGCTCCACGGTTTCTGCCCGCCGACTTTGCCCATGAACGCATAGAGGAACGGGTTTATGCAACTGTTTGCGTTTACAAGAATCACTGATATAATCAATCCATGGTCCAATATGTGGGTAATCGCATGGTGTCGTTGGTGGATGATGGTTAGAAAAATAAAGATGTGGAAGGGGAGCCAACAAAGGACAAATGTGACAATCACGGCAGTCATGACTTTGAAGGGCCTGGCCGTCCTGGCCGTCCTGGCCATCCTGTTGTTCCGTAGGCTTACAATGATAATAGAATAACACACGATGATGATGACCAGAGGGATTACAAAGCCTAGAACAAAGCGAAGGACATTGATACTTGTTTCGCTGCTGGGTAGCTTTGCATAATTGTTATAGCAATAAGTGACCTGATTATGGTCTTTAATGTCACGAACCACTAAGTAGGGAATGCTCAGCACCATAGCAAAGAGCCAGGCAACGACCACTGTAAACGCTGCCCTTTTCAGCGTACGATTGTTTCGGGCCCAAAACACAAACACAACACCCACACAACGGTCAGCACTGATGACAACCATCAGGAAAATGCTACTGAACATGTTGAGGTACAAGACAAAGGAGACAAACTTGCACATGAAAAGTCCAAAGATCCAAGATCCTGTTGCCTTCGCATGGAAGCCGAAAGGCATCGTTGCACAGTAGAGGAAGTCGGAGACGGCCAGGCTGAGGTACCATGTTGTGGTCACCGTCTTCTGCTTCATCTTGAAGCCAATGACCCAGATGACCAGGCCGTTGCCCACAACCCCGAGCAGGAAGATGATCGCGTACATCACAAGCTGGGTGACGCACAATGGTTGGTTAATGCACTGTGGTGAAGGGCTGTTAGTGATGTTTGGAGCTGGTGTGTCGTAATCATCTGCACTGGTAGGTGAAGGTGACGTCACGGATGCCATGGTGCACTCCTATATATGAAAGGGAAATGCACATTGATATGTATGCAAATTTCTGTTATACCTTAAGGATTTGTATCAGGTGCACATTTTGGGCTGCAGAAAAAAGGCTCTTTACCCTACAGTTTCCCACATTACATTAAGTAATACAGAAAATGTATTAGACACCACATACAAACTTTTTATAACAGTATCCAGGGCATGTACTTAAAGGAGAAAGGTATTGAAAATTAATTTTGCAATAAAAAAAACATTATTCAATTATGTAATCATAACTGTAAGGGAATCATATAACCTACTATAACTGCTGTAAGTAATACAGCATTGAATGTCTGCACTTGCCTAAAAATAATGAGCAAAGAAAACACATTGTAAATGAAAAGCACATTACAGTATACTGAAAACGTGTGCAATTGCAAAAGCAAAGTCAATGAAAGATTAATTTGTTGATGGTATCCTGGGGGGGGGGGGGGGGGGGTGGGTCGGTCCAGTGGTCTGTAAACTCATTGCCTGCCATAGACGTATTAATTTGTCAAATTCTGCTATGGCCCAGCCTGCCAAGGACGAGTTTGGACGAGTTTTGAAAAAGAAAATATATGTAATAATATTATATTTTTTTTTGGGGGGGGGGTTCACACAGAACCAGAGATAACACCATCCAAAGATGTGCTGCTCCATTCACTCCCTGGTTAACTTATTGCTTAAAAATGATCTCGGCTCCTGTGTACCTTTTTTTTTACGCTATATATTTTTGGCAAAACATGCTATTTTCAACTTGCCACAACTATGGAACGGATTACCGCTATCGGATATATTTTTTTTTTACCCCATTCTATGAGACCCCTGTGTGTGTAATGAGGGGATCACCGTGCGGATAGCATTCACCGAAAATATTCCATGATTTTTCAAAAGTTGTTTAATCGCTCGTTTTCGCTGGCAGTAGCGTCACACTATTACACTATTACTCTGGCAGTTAAAGAGTAAAGCTAGTTCCCTTGTGGGGGCTCCCACTCCCACAGAGTAGAGAGAGATTGGGCCAGTTTGGAAGCCTTTTCCATCACTGATCTGTATCATTATTGTATTTTGAAATGACATGTTGATGTGAGACTGAAAAACACACACAATCAACCAGGTTGGCCCGAGTGAAGGTAGAGTGAGAAGAGGAATATCTACAGTATGTTCATCACCAACATGTTCAAACAGTCACAGATATGGGGTGCGTTTGGAAATACAGCACTGAGCGCACTGGCCAATACAAACTAATAGGTGAGTGCGCTCCGGTGCGCAATTCGATGCAGCGAACCCCCCCAACACACACACACACACGCAAGCACGCACGCACGCACACACACACACACACACACACACACACACACACACACACACACACACACACACACACACACACACGCACACACACAGGTCGGGACAAGTCATTTGTGCAGAGAGAAATGCAGTGGTTGGAAGAGTGTGACTAATAACTCAGATACTGGGACCCCAGCTGTAAAACAGCTTTCTGTTGTTAATGCTAATAGTGAAAATCTAAACGGACTGTCCAACTTCAAAACACATTTACTGACACTGGCCCTCATTTATCAATGGAGCGTATAAACCGGCTTATATTTTTCCATATATTCGGCCGTACACCAACGTCGAAGTCACATTTATCAACGAATCCTATACAGGCGATCCTAGCGTACATTGAGTCGCAGCCTTGATAAATGTCACGGCTGAAACCGAGCGTCATTTAAATAACACGTCCTTAAATATTCACAAAACACCCCGACTTCACGACATGAAGAACCAGAATACGACCCAAAAAGGCATCAAAAGCCAATAAGAGAGAGTTTCCCCCGCTCGCCACGCACACGCACACGCACACACACACACACACACACACACACACACACACACACACACACACACACACACACACACACACACACACGCGCCCAACTTTGTCTTTCATGTAATCCATAGCGTAGTGGTACAATCTTTGTTGTCACACAGGTAGGCTTGTAGCCTACATGAATGACATATTATGATACCAATCACATCGCCATGCATGGAATACGTTTGTATACCCATTTATTTAACCCATACCGAGCAGTGCGTGTTCGAGTTACACTAAATAAAGCAGCCATGAGACTCGGGCGGAATGCAGTCATCCTGTGCCGCCACGTTAATATTGGAGCGTCGGGTTTATATCCTTAACCCAGCCAGGTTGTGTAGCCTACATAACTCTCTATGACATAACTCCATAACATAGGACAAGCTACTGTAAGTTTGTACACCTCACTGTCCATGAAAAGATGGTCGGGAGTCCCAAAAATGCGCTCGCAGAACAGAAGTGCTCGTATATTTTGAAAATAGCAGATCTACAAGCTCACAACGCGTTGTGACACGTTGTGAGCTTGCAGCAGATCTGCTATTTTCAAATAGCCAATGCAGCCAGAAAAGCTGCGGTGATCTCGCCGTACGCCCATTATTTGGTCTGCACCACGTTGATAAATGAGGGCCACTGTGAGTAGCCTAATCTCTATAAACATTTAACTGGCCACCGTGCCAATGTTAGAATCATTATAGCTTAGATGTAAATGTACTTGAGTAAATGTACAAAATTATAAAATGTAATTAAAGTATCAAAAGTAAAAGTACTCATTATGCAGAATGTCACATTTCAAGTCTTCAAATGTATGAAAATCTTTAGAAAATAGCAGATCTACAAGCTCTCAATGCGTCGCATTGTGATGAATTGTGAGCTTGTACATCTGCTATTTTCAAATGGCTGAAATGTATATATATATATGTATGTATATGGCTGAAGTGGGTAATGTTTTGTAATAATAATCAAAATCTACAAAGTAACTATAACTGAAGTTTGCAAATAATTGTAGTGGAGTAAAAGTACAACATTTGCCTCTGAGATATAGTTGAGTAGAAGTAAAAGCAAAGAAAATTGGAAGTACTTATGTAAAGTAAAAGTACCTCAAAATTGTACTTGAGTAAATGCACTTACTGTAGTTACTTTACGCAACTGGTGTGGAGATTCTGCAAGCTCAGATCTACAAGCTCACAACACGCCGTGAGCTTGTAGATCTGCTATTTTCAAATAGCCCATGTATAAGTTCAAAGTGCTCATGTGGCCTAGTTGCTTCTTTTGGGCTTGTTTTCATGGACCTGGTTGCGTATTTATCTCGCTCGCAAACACTGGCCAGCAGCAGCAGGCTGTCTGTTTTGCTACGTTATGACATGAATGTACAGTAGCCTAGCAATGCTTGTAAGCAGAAACACACAAGTCGTTTGTGAAGAGAGAGAAATGCAGTGGTTGGAAGAGTGTGACCATGAACTCAGATACTGGACCTCCTGTTTGTAAAACAACTTTAAATATAAAAAGTGGGAATAAACAAAATCCCCAAAAGGTAGCACATCCAAAATTTCAAATCAATGAAGTACAAAGTACACACGTTGTTGGAGATCCTTGCGTAAAAAAAAAACTAGTTTTAATGTATTCAAAATCAGCAGCTTAACTTGAACAAAATGCTGCTTAAATGTACAGCCATGTAACCCTGCATTAGATTCAACTCTCAGTTCAACAGAGCTATTAGTAATCATTGTGATATAATAGTAGCCTAATAATAGTGATAAAATAGTAATAATAGTGATATACTCACAGATAACACAGAGCAACGTGTGAGCCCTCTTCTGCTGTGATGGAAAAAACACCAAACTAATAGGGGGGAGAGAGAGAGAGAGAGAGAGAGAGAGAGAGAGAGAGAGAGAGAGAGAGAGAGAGAGAGAGAGAGAGAGAGAGAGAGAGAGAGAGAGAGAGAGAGAGAGAGAGAGAGAGAGAGAGAGAGAGAGAGAGAGAGAGAGAGAGAGACTCTGTGCTTGATACAAAGACCTCTGCTCTCGCTCTCTCTGTGTGTGTGTGTGTGTGTGTGTGTGTGTGTGTGTGTGTGTGTGTGTGTGTGTGTGTGTGTGTGTGTGTGTGTGTGAGAGAGAGAGAGAGAAAGAGAGAACATTTAAAGTGTGTAAGAAAGATGTTGGCCCATAGCAGATTATTATTGTGTTTCTTTTTTTTACAAAATAACATTATCAACAGCATTAATGTATACAACTTTGCTTAATTTAAAGGAGTAGTTCAACCAAAAAACGACTTGTTTTCTATCAATTACACACCCATGAAGCATTGAATTCATGGAGATATATATGTTTTTGTCAATAACAATAATTTGATGACCGGCGGAAAGATGCTAATGTATCCGGTAGGAGATACAAAGTAGACTCTTTGAGTCTCCTACCAGAGAGACCGCTGGTCATCATGTTATTGGCTTAGGAATGAGACAAAACACAAAAATATCCATGAATTCAAGGCTTCATGTGGTGTGTAATTGATAGAAAATAAGCCAAAGGCTACACCTTTAACAACACACTAATAATGTTATAATGATAGACAGACACTCCAAACCAAATGCATATAAGTATGTATTATACATGCATTATTAGTCCACTATGTATTATATTTCATGCATTATTAGTCCACTATGTATTATGTATTAGTCCACTATGTATTATTATGTATTATTGTCATGGCTTATTATTCAACAGCATCACTTACACTGGCTTGAAACGGTTAAAGGAGATTGAGATCCTTGAGAGATTCAGTTGCAGGTGTGTTTCTGCTGTCTTCAGCTCAGTGATGGTATCTGAGCCTGTCTGATCACACTGCTTTAATAGTCCTTATGCAAAGCAGCTGGGTGGGGTTTGATAGTCCTTTTTACCAGCTTGCAAGCTGGTCTTAGAAGAGACTGACCGACTAGTCATCCATGTGTTCGACATATTCGCGACATGTTTTCAATCATTGGCCTTTAAGCCAATGGGGATACTTTCCCATACTCTGAACGGGCGGTCTCGTCCTCCCAATATGGTACTAGACATGCCTCTCGCCTCTATGGCTACTACACACGCCTGCCGTCCATTAAAATCGCCGCGACACAGAGTAATATAGGACAAAATTTAAGTAAAGTACTTGAGTCAATATACTTACTTTACACCTCTGCACACGAGCTGCCAGCTGCCAGATTCTGCGAGAGAAATAAGCAACAGGTCTAAGCCAATGGGGAGCCACTAGCAGTGTTGCCAGATTATGCGAGACAAATCAGGAACCAGGTCTATGAAAACAAGCCGCGCACGCACGCACGCACAGAGAGAGAGAGAAAAAAAGAAAGCAAGCTGGTACACATGACTGAGTCATGTCTTGTTTCTCTCCTTTTTTAACCTTCCTGTTTGCCATGGAGAGGTTCACTGAGCACAAATGCTCCTTTTCAGCAGCACATTAAAACCTGGGAAAACCTGACCAGTACAACCACGGTCTGATACTAATAAAAGCAAATCTTATACACATGTACGTTACGTATGTTTGTTGAATGTTAACAGAGTCTAATTGCCAAAAATGTTTCATTCAATCAAACTTTCTTTTGCAACAACTTGATCTCTCCATTATTGAAATGTAGCTCTAAGCGTAAATTCAATAAGGAAGGCCTCTGTTGTCATTAACAGCTAAGTAGGAGCACTTTTAGCCGGAGTCTAATTGCCAAATGTTTTATTCAATTTGTTTGTGTAGCAGGATGGGCGTTGTTTTTTGTCATTAAGAACCATCTTACATCAACCCACCACTCTGAGATTCCTCCCGTTCCTAAACGACAAGCTGCCTGTGATGTGGCCCAACCTAACTTTGTTATTTTAATATATTTTCACGGCACATCCAGAACTTATCGTTTGTCATGCAGGCCTGTTGCTGGAGACCCCTGGTGTGTGGGAGCAGGCGACGGCCGCCCAGTGGTTGTGGTGAACCCCCCTCCCCCACTTTGCAGTGCTTTTTGTGTGTAATCCCTCTTAATTTAGTTTGCTGTGAAGTGTTAGGATGCCCCCCTCCTCTGGGTCGGTCGGCCTGCCCATCCTCCCCCTTAAGTATCATTCATAGTCGGACGTAAGGATACGTAACGAGCGCCGGCGCTCCTTGCGTTGTCGTTTTTTACTCCCCCTCCGTCACTTATGGCTCCAGTTGTTCCGTCCGTTCAGTCGACATTCACCGTCAGCCCGACGGACGTTTACTACGTTTTGCCTGTAGTACCACTGGGCTACAATGCTAGTTTCATAGCATTTTAGCGTGACACAACCGGTTGCCAGATTTTGTGAGAGAAATAAGTAACCAGGTCTATGAAAACAAGCCCAAAAGAATCGACTAGGCCACATATGAACAGTGGTGGAAAAAGTACTCAAATGTTTTACTTAAGTAAAAGTATCACTACTCCAATGCAGAAGTACTCTGTTACAAGTAAAAGTTTGGAATTAAAAATGTACTTGAGTAAAAGTACAAAATAATTGGTAGCAGAATGTACTTAAAGTACCAAAAGTAAAAGTATAAAAATGTTTGAAAATAGCCTATGTATAAAATTGGGCTAAAGTGGTTAATGTATGTTTCATAATATCATCATTTATATCTGAAAAGTAACTAGTAACTAAAGTTTTCAAATAATTGTAGTGGAGTAAAAGTACAATATTTGCCTCTGAGATGTAGTGGAGTAAAAGTAAAAGTATTGGAAATTGGAAATACTCAAGTAAAGTACAATTACCTCAACATTTTACTTAAGTACAGTACTTAAGTAAATGTACTTAGTTACTTTACACCACTGCAGAAAATAGCAGATCTACAATATATATTTGAGAATCACTGGTTTAAATAATAATTGGCCCAAATAAGCAACTACACTTTAGAAACAAGACCAAATAAAACCGCAACCACCAATACAAAATTGCTTGTTTGTTTACAAGCAATAGACAGAAGAATAAGCCCAAAGTCGCTTACAATAAGCAGACATGGCAACATTGGGTACGTGCAATCTCTCTCTCCTAAATAACGTGAGCGATCCATGTATGTGTCCGTAAAGAACGGACGGAATCCCTCACCCCATGACGCACGTTTAAGACACATCTAGGGACTATGAACGGGCCTTTACCCCCCAGCACTGGCCCTATAGGCAGATGTAATGGGTTCTATTGTTAAGTGCATTGTTACATTGTTTTTAGTCTATTGAATGCTTTGCCACTATTATTATTGATATTATCCTGTTAAATTACAGTAAAGCTTTTTGTACTTTTGGCTAAACGCCGTTTCTGCCTTGGTAATTTATTTGTACAACGAACTGTGTGAGGAGCAATCATATGTTCAGGTGGTTGATTTAGATTACAAATACATCCTGGGTGCAACTCCCTAGGTGGCATAGTTGGCTATATATATTAATCCATACCTCCCTACTACATTTGCAACAACTTGATCTCTCCGTTATTGAAATGGGAAAATCTAAACGGACTGTCCAACTTCAAAACACATTTACTGACATTGTGAGTAGCCTATAATCTTCATTTAACTGGCCGCTGTGCCAATGTTATAATCATTATAGCTTAGATGTAAATGTACTTGAGTAAACATACAACAGTATGAAATGTACTTAAAGTATCAAAAGTAAAAGTAGTCATTATGCAGAATGTCCCATTTCATAAATAGTTGCCAAATAATAGTGATGGTGTGTGTGTGTGTGTGTGTGTGTGTGTGTGTGTGTGTGTGTGTGTGTGTGTGTGTGTGTGTGTGTGTGTGTGTGTGCGTGCGTGCGTGCGTGCGTGCGTGCGTGCGTGCGTGCGTGCGTGCGTGCGCGCGTGTGTGTGAGAGGCAGGAAAGATGCTAATGTATCCGGTAGGAGACACAAAGTAGACTCTTTGAGTGTCCTACCGGAGAGACCGCTGGTCATCAAATTATGACCAGCTTTTTTGTAAAGCTTAGGTCACAGATTAAAATGCAACGACAGCCTTTAAAGACCATCTTGTGCATCACCTTAGCCCTTACGCCTAAACTTTTATACCATTAAAAAAAGATAATTAAACAATAGTCAATCTTCAAATAGTCAATCTACAAGCTCACAATGTGTCGATGTAGATCGGCTATTTAAAAATGTGTTTCGAATAGTACAACATGCCTACAAAGTTTAGGCATAAGGGGTAAAGATAGGACTCAAAGGAATTATTATTTTTAAAAGCCAGTAATTCATATGGATAGGAAATCTTCCTCTTGTGCTGTGGTCATGTATCACCACCAGATGTCACTGTTGTCATATCTATTGTATATTGTCAATGACTCAATCTGTCTGAGCAGTGATGATGATGATGATGATGATGATGATGATGATGATGATGATGATGATATCATACAGTGGGTGACCTCATACATGATGATGTCATTCAGTGACTTCAGAGACATAGTGGGCTAAAGTCTTATAAAATGATTTGTACGTCAAAGATGATTAAAACCAAACATAACCATACAATATCAACCTTTCATTATGCAACACAAAGTCTGTTATGTTTAGAACAGTGTGAAATGTCTGGCTCTGTGCTTTTATATACGTATAGGCTACAGGTGCATCTCAACACATTACTATATCTTTATTTACATCAATATCATTCAAAAGGTGTAACCCTATTCTAATTGTGCATAAAGTGAAATATTTAAAACTTTTTTTGATGATTATGTTACATACAGCTCATGAAAATAAACAAATCCATATCTCGAAATATTAGAATATTACATGAGACACTGAGCTTGTAGATCGGCTATCTTTGGCTGAAGATCTCCTCAGAATAGAGATGCTAGGGTTAAAAAACGCCCATCAGGTTGTGCTTGACTGACCAGTTGGCTGGTCAGTCAAGCACAGTAATACCATAATGGTCAGTATACCAATTCATTGTAGTTCTGCCACTGTGGGCAGGTTACCATGTCCTGCTGGAAAAGGAAATCAGCATCTTCGTAATACAGCTTGTCAACAACGTACAGAGGCACAAAGTGCTCTACAATCCTGGTAGATGCTGTGTTGACTCTGGACTTGATCAAACACCTAGCAGATGACATTGCCACCCATGACACCTCTAAGCAAAAAAATCTGTTGAAAACTCCGGGAGTTGTGATGATTGTAATGGCTCCTCTCCAATCTATCTCTCTCTCTCTCTCTCTCTCTCTCTCTCTCTCTCTCTCTCTCTCTCTCTCTCTCTCTCTCTCTCTCTCTCTCTCTCTCTCTCTCTCTCCCCTAAACTTTTTCAAAAGGTTCCAGGATCTTGGCCCTGCACGGCACGGGGACGCAGCAGCCTTTGAATCCCAGTTTTCCATTTCAGAGCATTTGAATGAGTTATTTTTTTTTCTCCACTTTGGCAATAAGGCCATCCACCTGATATAAATGCTGCTGCCTCTATCTGTTCATCTTGATAAGCAGTCTCTCTGAGCAGCTCACCCAATCCAAACCGCCAAAATATGAAGCCATTGATTCTATCTGACAGTGGTGGAAAGTAATTATGTATGTTTACCTAAGTACTGTAGCCTACTTGAGTACAATTTTGAGGTATTTGTAGCCTACTTTACTTGAGTAATTCCAACTTCCAATATGTTTACCTCTACTACACTACATCTCGGATCCAAATATTGTACTTTTACTCCACTACAATTATTTGAAAACTTTTACTTTGTAGACTTTTATTATTATTACAAAACATACATTAACCACTTCAGCCCTATACATTTCGGCCATTTGAAAATAGCCGATCTACATTTGAAAACTTGAAATGGGACATTCTGCATAATGAGTACTTTTAATTTTTGTACTTTAAGTACATTTTGATGCCAATACTTGTGTACTTTTACTCAAGTACATTTTGAATTCCGGATTTTTACTTGTAACAGAGTATTTCTAGATTGCAGTATTGATATATTTACTTAAACTAAGTAAAAAAATGTAAGTACTTTTCCCACCACTGCTATCTGATCGGCCTCAGCAACGCAGCTCTCCTTGGAACGTTTGACATGCAGTGCTGGAAGGAGTACGATACTCAGATTTTTGTTTTATTACTTAAAGGGCTAGGACAACAGTGTTCATTTCGTTGAACTAAAACTATGACGAAAAATGTTCGTCGACTGCCTTTTTTCACTGACTAAAACTAAGACTAAATATATTGACAATTTCGTCAACAAATAAAAACTAGACTAACATGTTAGGCAGGGACATGTTAGAGAAGAGATCCAGTAGAACTAAAAGACAAGTAATTTTATGTTTGTTTGCGCTCTGAAAATAGCAGATCTACAAGCTCACAACGCATCGCTCACAAATCTTGTAGATTGGCTATTTTCAGCATGCAACCAAGTGCAACATCTGCCATAAAGGCCTGCCATAAATACATTTTAGTCGACAAAATCAACTGTAGATTTAGTCGACTAAAATCCTAAAGTAGGCTACTGTACTTGAGAGTACAATTCTGAGGTATTTTTACTGGAATATATCCAATTTTCTGAACTTTTACTTCTATTCCACTACATCTCAGAGGCAAATATTGCACTTTTACTCCACTACAATTATGTGTAAACTTCAAAACTAGTTACTAGTTACTTTGTAGATTTTTATAGCTATTACAAAACATACAATAACCACTTCAGCCCTATATACATTACAGCCTTTTGAAAATAGCAGATCTACAAGCGCACAATGCGTCGCGATGCTTGTAGTTCTGCTATTTTCAAAGGATTTTAATACATCTATCTATCTATCTATATATATACATTTCTAAACCCAAAACCCCCCAAAAAAACCTGCCACTGTGTGGGACTAAACACAAAAACAACATATCAATGTCACTAACAAGACACGCCACAACGTGCAGAATTACTACGCGCAGTCTGTAGGCCACTTCATACTGCTCAGCACACATCTGCCCCCTCGCAGCATAATTAATTGCGGCCAACACAAACTCACAACATTACAGTCGGCCATGTTGTTCCTTAGCGTCATCGCCGACCACCGCCCAACGAGACCCAAGTGAGGTCAGACAACACACTCCATATTTGGGCATAGCTCCATTGGGAACATCTCCTATTATGGCTTTATATATTATAGAGACCAACAAACACAAAGCACCGCGCAGCGGCTAGGGGTGAGGGGCGCGCGCCCTCTAGTCTATATATATACAATTTGAATCCTGCGCCATGTCGGTTGTCAGTATGTACGTATGTAGCCAGTGTGACGTAATCTGACATCACGCCAGTGTGACGTAATCTGACATCACGATGAGACGGTCGTCCCGAATCTATATATACAATTTGAATCCTGCGCCATGTCGGTTGTCAGTATGTACGTTGTAACGTTGTATGTACGTTGCACCGAATATGGACACAACGCCAGTGTGACGTAATCTCACGACAGCATGACATCACGCATGACATCACATCCTACCTATAAATTCTAGGATGCCGTCAGATCGCACTAGTTCGACGGATTCCATAGTGGGTTTTGGTCATTGGAGAGGTGATGCACGTCACCTCTTTCTGAAGTGGGTACTTTCAAAGCCTGCCGTGGATTTAGGAGAGCACAAAACTCTCTCTCACACTGTGAGGTGCCTGTAAGGTGGCACTGCAAAGTGAACGACGCGTCACGCTAGACGTTCGGGCCGCGTAGCGGCCCGAACTTCTAGTTTTATACATTTCAAAACTTGTGAAATGGGACCTTCTGCATAATGAGTACTTTTACTTTAATTACATTTTGATTCCAATACTTTTTTTTCACTTTTACTCAAGTGAATTTTGAATTCCGGACTTTTACTTGTAACAGAGTCTGTTTGATACTTTTACTCAAGTAAAACATTTGAATATTTTTTTTTCTCCACCACTGGCCCTAGAAAATAAACTCTTTTCCCTCTCAGTCCCAGAAGAACCACAAGCTTGCGGTAGCGGTGGAGTATTTCCTTGAAAACAACGCGCCAGACAACGGCAAAGGAAAACCGCAGAATAAATTTGCTTTTGATTTGGCACTTAGCTCTTTCTAATTGAATAATCTCACTAACATCTCAGAAGTGTTTTAAAGGAGGAGTTCACCCAAAAAATGACATATTTTCTATGAATTGCACGCCCCATGAAGCCTTGAATCCATGGATTTATTTTTTGTTTTTGTGGCATTCCTAAGCCAATAATTTGATGACCGGGTGTGTATCCGGTAGCAGACACAAATAATCTACTTTGTGTCTCCTACCGGATACATTAGCCAGTAGGAGACGGGAATCAAATTATTATCTTAGGAATGCCACAAAAACAAAAATAAATCCATGGATTCAAGGCTTCATGGGGTGTGCAATTGATAGAAAATAAGTCATTTTTTCGGTGAACTACTCCTTTAAAGGGGTTAGGTCGGCTCAAGATTGTTTTTTTTATTTCTTAAAATCTCATGCCAGTCATTATCGACTGGTACCCGGCCCCTTGCCCTTTTCCTAATGTGGCCCTCAGGTTAAGTCATGTGAGTATCCCTGTATTAACCCTCGGTGGCTATAGTGTCACACTTGACCCAAGGGGGGGCAGCACGGGAGCTGTAGACACGTAGACTGATAAGCTAAGTGCTGCCTTCCCTGTCTCCCCTACAGATATGAATGTGTGTGTGTGTGTGTGTGTGTGTGTGTGTGTGTGTGTGTGTGTGTGTGCGTGGGTGGGGGGGGTGCTCCTCTGAGAGAGTCTCCTTACACAGGGGCACAGCTACACACAGGCCAGTATATCAGGGCTTTATGACGGCTTTATGGGTCATAGATCATGTGGGGGGAGCATAAAAGTGTCTGGGGTGGAGTCTCAGTCGCCGGCGCTGGTCAGTCTGTCTGTCCGTCCGTCCGTCTAACTCACCGATGACCATGGGCGGTTTAGCACACAGCGTGCAGACAGAGCCCCCTGGTGGATGTATCTACATGTCTTTCAGTTCAGTTCAGTTCAGTTCTCTTTCCAATATGGCGGCTGTGCATAGAGCCAATTCAATTCGATAGTAAGGGCCAATTCTATGAAGATAAGGTGGACAATGGGTGAAGTGGTCCTTTAAGGGATACATAAGGATGTATTATTAAATGTTAATCTACCCAGCAGCACATAAAGCCATTAAAAACATCCCCGCCTTCACCAGCTGCAGCATTAAAGTGATAAACAGGGTCAGTCTCCAGAAACCGGGACATGTGATTTCAGTGAGTCTAAAAAATGTAATGGGCTGGCCCGGCCTGCTGGTGAGGCGGTCCGGGCAACCTACTGTAGGCTCCAAAGTAGCCTGACAGCACATCGCGGGTTCGAGTTCCGTTCCAGGCGATCTTTGCTGCATGTCTCTCCCAATCTCTCTCCCTGTTTCCTGTCTGTCTCTAGATAAAAAAAAAAAAACTATAAATAAAAGGCTAAAAAGCCCCCAAAGATATCTTAAAAAATATATAAATACAAATTCCGCGATCACTTATGACGTCTCACACAGCTGGACCAGAGCCGTGGATGAAAATATCCATGCATAGAATAATATGCAGGTATAGAATTATACAGAATTTAAGAATAGACAATTCATCAATGTGGATGGCCACATCATTATCTTTATAGTTAACATTGTTGTGCACAGCCATTTATTCCTGAAATAGTGAATGAAGCGCCAGGATGAGCAAATTTACATTTATGAATTTAATCCTGACCTGTCCCTCTTTTTGCTCGTACAGTCCCCAGAACCCCAGTACAAAACATTACTCCATGATGTGTCAAAAAGGATAACGGAAACGTCGCAGCCGAGGGGCGCGCAGAACGGTGGATGCATATTTATAGCAGAAACAGGTTCACATTTTACTATAGCCATACTCATTCAATTCTGAACCGATTCTTAAAATGTCAAATTCTCTATTAGCTGTGAAGGGTCTTAATTCTTTCATGTGTATCAGTCATGATTGTTTCGCCATCAAACAATATCAAGCAAAAAGGAAATATAGGCGGGTCCTTCTTCTCCATCGCGCTGCTCGCGCACCTCTCGTCCTAAAACACCCTCGCCCCGGGTCTAATCCGGCGGCCTCGGCCCGCGGAAAAACATGGGGCAGTGTGTTTTAGGACGAGTGTTCCGTTTTCCACCCGTTTTCTTTTCTTTTTCTTTTTCTTCGTCCCAGAAGTTAACAATGTTAACATAATCTTTGTCACAGTCATTTATAGTAGTCCATGCACTGCATTGAGGCATGCACAAAGAGAAACTATCAGCTTTTGAGACAGTATAAGTGTGCACAATATATTACAATGTATAATTGTATTATGCTTTATATCATCCAAGCAATTAAAGCCACTGGCTTTTCAGTTACTTTACACTGCGTGTGTGTGTGTGTGTGTGTGTGTGTGTGTGTGTGTGTGTGTGTGTGTGTGTGTGTGTGTGTGTGTGTGTGTGTGTGTGTGTGTGCGTGCGTGCGTGCGTGCGTGCGTGTGTGTTTGAGAGATGCGCAACGAGTGAACGGCGGGGGTGAAGGGGGGGGCGGCCGGTGTTTTCGGCATTTCAGGGTTTCAAGCATTGTTTGTGTGGCCACATGTGGAGGAGGACCATGTATACGTCACGGGAGAAGGGAAAAAAAACGTGTACACGTGATGCGGAAGTCTGCTGCGGAGGAGCTGTTGAGAGTGGTCGAGCGTACACTTGATGTACACTCGCTCAATGCGGAAGTGGAGAGCCTCCTCGCCTCCTCCACTCGACTCCACTCGCTTCCTCCAAGAAGCACATGAACAATTGGACCCCGACTACTTCCGGTCGAACTCGGAGTGACCGAGTGGGAGTGAGCGAGTGGCCGAGATTCTCGGTATTGGAATTTGCCTATTGGGTCTCATCTTAGCAGCCTTCGGTATGACCCGGCCGGGGATCGAACGCCAACCTGCCAGGTCTCAGGGCGGCCACTCTTAACCACAAGGCCACTGAGCTGGTGTGAGCTTATAGATCAGCTATTTTTTTGCGCGACAACATTATGAGTAAGGGCTTACCGAGGAGACTCCCCCCCCCCCCCCCCCCGGCCCCCCCTGGGGCCCGCCGCCTTTCAACACCCCCCCCTCCCCCCATACCCTCCCTCGTATTTACACACCCCTTGACAAACACTCTGTCAGGAAGAATGGCTGGCTGACAGAAGTTATCATTACACACAAAGAGGCTCGATTCCATAATTTATAGAGATCCCCCCCCCTCCCCCCTCCTGTCCTGTCCCCCGCTCCCGTGGAATTCTCCCAAAATACACTCTGAGTAAACACTTACGCGACAAAGAGGCACTCACACTCACACAGTGGCCCTGGTATGCATAAACACTATGAACAGTGTGACAGTGTAATCCCCCCCCCCCCCCCCCCCCGCACCCCCACACCACACAGGCACGCACGCACGCACACACGCACGCACGCATACATACACACACGCATACACACGCGCGTGCACACACACCCACACACGCGCGCACGCGTGCACACACACCCACACACGTGCGCGCGTGCACACACACACACACACACACACACACACACACACGCGCGTGCACACACACCCACACACGCGCGCACGCGTGCACACACACCCACACACGCGCGCGCGTGCACACACACACACACACACACACACACTCGTGTGCGCGCACACACACACACACACACACACACGCGCACACACACACACCCACACACACACACACACACACACACACACACACACA
Organism: Gymnoscopelus microlampas; assembly: GCF_963454915.1. Classification (NCBI taxonomy): domain Eukaryota; kingdom Metazoa; phylum Chordata; class Actinopteri; order Myctophiformes; family Myctophidae; genus Gymnoscopelus; species Gymnoscopelus microlampas. The sequence continues at coordinate 6,910,467 of NC_139948.1, forward strand.
CACACACACACACACACACACACACACACACACACACGTGCACACACACACACACACACACACACACACACACACACACACACACACACACGCACGCACACACACACACACACACACACACACACACACACACACACACACACAACACACACACACACACACACACACACACACACACACACACACACACACACACACACACACACAGACACACGCTATACCCCCACCCGCCCCTTACATTCGGGCCGGGATGGAAATGTAGTCCTACGCACACACGGGCACGCACGCACAGTCACACACACACACACACACACACACACAACACACACACACACACACACACACACACACACACACACACACACACACCTGACTCGCGGGGCAAAATAACTGCAGACTCCGATCCATCTTACATCACAATAACACCCTTCCCAAATGGTGTTGTTTTGCAGACATGACTGTGGCTTTATCTCCGGGGAGCTTCTTTTTTTCCCTTCTTTCTTCTTTTTCCAGGACAGGTTATTGTTTCAGTAAGAGCAGATCCACTGAATCGACTCTTTGTTTTGCTTTTAACCCCATACCCCCCACCCCCCCTTTTTTTTCTCGAGGGTAAGGGTCCATTTGGTTACATTTGTCCACCATGTGGTTTAATCCTCTGGGTTAAATTATAAACACCTCATAATTGAACCCAACTGGGTTAAATTGAACTGTTATAACAGTGCTATAACACTGTTATTAACTGTTATAACACTATTACAAATTCATACATTAACACTGAGGATTGTACTGTTCAGAACTACACTTTGGCAAGTAGAAACTTTTTAGAAAACAACAAAAAAAAAGTAAGTAAAGTCAACATAAAAGAAATGCTGAAATTGTGCAAGGTATTGTGTTTGTTTTACGCTTTATGTGTGTGATCTTACCCTATACGCAACCAACCAGGCATCCTGATGTATTTGTTTCTTTTTTTTAATTGTTTTTAACACTTCGGCACTCACTTTCAAGAAAAAAAGAAGAGGATTGTCGGATTGTTTAGAAACTCGATCTGGCCCCGCAGCGGCGAGCGTAGCCCCCCCTCCCCAACAACCCACTGACCAACCCCCCACCCCCCCTCTTTTTTTCTAAATCACTGGGACCGGAGCGGCAGTGTAAACAAACTTCGTTTTGCCCTCTGATATTGAGAGGAGGGGAGGGGGGCGGGGGAGACAAGCGGCAGTCCCCTCCGCTGTGACAACACCCCCCCCCCCCACCCCACCCCACCCCAGACAGACGATGTCATCCGTCTTAGCTCACTCTCCATCCATCACCGCGCCGGAGACCACATGTCTGACAGTCCAGTCCCCGAAAACTACTCTCGCTTTTTTTTTTCACCCCCTACCACTACTGGCTGGCACACACACATGGCACACACACACACACACACACACACACACACACACACACACACACACACACACACACACACACACACACACACACACACACACACACACACACACACACACACACACACAGCCCCCCCCCTTTCTAGCATCGCTCACATTTTCCCCTATTCCCAGGCTTTGCTTTATAACGCAGAGCGACCCCCCCCCACCCTCACGCACACACTTACCGTCTCGCCACTCACAGACACCTGAGAGAGAGAGAGAGAGAGAGAGAGAGAGAGAGAGAGAGAGGAGAGAGAGAGAGAGAGAGAGAGAGAGAGAGAGAGAGAGAGAGAGAGAGAGAGAGAGAGAGAGAGAGAGAGAGAGAGAGAGAGAGAGAGAGAGAGAGAGAGAGAGAGAGAGAGCATATTGATTAGTCACGGTATCTGATGTCATCGTGGTTCCATAAACAGACTTTTTCCTTTTTTTTCCCCCGTCTCAGCTACCTGTGAAGCCTGATGTGTACTGTATACTTCATCCTATCCTACCAGCTATTTTCAGGTGTGTGACCACTCCACCGAGAGTACATTTGTCATAAGACTTGTGGGTGGGGGGGTGGGGGACTGGGGGGTTTAGATATTCCTAATAATATGTCCAATAGGCTCTATGCACAGCAGACATATTGGGAAGAAATTGGGTCTCTTCTGACTTCCTTCACAGGTGTTACCAATGGTACTAATGAAGGCTCTGTTCCATTCTGGTCAAACAGAGTCAGGGTGCTGATATTGTGCATGTTGGCTCACTGTGAACATAGAGCCTATTGAAAGTAAAAAAAGTCAAATACAATCGTGCTACACAGCTATGGATATACACTGCTGTAGAGAGAAACACCAAGCCTTGAAACAAACAAACAAACAAACAAACAAACAAACAAACCACGCTAGTAACTATTTATAATAAAAATAAAGCAAAAACAAAACAAATACTACAAGGGCAAACTATACGTATTGAGGACTGGTAAAGTGTATTTTGAGGTTGAACACATTCTGTTTTATTTGTTCTAATTCTAGATTAGTCAGTTTTTAAGTCAAAGCTTTCCAGCTATATAAGTCCAACCATGGCGATCTACAAACTAGGAGAGTCTGGAAGAACTTGATGATGAAATGACATGGAAGTGGTTTCCTGGGCATCGTCATTGTCTGTGTAAGAGTATATGAAGTTTTATTATTCATACTCCGTGGTAACAGGGAAAAGGGAAACATGCATTGTCACACACATTTGCATCATGGTAGGCTACATTTTGCATTAATACAGCACCGGGGAGCAGTTAGGGGTTAAAGGACACTTCACCCAAAAAAAAACTTTGTTTCAATGGATTAGTCACCCCATGGAGACTTAAATTCATGGATATTTTTTAGTTTTTGTCTCATTCCTAAGACAATAATTTGATGACCAGCGGACCGGTAGGCAGCGGTTCCGGTAG